>NC_060063.1:16972678-17323448 GCF_020283565.1 Trifolium pratense
CCAAAGGAATTATATTTTTGGAAAATATATTTTTGTGTTTCAAAAATAGAACTATTATTTTCAAAAATATATCTTGTGAAGATTGCTGCAGAAAATATAAAAGATTTATTTCAAATAAATCTTTGTGGTTCAAGAAGATTAGAAGATTTAATTTTAAAATATATTTACAACAAATATATTTATGGGAGGAATATTTGATGCAAAGAAAGATTTGGTAAAAATATATATTTTGCATCTAGAAGATTTCTTGGAGCTGAAGCATTGTGAAAAGCCCACGAGGCTGTGCTATATAAAGGGTGCTGCTAACCCTTATTATTTACCGAAACTTGAAGCTAAAATAGAATATCAAAGATGTAGTCTTTTAAGGGTTTCGTGTCTTTAAGCCACTCTCTAGGAGAGTTGGTGTAAAGTGAACCACTCGGGTTGTGAGATGGTCACTATATGTCCTCACTCAGAAACCTATAGGTAATGAGTTGAGTATTGTATTTGGAGGAAGCTTTTAAGCAACTCCAAATTGTGAACTTAGTCGTTGGCTAGGTGGTGATGTTATTGAAGTGTGTCTTCATCTTTGTCAAGGAGAGTGTCTCCATTATGTTGTTATTGAAATCCTTACTGGTTGTAAGGTTGAGGGGAGTGAGACGGGGTCTCATATCTAGGAGTTCCTAGGTAGAAGTGTCATTGGGTAGGGATTAAGTGAGGAGTTGTAAACGGGGGAGTTTAGCTCCGAATTAATACTACTGATAGTGAATTTCCTCCTGGATTGGTATCCCCCAGATTAGGCTGTTAGGCTGAACTGGGTTAACAATTATGTGTGTCGTTTATGCTTTTCAGTATATGTTTTTAATGCTCTGTTTTATTGTTCTTACTGCTAAGACAAGTGTTGCGACAAGTGTCGGCACATCGTGGACAACACTTGTCTACTGTGTACCAGAATTTCATATAAGATATGAATCAGAGGTTAAAATGCAATTTGTCTATGCTGCCAAACAATTGAATGAAAGCAACATCATGTGTATACGCAAAGTGTCTATGCAAGGAAAAGCTTTGAATAAGTTCATATAATAAATGATTGAACTCAATTAATATTAAATATACATATCAAGTAGAAGTTGCAGAACCTTGTGAAGAACAACCATGAGGGAAATGATCTTGGGACACGCCTCCATCACCTGCAACATCTTGGCAAGAATCAGCAGTTCCAAAAGACCCAATAACTTGCATATTATCTGGCACATTAGACATTGTTTATGCGATTCTTGCATATGGAAAATATAATGGAAGGTTATGGTCTTTAGAGGGATTGCTATGAAAGGGTGGATGTAAAAAATGCTAGGTCAATTGAAAAGAGGGGAGAAATTGGCGTGAGAGGAAGATGGAACATTGAAATGATAAAGGATTTGGACAGGGAAATAAATGACTCTTGAGTGGTTAGACTATTAAATACTAATTGTCATACACAATTTACCAACTTATCCTTCAACCACCATTTATCATGCATAGAACATCCACAATCTTAACAACACAACATTATTACATATGTCCAGGCATTCCAAGGAAAACAACAAAGCATAAAATTCAAGAACGTTAAAAAACAAACAAAAGCAACCAAATTGAATAGCTAGATAGTGTAATATCTAGAGCATATAATAGTGCTGACTTTGGTAAATTCTTTTGTGACTATTAGATGTTGTAGGAACATGGATGGTTGTTCGAACACCGAGATAAGGAGATAGCTTGAAGTAGATTACTTTATTGTTGGACGCATTTGTGACGCCAAACTTGACAACCACATCCTTAGCCAAACGATGGACTTTGCAAATATCACGCCATTGGCCAGAAATTTTGCAAGTCATATGAGTTGTTCGATGGAATTTAAAATCACAATGACTCCATGTATTACCAATCCAGTCAATTAATGTAAGTTGAGTCTCTTCAGTCAGCAATGCATCCTGACAAAAACCTCTCCAAAAGAGTGTCTAATAGACAATTAACCCAAAATATAGTGATGATTAGGAAATGCAAAGATTCTTAAGAATTTAGTAGTGATTAAAAAAATGTAAAGGTTATTATAACATATGATAGTATACATACCAAAACCCCGGTATCAACATCAGAGGCAGTCAATGTCTTTTCAAGGGTATGAGAAAAAACATTTGGAAGTACAAAGAATGGAATTGGTCGAGTTGAAGTTGATTCTTGAAAACCCTTCTCTAACATTATTCTACATGGAGGAGTCTTATTAGGATAAGTGATCTCCATGCCAAAGATGTGTCGAATTTTGATATGAAAAACTAAAGGACTAACGAACAATAGAGTAATCCAAGCGCCGGAATTGATGTTATAAAAACCCCTTAATCGAGACCAACCGTGTGTTAAATAAATTTTCAAAGAAGTTTTTTTATGGACAGCAACCTGAATCTCGTTCTTATTAATATCTCGCAAAATAACGCTATCACCCATATATTGACCAATGCAGCGTGCATAGATTTCTGGCATTTTTCCTCGATCCTACATAACAGACACCATATATAGAGCATGGAAGTATATAAAGAGTGGAATGAGGAACCTAACAATTATGGTATGCCTTCATAGGATCAAACTCCATGTAGGCTGTTCTAGTCATCATTGCATAAGGACGGATATCTGGATGTGTCCTAGTAGTTTGAGAGTCCATATCTATATAGAATAAAGGACCCATACAAAACAATAAAATGATGCATGTTAAGTTAAAAAATTTATGCATTGTCACTTAGAGTCAAGTCTAACAAAACTAAATTAGGACTTCTATGTAAGGTAATTATTGTAAATAGAGTTGATGAAAGGTCTATTACTTCCTATACTATTTACACGACATAGTTCTAGCTAGTTTGAAGGAAAATTATGTATAGTAGTATATTGCATGATATAGATTTTGGAGATCATAATTTCATCAATCTAATATACAGTGAATATGGAATAACTAAATATATAAGAGGTCATTTACTTCATATATGTTTGTTCATAAAGCACGTATATGTGAAACTAATGGAGATCATTCACAATTGACATAGAGATTCAATGTTAAAAGAGAACAATAATAATAAGAACAAAGAAAGAATAGGACAAAATCTGAAAAACCTTGTGAAGAACCATCAGCAGGAGTGGATGTTTGAGAGACACCACTATTGAATGAATTGGCCTGGAAAGAACTACGATGAACTGAAGTTCCAATAGCTTGCATAAGGTCTGATATATTAGACATAGTTTGTGTGATTTTTGGATGTGAAGAACAAATTGAGAACGTGGTATCGAAGGATTATTATAAGAGAAGGGATGAAAAAATGGGGAAAGTTAGCATGCAATTCTTGTAAGACCCGTGATTCCATTGTACCGTTTGTGTTAAAAACGTGAGTAGTGGCTAAGAGATTTAGGGTTTTTGGTTAAGTTATTTCGCGAGTATCGTCGTAATAACAACATTTTTGCTGAGATGGAGCCTGTCTTGTGCTCGTGTGCTGGAAATGCACAAACTTTTGTTCCTTAGTCTTTATTTATTTATGAGAACGTTTCTGTGTCTTCAGAATTTTGAAATTTGACTTTCTCCATTTATTGGAAAAACGAGTAGAAAATGGTACCCGCTGTTGGAAAATTTACGGTTTCTGTTTTCCGTCGAACTTTAAATAGAGACTTTATATATCGGTACGAGTTAGGATCTGGACTCCGAATATTTTTAGGAGCTTAAGATAAAAATTTCAGTCGTAGAATAAAGTTTTGCGATACTTTTTGGGAATGTTTTACGACGAACAATTACCTCGTAAGTTTTCTATTTTTCGCAAGTTAGACCGTTGACGAAGTACGACTTGTAACACTCAAACCCATTATTTATATATTTCTACCTTAGTAAAATCTTTTTCAAAATACGCAACGGAAAATCACATTTAATTTATTGAATATCGGTTCGAGTATTACACTCCTCTATCAAAATAATACTAATGTAATTAATTAGTAAAAATAGTGTTTATACAAATCTTAAATCAACTAATGTATTTATTAGCTATACAAAACAACCTAGATAAGGAGACTCTATATACATATAAAACCCCTTTTCCCGTGTCACAATCAGAGCGGAGCTTCACCGACGACTCGACATCGAATACCACAAAATCCTGTAAAATCTGGACCCCCAACGGTCCAGCACATAACACATAAAAGAGAGTTAGATAACATACTCAAAATATACAAGTGTAAGTAAAGGGTACTTAAACACTTCTTCATAAAAACATGCATAATCATACATTATACATATACATCACCATCATTCATGCATATTCATATATCATGCATATACTTCATTTATCACATAATCAATCATCCACAATTATACACCAAACATATAGTTTCACGTCGTCTCGGACAATACCTAAACATCAACAAATACATTGTTCAGATTATGGTCATGATGGACCCTGCGTTGTTCATTTTATAGTCATGACGGACTCTGCTACTCACACACGGATTAACAATCAACATTTACCAAGTATGTGTCAAACATCATTTATTATAAAATGCACACATAATCCCTAATGCAATCTAATGCTTCACATTCATGCTATGTCCTCTAGACACCTCTAATGCATATGGTACCATCTTCTTTATTAGAGTATCTCACCTCTAATATCCTTCTTTATCGGATAAATATAATCCGATATCCTTCTTTATTGGAATATCCAATATCACATATATTCATGAATGCATGTATATGTTTTTCATGAATTCACTCACAATTATTTTAATTAGCATTAAGCTCTTCCTTTACTAATGTGGAACACTATCCAACATTACTTCTTTATTAAGATAACACTATACCTTAATATCCTTCTTTATTAGAATAACATACTCTAATATCCTTCTTTATTAAGTTGATTAACACCTTAATATACTTCTTTGACATTTAAATAAACATCATCACAATCATAATCAACAACAATTCATTATTCATCAACAAGCAATCAATCATGGTTACAAACACTTAATTGCATGTTAGGATACCTTAAATCCATGTTACAAGTGCCTAATTGCACTTAAAACAACTATCAAAAAGTTGCAGGTCCAGCACTGTTCGCTAAGCGAAGGGGTAGCGAGCCCTCAGCGAACGTTACCAGAGGAAGGCTAACTCATAGCGAGCTCTCAGCGAACATTCAGCGAACTATTCGCTGAGCGAAGGCATAGCGAAGGCTTAGCGAACCTCACCAGAGGATCACCTGCTCGTTGCGAAGCTGCAGCGAGCTGTGGCGAGCTGTTCGCCACACGTTCGCTGAGCGAAGGCCTAGCGAGTGCCCCTATCAGGACAGTTCAAAACTTGCGATTTCTACACCAAATCACCCAAAAATCCCATTTTTCATGTTATAAACCCCAAATAAGTTTATATTCATGTGCAACAAGCATATCCAAACACAAAAGGACAGTTCATTTCTCAGATCTACATCATAAACATCGAAAAAGTAAAGATTGAATACTTTTTCATCAAAACTCTCAAGAACACAAAGTTCTTGAGTTTAATCTTTCATAAACTCGTTTTTAACCATTATTTTCGTTCATTAATCATGTTAAAAGCATGTTAAACATATCATGAACCTTAGAATCGATTTCCATTAAGAAAATCCATTCACAACTAAAACGAAAATGGGGTGGAGGAAGTTCGGGTGAGGAGAAATCGACATTCTCCCCTTCCTCGAGTCACCCACGAATATGGAATCTACTCTCTTACCTGGATTCGAAGAAAACACGACGAAGCTCTCGAATCCATAGCTCTCCTCTTGCCCTAGCTCCTCAAGCTCTCTCTCCTCCTCTCTAGCTCCTCTCAAGAACAAAAGAGAAAAATGAAATGTTCCCTCTCTTCCCCTTGGCCATATGGCGCCCTCCTCACAAGTCCATAAGGCCCATCGGGCCTCAAGCCCAATTGGCTTGGCCCATTACACGTTAACTCACTCTACTCGCCTAATAACTAAAGTACTCGATAAATAACTCAAGTTATTAACTTAATTAAAATGCCACGTTAAATAAAATATTTTAACACCTAAAAATAATAATATGAAAATTGGGTCGTTACAACTCTCCCCCACTTAGAAGATTTTCGCCCTCGAAAATTACGCGACTAAAACAACTCCGGATAACTCCTGTATCCGACACTCCAACGAAACGCTCAAAACACTACACATTACCAAGTTTGACAAAATTAGTTTATCCCATCCAACACAATTTTTGTCTATTTATCAACAAGAGATCAAGGACGGCCAGTTCCTCAATTTGTCGATAGATAGTCAACAATCATGATATCGACATAAACCATTCCTATCAAACCGCTAAAACGTCCACTCCGCACGAAACATCCACAGACTCACATTCTACGGTACTCATAACTCTACCCCAAAACAGGTACAAACAATCGAACTCTCCGAAAGATACTTCCGTGGAATACTTCCACAACTCCATAATTCTCTGATTCCCTCATGAATCACTTAACCGTGTTACATCACTTATTCATATTCGAATCTTATTCCAACTTATCACTTGATAGTTCAATTCCAACAATCACTTGATGACCAACATTCTCAAACTTCATTGACACATGCTAAAAACTACCGTCTCTAACCGTCAAATCCCTTTTCTCACATATCTCCAATCATTGAGTCGAATCTCGTTACGACTATTCTATTCCCAAGTAATCTCTTAACCAACCTTTGCATTCCTTAACACAAACAATTTCCAATACCACTCCTTAATCTTTTTGTAATTCACTACTTCAAAATTAGGCCACTGCCTAGGATTGGTTCTCCAAACAATGATAACTTCCATCTCGTTAATTTCCAAACGACATCTTCAATTCGCCCATAATCCATCTATTAAATTCTAATCAACCTTTGTCTTAGTACTCTTACCAGCGACTCCTTGTCTACTCCCAACATGACATTTCTAGAAAATTTCTAAAAATTCTCGTCCAAAATACATCTTAAGTTTATTCACCAAATCACTACCGTCCCATCATCCATGATGAAACAATTTAAAATCTTTTACCTCATTGTCACCGATTGTGACCATACTACATCAACATCCACGATGCCTCTAACAAAACTAGTCTCTACCGACTCTTCCATTCCATGAATCCAAATTCCTTAGCAAATACTTACTCACTCTTATCTTTTGGGCACCACAAAATGCTCTCCGACACTTACCTTAGGCATCGCCTTCAACTCCTTACTATAAGTGCTAAAATACGACATCTACTCACATGTGCGATAATCCTTTTCGCAAATTCTCACTTAACACAAGTCACTTCCAACATGACCTCATATACTCCTTCTCCTCACGTTCCTCAACGGCTAACTTCCTTATTCTTCATCATTAAAAAATGATACCTCTCTTTTAGCTTCATCTCCACTTCTAGGATCTCATTCAACTTCGACACAAATTGCCCTGTCATTATCCAAATCCAATCACTCTTTCTTCGACGAGCCTCTCACAAAATCCTTCGAATTGTTATCCTACTTCCATCTTCGAATAAATTCGACTACTTATACAATCCTTACTTCCAATGATTTAACAAACATACCAATCCTATTATGATATTTCTCAATTCCATTCTCATCTACTTTAAAACTTACTTCCCTTCCTTGATTAATCAACACCAACGGTTCACTAATCTTCACATCTCTTTCTCTAAGCTTCTCAAATCTCTTATGAAAATCACTTCACACACTAGACTTAGAATTCCAAATTGTTCAACCAATTCAACATACTACCATATGCACGACTCACGTAAAACTTCTTGCTCCAACATCCGGTACAACATTTGATCCACTTGGATGACAACTTACTTCAAAATCATCACCTTCTCAAGAATCTTAATCACTCCTTCTTCCTCACATTCGACTCCTTTCGATCAAACAGATACTTCAACTTTGGTGCACAAAACACGCCTCCATACTTTTAGTGCAACACACGATCTCCAATCATTCCGAATACTCTTCATCTCACTAACGCCCATACGGCGAAACACTCGGTCCGACAACTCCTCTTCTAATAGTTTCTCACAACTTGTTGTTCCCATCCATTCCACTTCGAACAACGTCACCACTTCCTGAATATTCCGCTTCAAGAACATCTCTATTCATCCAATCTTCTCACGTTCGAAACATCTCGGAGGGATATAACCTTCTCCCCCACTTATCTCAAACCCACTCTCACTCTTCTACTAGAACTTCCGGTGCTCACACCTAACGGTTCTATCGTCTCTAAACATATTCTTCCTAAGAAGAAACTAGTATCGACATCGTTTACACACATGTCGCATACAAGGGACAAAACCTAACCCACGATATCTAAACACTTACACAAAATCATGCAAGCATCCAAGTAACCTATACTTCCCTCACTTTTCAAAGTTAGGAAATCAAAACAACACAAGAAAAATGAACATTGCATAGCAATAATTCATATTCACATTTATTCTAGTCCTAGCAAACTCAAGAAGACAAGAATCTCACATTCAATCAACTTAGGACAAGACGTCAACAAAATAAATTTCTTGTCTGGCTCCCTCGCTTAGCAAAAGCTAGCGAGCTCCCGGCGAGACAAGTCAAAAACATTCACAGGACTTAGCAAGACTTAGCGAGACTCAGCGAGGTTCATTCTTCGCCTAGCGAGCACATCCAAAAATCTGGGTGCTCTGCTACGGTTTTGAACTTACGCTCACTAAACTCTCGTTTTCTCGACTCACTAATCCACAAAATCCAAAACATCAAGCATATAACATCATTATAGACTCGAAAGCACAATTAGAATCATGCATCAATAATCACGACATAGAATTATGAGATCTTCATGTTTTTACTCATAAAACGCATAGCAATTCAAATGCCTAGTAATCATCTAGCACATGTTATAAACAAACATATAACAAACACATACCAGGACACATTAATATCCTACTCTTCTCACCATTTTGAAAATTTAATTTTCACTCACCCAAAAGAAATAACTCTATATTTTCACCAAAATCTTCAAGAAATAATATTAGTTTTTAAAATTATTTCAAATCATTACCACATGCAGTTTTATATCATGCCGGATCGTCACATGCAGTTTTACATCATGCCGGATCATCAACAATTAGCAATAAGCATCAATCCATCAAGTTTAAACTACAGAAAGGTTAAACTCTAAGCATATACAACTATCATAAACATAGAAGTTTAGCACTCACACTACTACTCAACAAAAGAATGGATAATCTAATCCAATTCACACCACTCATAGTTCCTAAATGAACAACATGAATGATTTCACAAAACAAACAACACAAAATCGTTAGACAAACACGACTGACTCACAATACTCACTTGGCCTGACTGCACAGACCTGCTCTGATCGACACATAACCCACACAGTCCGAAGACAACGGGGCTCTGATACCAATTGTAACACCCAAACCCATTATTTATATATTTCTACCTTAGTAAAATCTTTTTCAAAATACGCAACGGAAAATCACATTTAATTTATTGAATATCGGTTCGAGTATTACACTCCTCTATCAAAATAATACTAATGTAATTAATTAGTAAAAATAGTGTTTATACAAATCTTAAATCAACTAATGTATTTATTAGCTATACAAAACAACCTAGATAAGGAGACTCTATATACATATAAAACCCCTTTTCCCGTGTCACAATCAGAGCGGAGCTTCACCGACGACTCGACATTGAATACCACAAAATCCTGTAAAATCTGGACCCCCAACGGTCCAGCAAATAACACATAAAAGAGAGTTAGATAACATACTCAAAATATACAAGTGTAAGTAAAGGGTACTTAAACACTTCTTCATAAAAACATGCATAATCATACATTATACATATACATCACCATCATTCATGCATATTCATATATCATGCATATACTTCATTTATCACATAATCAATCATCCACAATTATACACCAAACATATAGTTTCACGTCGTCTCGGACAATACCTAAACATCAACAAATACATTGTTCAGATTATGGTCATGACGGACCCTGCGTTGTCCATTTTATAGTCATGACGGACTCTGCTACTCACACACGGATTAACAATCAACATTTACCAAGTATGTGTCAAACATCATTTATTATAAAATGCACACATAATCCCTAATGCAATCTAATGCTTCACATTCATGCTATGTCCTCTAGACACCTCTAATGCATGTGGTACCATCTTCTTTATTAGAGTATCTCACCTCTAATATCCTTCTTTATCGGATAAATATAATCCGATATCCTTCTTTATTGGAATATCCAATATCACATATATTCATGAATGCATGTATATGTTTTTCATGAATTCACTCACAATTATTTTAATTAGCATTAAGCTCTTCCTTTACTAATGTGGAACACTATCCAACATTACTTCTTTATTAAGATAACACTATACCTTAATATCCTTCTTTATTAGAATAACATACTCTAATATCCTTCTTTATTAAGTTGATTAACACCTTAATATACTTCTTTGACATTTAAATAAACATCATCACAATCATAATCAACAACAATTCATTATTCATCAACAAGCAATCAATCATGGTTACAAACACTTAATTGCATGTTAGGATACCTTAAATCCATGTTACAAGTGCCTAATTGCACTTAAAACAACTATAAAAAAGTTGCAGGTCCAGCACTGTTCGCTAAGCGAAGGGGTAGCGAGCCCTCAGCGAACGTTACCAGAGGAAGGCTAACTCATAGCGAGCTCTCAACGAACATTCAGCGAACTATTCGCTGAGCGAAGGCATAGCGAAGGCTTAGCGAACCTCACCAGAGGATCACCTGCTCGTGGCGAAGCTGCAGCGAGCTGTGGCGAGCTGTTCGCCACACGTTCGCTGAGCGAAGGCCTAGCGAGTGCCCCTGTCAGGACAGTTCAAAACTTGCGATTTCTACACCAAATCACCCAAAAATCCCATTTTTCATGTTATAAACCCCAAATAAGTTTATATTCATGTGCAACAAGCATATCCAAACACAAAAGGACAGTTCATTTCTCAGATCTACATCATAAACATCGAAAAAGTAAAGATTGAATACTTTTTCATCAAAACTCTCAAGAACACAAAGTTCTTGAGTTTAATCTTTCATAAACTCGTTTTTAACCATTATTTTCGTTCATTAATCATGTTAAAAGCATGTTAAACATATCATGAACCTTAGAATCGATTTCCATTAAGAAAATCCATTCACAACTAAAACGAAAATGGGGTGGAGGAAGTTCGGGTGAGGAGAAATCGACATTCTCCCCTTCCTCGAGTCACCCACAAATATGGAATCTACTCTCTTACCTGGATTCGAAGAAAACACGACGAAGCTCTCGAATCCATAGCTCTCCTCTTGCCCTAGCTCCTCAAGCTCTCTCTCCTCCTCTCTAGCTCCTCTCAAGAACAAAAGAGAAAAATGAAATGTTCCCTCTCTTCCCCTTGGCCATATGGCGCCCTCCTCACAAGTCCATAAGGCCCATCGGGCCTCAAGCCCAATTGGCTTGGCCCATTACACGTTAACTCACTCTACTCGCCTAATAACTAAAGTACTCGATAAATAACTCAAGTTATTAACTTAATTAAAATGCCACGTTAAATAAAATATTTTAACACCTAAAAATAATAATATGAAAATTGGGTCGTTACACGACTCGCCTGCGAGCGAGAGATGAGAGCTTAAAGAAATATCTAGATATTTTCTAGGATATTATTATATTAAGGTTGTGAGAGGAAGATCCAAGGGGTAGGATTTTATCTTAGAAACTTTAACAATTTGATCCAATGGTTAGAAATTGATTAGAGAAACTACTTAAGGAAAAGTATAGATCAAAAATAACATTTTTTCTCTTTTCTTCCTCTTCCAAAACCGTGACCTACTCTCCCTCCCTCTCTTTCATTTTATTTATTTTTCTAAGTGTTCATACAACACAAATCTCCACCTTAAGAAAAATCTAGAAGGAATTAGGAAGAAAGCTTGGAACCAAAGTTGATCCCCTCTCCTTGGTGGTGCTTGTGAACTAAGTTTTATGGTAAGAAAATCTCCCTCCATCTCTTTATTTGTTGCTGTCGAAGTGTTGTTGTTATTGGTTGTTTGAGTTCAAAATTTTCTTACTCATAAACATTACTAGCTAGTATGAGTGGTGTTAGATCTAAAACAAAATTTTGATTGTGAGCATTTTAAGAATTTTGTGATTTTTGAAAATGTTTGAAATGAATTTGTGATGTGATTTTCTTGCAATTGAAGCTAGCACTAGTTGTTTTAATAGTTCAATTTTTGAAAGAAATGCTATAACAAGAAAAGCCCCAATTTTATGAGTTTTGAATCTAGGGTTTGAAGAAATCTTTCTAAAGTATTGAACTTAATCAAATTAAGTTTGTATATGTGAAATTAGTAATTGTATAATTATTTTAACCAAGTTTGATTTTGAAAAAAAAATGATTTTGTGTTAATTTTGGATTCTGGCCGAAATATGGAAGGGTATTTTGGTCCTTTTAACTTTGATATCTTGTCCTAAAAAGTAAACCATTAGATCCGTCTTTTCGAGACGATGAATTTGGACATATGGTTTGCGATGATCGGACGAAGATTGACCGGGTCATGCTCGTTTTAAAATCGTAACCGTTTTCTTGCCGTTTTTGAATTTTAATCATAGTAGTAGAAAAATAATAGAGATTACTTTTCTATGAAAATGAAAAATGTTTGGAAAATCTATTGGTGAGTTGAAATGAAAATTCTTTTGTCGAGAATTGTGTTTTAAAAGGCTTAAACATTTGCGAACTTGTTTTAGTTTGAAGAAAAGTGTAGAACTTGGTTGAAAAGATATTGTTTTCGAAAAAGTTTTAAATTAGTGAAGTTTTATTTAATGAAGTTTTTGTGATGCAAACTATTGTATTAAATTGTTAATGTTTTCAAAGAGTTGTTTTGAAAATTATTTGAGCCTAGTTAGTTGTGAGGAAAGAACCATAGGTCTTGATCCATTAGTAGCCGAGCTAGGGCTTATTTGAGTGACCAATTAGAATGTGGTATTAACTTAATTAAGTTGAATGATTAAGGGTTAAGAGAATTAGCCGGATTGGAGATTTCGTCGAGAGAGACGGGTTTGCTCGTGTAGCGTAAGTTGATTGTGTTGGAAGCTTGCCGAGGTAAGGGCACCTTTATTTTCCGTCTTATAATTGTAATGAGCTATGTGTATGCTTGGTTCTGTGATTTCTTGGCGTGTTTGGCTTGTTTGTTCTATGTATTCTCGAGACGAGAACGTGTTTTAAATTACATGCGTTATTTACATATGTTTGAGATAATATGTATTAACATGTGATTGGATTACATATGCTTGAGAGGTATGTATTTGTTGCATTAGCATATATGGGGAATCGTATGCTCATGCATTTCATAGTACGTAGTTATCGGGAATGGACTACGGGGGTGTGATTATCGGGAATGGATCCACCTTAATCCTGCGGGATTTTATTGAGTCCAATACGTGGTTATCGGGAATGGACCACGGGGTGTGATTATCGGGAATGGATCCACTCTAATCCTTCGGGATTTTATTGATTCGCCCTATGAGGTATAGTAGGGGTTGGACCCACGACTCTCTGCGGAGAGGTTAAATTCCGGAATTTATGCATGTGGAATAGACCCGGTTAGGGTGACCACCATGTGAAACAGTCCCGGTTAGGGTGATCACGCTCATGTAGAGTCTGCATTGGTAGGCTATGTGCGCATTTTATATTATGCTCATTGACGGGAAATGCTAAATGTTTATTTGCTTTCCGTATTTGGTATCTGTTACATGTTGTACTTGTGGTGACCCTTACTTTGAAACATATGAACGGGTTACCCCCACCTAGACGATGGAGTCCTGTCCGAGACCGTGGGTCGTGAGGACGATGGTGGCTTCTTGAGCCCTCAGTGGTCGAGTGGCGTGGCGGATCTATTTAGATTGTGTGCCGGTGTGTCTTGTACACCGTGCATTTGGTTAGGCGTAGTATTTTGACTCTTTTGGATAAACTGTTTCTGAGTATTTATACTTTGGTTTAGACAGTTGTCTTTTGGATTGTAAATATTCAGGTACACACTTTGCTTCTCGAAAGCACTCCTATGTATGATTAGTACTATGCCGATGCTTGGGTTGTACTAATATATAATTAGTCCTGTTGTATGATTAATGCCGGCTCGTCACAAAAATGTATGCGAGCTCTGTTTTGTTTTACCAAAAAAAAAAAAATAATGCCCCTTTTCGGTCTTTGAAAAATCGGGGTGTTACAATTCTAGTGGTATATTCCCAAAGCATTGCCACCAATTGCAACTTGTAGTGTTATAAATGGACTGAATTCCACTTGGCTAACAAAGACACTCAAATTGGATATAGGAGTACTATTGTAAGCCTATATTTTTATAGGAGCTAACAAATGCATCAATTATGTCTATTGTTATAGGGTAAACGTAGAGGGAATCACTATGATGATACAAAGTCTCCCAAATTCCTTCCATTGGGTAGCAAGCTATGCAAGGTGATTGGAAGGTAAATGAGTTTTCAGAGTTTTACATAGAACCCAAGTTGGGACATAACCATTGGATAGAAATTGGCAACATAATAGTGGACGAAATTGGCAAAATGTCATTCCAATTGAGCAATTCAATTAGTGTTCAATTAGGGTTCTCATTTTGCACTTGAAAGGCTTTGAACGGGCATAGCAATATAGACTGATAGAAGGACTAAAAGATTAGATTAAGATGATTTGATAAATAAAAATAAGACAATTGGGTAAGAATATATAACTTCAATAAAATATAAACATATCAAGACTAATCAATAGACACATTGGTCTATTTGTGAGGCAAGTGATATTAGCAAATTAAGAGCATTCACTCTTTTCTTGATCCAACAAAGAATGTGTAATAGTATGAAGGGATAAGCACCAAACATAATAGTTTGGAGGAATTCATCATCAAAATAAGCGATCAAGGAACTATATCTTGTAACTGCATGCATTAACATTCAAAGAAGTGTCTAGAGGAAGTATTCCAAGTACGAATGATACACCATGATAAAATCATACAAATGCAAAACAACATTGTTTCAAAACCACTACAACACAAAAACAGCAACAAAACAACGAAAATCTGTTCCAAAGCTAGTTAAGAGGACATCTAAAGCATAAAGTAATGTTGAGTCTCATGAATAAACTTGGTGACCAGCCTATCGGAAGGAGCATGAAGAGTTGTACGCACACCAATGTAAGGAGAGAGCTTGAAGTATAACACCTTGTTATTGGAAGCTTGAGTGGCACCAAATTTAACAACAACACCCTCAGCGAGATGATGGATCTTGCATACATCACTATCCACTCCCCAGATATCTTGCAGGTGGTGCGAGAGCCATTGTCAAACTGGAGTTCGCACTCTTTCCAAGTATTCCCGATCCAATCAACCAATGTCAGCTTACACTCCTCATGGGGAAGTGCATCCTTGCAAAAGCCATTCCAGAAAAGGGTCTGTCGAACAATTACCAATCATTAATGTACATATCTAATATCTAATCAATCGATAACGTGGTAAACAGATGCAGCCAATAATATCTGAAATTAAGAACTTATATTTGATTGATCTGCCATTAAACAATCACAGCAACAAAGCATGCATATAACCAAATATATTAATAGTCCTCCTTTTCATGTAAATGTACCTATCACAATTCTAATCATTTGATCCCTATATACTGTTGGGTTTTTGTATATTGGCTACATTTTGCAAAAACATATTTTAGCCAAGTGTTGAGACAAATGTGCTGACCCCAAGTGTTGTGACAAATGTTGTTACACTTTGGAACAACACCTGACTCTGTTCTGCGCGCGCCAGCTAGATATTATTATTTTCTACTCAATCTTTTGAAGATCTGTTTGAAGAATTGTTTCAAGGTTTCTTACAGAGGAAGGCACACGTGTTTAATGTGTTTCATGAGGCAGCCAAACCCTAGTTTTATTTTCCAAAGGAATTATATTTTTGGAAAATATATTTTTGCGGTTCAAAAATATAACTATTGTTTTCAAAAATATATCACTGCTGCCGCAATTCTAGAAGCCCTAATTTTGTCTTGAAGCCCAAGTCATTCTACTACTATAAATACGAAGGCAAGCATATGGTTTCAAGCATCTAAAATCGTGTTCTTACAAAGCGTGTGTTTAGGGATTTTAGAGTGTTAATTGTGAGCCTTTCTTGTGTCTCATTGATGCAAGCTTAGGACCTGAGTGTTATTGAGTTGTAAGTGTGAACTTCTCCTAAGCTTTGAAGTACGGAGATTGTTCTATTGTGTTGTGTGGTTTACTCGCAAGCTTTTAAGCAAGAGTGAATCCTAGTTTCTTAGGAGTGTGTCTCTGATCGAACGCGACAATGACCGCAAGTATACAGTCGTGTCGTGTAGTTTTAAAAGATATCGAACCCAAAGGACCAATAATCGACCTACCGTATTCTAGTGTTGCTTTGTAAATCTAAGGCTAATGGTTTAAAGGGTTATGATTAATTGAATAATTAAAATAAGAAAAATAAATATTTTTTAGATTTTTTTTATATGTAAATAAAATATTGCTAGGACGTGCTATTAGTTGCTTCAGAGGGTTCAATGCTTAATTCGCGCTAGACAAACTGTTAAATTTTCGAAACTATATTGATTTAAAAATACCAATCTCAGCTCTCGCAAATCTTGACTAGTATTATAAATTATAAAGGTGGTGCTTAACTCTCGTCCTCACACCCGCTAATAAAATACTCTTTGAAAAACAATATAATTTAATTAACTCTAATCCCAACTCTCGTTGCGAATTAGATTTAATGTTCAGTTTTTACTATCTAGTAGAAATCTCACGCTCTCGCTCTATTGATTTTTACTTTAATTAATTCTCACTCTCGTGACGAATTATAGTCAACGTTTAATTAAAAACTGCTTAAGAAAATAAAACAGTCGCCAGTTCTCAAGAATTATATTTGATTTAAAAACACTAATCTCAGCTCTCGCAAATCTTGACTAGCGTTATACTTAGATAAAATAAATGCTCAGCTCTCACGCGAGCAGGAAATAAAAATATTAAACTAAGAGAAGAAACCAAGAATTAAATCTTAGTCTCAATTCTCTTCCTCAACTGTTACAAGTTGGTGTCCCCTAGAAAGTGGAGAAAAGGGGCCTATTTATACTAATTTCACAAGAGACAAAACACAAAAGTGGCCGATGTGGGACTTGAGGAAAAATAGCGCGTTGCCGTTGGATCAATTGTATGGCTTTGATGAATTGAGAGAAAGTGGCGAGGGCCACTTGAGAGGAGTTGGCAGTTGCCATTTTTGGCTAGCTGGCGGGCGCCACTTCTTTCCTTGTTGGCGGACGCCATGTTTGATTTGTGTGGGCTGCACATGTGTGGCCCAATTGGCTGCACATGTGTGGCCCTTTTGTCCATTTTTGCTCCTTTTCGGTCCGTTTTCGCTCCTTTCTTCAACTCGTACATTTTTTATCTGTTTATTTAAAATACGAGAAATAAGTAACGATTCATAATATAAAACTTCGAAATTGAAATAAAAATAATTAAAATATAATAGTAAATTAACTAAATAAATAGCACATTTTTAGGTGCATCAAACTCCCCTAAACTTGAACCATTGCTTGTCCTCAAGCAATTTAGCTTGCATATAGAAAACATTTGAAATGCGAAGCAACTCACACACACAGACTTAGAGGAAAATAACATCACAAGTACTCATACGTGGTCAGAAATTCAAATCGGCTAAGATTAATTAGTTAGGTTCTTTACACAATCAAGGAGGGTATTTCAACGACACACAAAGTTCTCCCTCTTATACATATCGAATTCGGATCATGCCGTTGTACTAAAATCTAAATCTTCTCCTTTGTTTCATCCTTTTTCATTCTAGACAGTCACATTAAGACCCTTTATCTATGTCACACACATGGTAAGAAAATCGGTTAGCGTCTTTATTCATCTTTTTCAACCTGCAATTAGCTTGATGATACAAATTTTGATGATACAAATTTTGTATTAGCAATCATATAAATATTTTTTCAAGGTTTAACCGTATTACCACAGTATGACCTTATATATATTTTTTTCTTTAAGGTTTAACCGTATTACCACAGTATGACCTTAAGAATTTGCTTAGATGATTCGCTTATATTCATCGACAAATCTACTTAATGTGTGACTTTATAGATGGTGTCCGACTGAATAGATAAACTACTAAAGGATTCCACAAATTTAAATCAGGAGATTTTGGCACAATGGTTATTCAAATTGATATCTATACTAGGGAGACTTCTGGGTGTTGGAAAAATACCGATTTTGTTGTGAAATTCCCTAATTTCCTTAACTTAGCCTCTCGTCTTTTCTTAACCTATATACTTTCTAAGTGAGCTATTAGCCTAAGCCTTTGAAAAAAAAAAATTTATTGGTTCAAGGAAAGGAAAAATTTAAAATTTACCCAAAAATAGTGCTATTATTTTATTTGCGAAAAGGGAAATTGTACTAAAAATAAAATAACTGAGAAATAAAGTAAGGATGGTAGAATACTCCCCTAAACTTAAATCCAACTGTGTCCTCACTGTTGAGACTCAAGTGTAGCTTTGGAGCACAAAACCTGGTGGAGAGATCATGAGGGAGGATGTTGATAATTTTGGAAATTGTTGAACTGAAGCCTCAAACCGCCTAGCTCTTGTATGACATTGTCGAGCTGTTGTTGACGGTGCTCTTCGGAGCTCTCCCACCTATGATAATAGCCCTGCATCTCATGTTGGTTTTGAAGAATTTCGTCTTGCTGGGCTTGCATGAATGTCATTCGTTCCATCATCTCCTCTTGTTGTTGATGCATGGCATAGAATAATCCATCGCGCTCTTGATTTAGTGCGTTTTGGGCGCGTATCTCATGGAGTACATCATCGATGGAGCTTTGCCTTGATGAGGAGGAACTACCTGCAAAAGTGTTAGAAAAATGTGTAGTGTGTGCAGGTGGAACAATGCTTGCGCCCCCACCAGCGGCAACATTTGGAGAAATGTGCGTGGGAGCTCTATTAGTCATAGGATCATCAGAGATAGTCATAAAAAAAATCAAAAATAAAAGAAAACAAAAATTAAACAAGAATTAAAGAAAACTCATGGGTTGCCTCCCATGCAGCGCTTTGTTTAACGTCGGTTAGCTCGACTATTCAGAAATGTAAGCACTAAGGGTGTTTTCTTGAATCTCCGATTAAACTCCTAATTAATTTTGGTTTCCATCGCCATTTGTCAACCCATCTCCCATACCCTTCACTCTTTATTTTCTTTTTCCTATAGGGAGATTCAGAGGTCTGAACGTGTGGTGGTGGTTCTGGATCAATTTTTATTATTAGTTTTTCGGGTCTGAGTTTAGTTTCTTCATTCGCCACCTCAAAGTCTACTCTCCCCTTTTTAACACTAATAATTTCCCTATTGTCCTCTAAATTTCTCTTTTTATACGGGATTTCATACAAAGGGGCATTAATGTTTATGTTTTTCAACTCTTCTACATCCCTTTTAGATTGGGATTCTACCTTGGCTTCCACAAGCCTTTGGGTGAAAGGGGTCGGTGGATTGTAAGGGGGAGGAAGAATGTAAGATGCTTCCTTCTCTACCTCTTTGACAACCTCCTCTTTAGGTGGTGTTGGTTGAACTTTCGCAATCTCTACTCTTTTCTCATTAGATTTCTCATTGATTACATTATCACTCTCTCTAAGATTTTCAATTTGACTTTCATTAGTTGTTATGACGTCTACATGACTCTTAGTGAACGATCCTAGAGATGCTTGTGCAAGCAAAGAGATTTGAGTCTCTATTGCCTTGCTATCGGCCGCGAGGGACTCGACCTTAGTGTTTAACTTCATGAAAGCTTCATTTACTTCTTTATTTATGCGAGTTTGTGCTTCCACAAACTCTAGCCTAAAGAGTGTTTGAGTCTTAATGAAATCCTCCATTAATATTTCGAGATTGGATTTATAGTGATTTTGTGGTTCCTCATAATATTGGGGGTGGTGGTCGTAGAGGAAATATGAGTAATCCATTTTAAAAATTTAAAATAAAAGTGCCTTAGTCTCTACGGTGTAACACTAGAGTTACAATATCGACTAAATTGGTCCCCGGCAACGGCGCCAAAAACTTGATCGAACGCGACAATGACCGCAAGTATACAGTCGTGTCGTGTAGTTTTAAAAGATATCGAACCCAAAGGACCAATAATCGACCTACCGTATTCTAGTGTTGCTTTGTAAATCTAAGGCTAATGGTTTAAAGGGTTATGATTAATTGAATAATTAAAATAAGAAAAATAAATATTTTTTAGATTTTTTTTATATGTAAATAAAATATTGCTAGGACGTGCTATTAGTTGC
Organism: Trifolium pratense; assembly: GCF_020283565.1. Taxonomy (NCBI): domain Eukaryota; kingdom Viridiplantae; phylum Streptophyta; class Magnoliopsida; order Fabales; family Fabaceae; genus Trifolium; species Trifolium pratense. The sequence continues at coordinate 16,993,134 of NC_060063.1, forward strand.
TTCAGAGGGTTCAATGCTTAATTCGCGCTAGACAAACTGTTAAATTTTCGAAACTATATTGATTTAAAAATACCAATCTCAGCTCTCGCAAATCTTGACTAGTATTATAAATTATAAAGGTGGTGCTTAACTCTCGTCCTCACACCCGCTAATAAAATACTCTTTGAAAAACAATATAATTTAATTAACTCTAATCCCAACTCTCGTTGCGAATTAGATTTAATGTTCAGTTTTTACTATCTAGTAGAAATCTCACGCTCTCGCTCTATTGATTTTTACTTTAATTAATTCTCACTCTCGTGACGAATTATAGTCAACGTTTCATTAAAAACTGCTTAAGAAAATAAAACAGTCGCCAGTTCTCAAGAATTATATTTGATTTAAAAACACTAATCTCAGCTCTCGCAAATCTTGACTAGCGTTATACTTAGATAAAATAAATGCTCAGCTCTCACGCGCTCACTTACCTATATAAGTATCTTTGAAAACCAATATAAAACTCATCAATCCTAAATAGCTCTCGCGGACTTTAGAACTAACGGTCAGTTTTAACTATCTGGCCCTAAACCTCAACTCTCGTCAATGTTGGTTTATTGCCTTTAAAACAATCCTTACTCTCGTGACGAATTATTTGAAAACGTATTTATTTAAAACTGGTGGTTGAAAACTATTAAGCACGAATTAACTACCGAACCCCTATTAGCTACTAACTACACATCCTAGCAACGCTAAATTTAGCTAGACATAACTAAAAATAAAGACATAAAATAAATAAATAAAAATAAAGACATTAAATAAAAACAGAAAAATAAAATAAATAAAATAAGCATAAAAATAAAGAAAAGAAAAGAAAATAAAGAACCTGAATTAATAAAAGAAATCTTGAGTACGGACACCGACAGCACAACAGCAGGAAATAAAAATATTAAACTAAGAGAAGAAACCAAGAATTAAATCTTAGTCTCAATTCTCTTCCTCAACTGTTACAAGTTGGTGTCCCCTAGAAAGTGGAGAAAAGGGGCCTATTTATACTAATTTCACAAGAGACAAAACACAAAAGTGGCCGATGTGGGACTTGAGGAAAAATAGCGCGTTGCCGTTGGATCAATTGTATGGCTTTGATGAATTGAGAGAAAGTGGCGAGGGCCACTTGAGAGGAGTTGGCAGTTGCCATTTTTGGCTAGCTGGCAGGCGCCACTTCTTTCCTTGTTGGCGGACGCCATGTTTGATTTGTGTGGGCTGCACATGTATGGCCCAATTGGCTGCACATGTGTGGCCCTTTTGTCCATTTTTGCTCCTTTTCGGTCCGTTTTCGCTCCTTTCTTCAACTCGTACATTTTTTATCTGTTTATTTAAAATACGAGAAATAAGTAACGATTCATAATATAAAACTTCGAAATTGAAATAAAAATAATTAAAATATAATAGTAAATTAACTAAATAAATAGCACATTTTTAGGTGCATCAGTCTCCACCTGTTGTGATTGTGAAATTGGATAACAACGCTGTCTGTGTTGTTAAGGTGGGAATTGGGACGGGGTCTCATATCTAGGAGTTCCTAGGTAGAAGTGTCATTGGGTAGTGATTAAGTGAGAAGTTGTAAACGGGTGAGTTTAGCTTCGAAGTAATACTGCTGATAGTGGACTTCATTCCTGGATTGGTATCCCCCAGAGTAGGCTTTAGGCTGAACTGGGTTAACAACTCTCTTGTGTTATTTACTTTACTGTTCGTATTGTTTTATGTTATTTGCTCTGTTTATAGACAAGTGTTGGCGCACCTGTAACAACATCTGTCTACAACAGACAAGTGTTGATACACTTTGATCAACACCTGTCCACTGTGTGTCAGGAATTTCAATTGGCATCAGAGCAGGCACCCTGTTCTGAATTTTAGGGTGAGCTCCAGGGAAACTTTTTCTGGCAAGGATGGACAAAGAAGGAGGGTTTGTTACCAGACCACCTCTTCTGGTTGGTGCTTCTAACTATGACTATTGGAAGTCCCGCATGTTGGCCTTTCTAAAACAAATTGATAGCAAGACATGGAAGGCAGTTCTGAGATGGTGGACCCCACCTGTGAAGATGGATAAAGATGGCAAACCAACTCTTGAGTTGAAATCTGCTGAAGAATGGTCCAAAGAAGAGGATGAGCTTGCTCTTGCAAACTCAAAAGCATTATATGCACTATATAATGGTGTTGACAAGCACATATTCAGACTCATCAAAAAGTGTGTCTCTGCTAAAGAAGCTTGGACAATTCTTGAGACTGTTCATGAAGGTACCTCTAAAGTAAAGATGTCAAAGCTACAACTCCTAACAACGAAGTTTGAGAATCTTAGAATGAATGATGATGAAACCATTCAGGATTTTCACATGACCATACTTGATTTTGACAATCAATTTGATGCCTTGGGTGAAAAGATACCTGAAGAAAAGCTGGTAAGAAAAATGCTCAGGTCTCTACCTAAGAAGTTTGACATGAAGGTCACAGCTATAGAAGAAGCAAAGGATATCACAGATATGAAGCTAGATGAACTGGTTGGTTCACTACAAACCTATGAGGTAGCTACAAATGAAAAGATGGATAAGAAAAACAAAAGCATTGCTTTTGTTTCAAATGCTGAGGAAGAAGATCAACTGAGTGACACAGAGTCTGAACACAGCATCTCTGATGCAATGGTTCTTTTGGGAAAACAATTTAATAAGGTGTTAAAGAGAATGGACAAACGCTCTAAGACAGGTGCAGCTGACATTGGTCGCAACACTTACAGGAATCTCAGAAAACCTGTAACAGATGAGAAATCAGCTCCAAATAAAGGTGTTCAATGCCATGAATGTGAGGGGTTTGGTCACATTAGAAGTGAATGTGGAACCTTCCTGAAGAAACAAAAGAAGGGGTTGACTGTAACTTGGTCAGATGAAGATTCTGAGGAAGAAGACAATACTGCAAAGGCTATACATGTATTGACAAGTGTGTGCACATCTGACACAGAATCATGTGAAGAAGAACTGACCTTTGATGAACTTGCTGAATCATATAAAAAGCTATGTCTAAAGAGTGCAGAAGTCTGCAGAGTCTCTGAAGAACAAAAAGAAACAATCACTAAGTTGCAAACTGAGAGAGCTGCTAATCTGTCAAGAATCTCTGAATTTAGTACTAAATGGGAAGATAGTTTAAAGATCATTGAGGAACAGAAGGCAACTATCATCAACTTAGAAGCTGACAAGATCAAACAACTGACTGAGATAGCCCATCTGAATGAAGAGGTAACTGAATTAAACTCCCATCTTGAGAACTTAAAGAAGCATGTTCTTAGGCTATTCAAAGGAAGTGATCTAGATGAAATCCTGGAAACTTTGCCTGCTCCTAGCAGATCCAAAACAGGCATTGGGTATGAATACAAAAATGTTAATAGGATTATGGATTACAACAAAGAGGGGAAATATATGCCTGAGATAAGTAAACAACCGTCTCCAAAAATGCATGACAGAATGTCGTCACACCTGTCTCCTAGACAGCAGAGACAAGTGTTGCCACATGTGGCACCACATCAGCAAAGATGGCAGAGACCTAGGTTTATACCTAGACCCAGAAGCAGGTACCACTCATGGAGATGTCATCACTATGGAAGAAAGGGGCACATAAGGCCCTACTGCTACAAATTGTATGGGTATCCAAGTGAAATCCCTCAAGAGTCTGATCCATCCATTACTAAAACAAAGATGGAATGGAAGCAAAAAGATGATGCAACCAATACCAAGGAGTATACAGCTGAAAGCAGTGGGAAAAGTCTGATTGCCCATACGTCACTCAGAGCCTCATCAAAAGAAGATTGGTACTTTGATAGTGGTTGTTCCAGACACATGACTGGTGTTGAAAAGTATTTGAAAGAGGTAAAATCCTATGCCACAAGTTTTGTGACATTTGGAGATGGAGCAAAGGGGGAAATCAAAGGTATTGGAAGACTGATTGACCATGGTCTACCAAAACTTGAAAATGTTCTCCTTGTAAAAGGACTCACTGCCAATCTAATCAGTATAAGCCAACTATGTGATCAAGGCATGAAAGTCAACTTTACAAAAAATGAATGTCTGGTCAGCAATAATGAAGGAGATATCCTTATGAGGGGTGTTAGATCAAAAGACAACTGCTACTTGTGGATCCCTCTTGAAGAAGCTAATGTATCTACATGTCTCTTAACTAAAAATGAAGAGGTTAAGCTGTGGCATCAAAAATTAGGACACCTTAACCTGAAGAGCATGAAGAGAGTCATATCAGAAGAAGCTGTCAGAGGACTACCAAGCTTACAGATACAGGAAGGCAATATCTGTGGTGAATGTCAGATTGGGAAGCAAACCAAAGTGTCGCACCAAAAGTTGCAACACTTGTCCACCTCTAGAGTTCTTGAGTTACTACATATGGATCTGATGGGGCCCATACAAGTTGAGAGTCTTGGAGGTAAGAAATATGTTCTTGTTATTGTTGATGACTTCTCTAGATATACTTGGGTAAATTTCATTAGGGAAAAATCTGAGACTTTTGAAGAATTCAAAAATCTTTGTGTACAACTTCAAAAAGAGAAAGACTGTGGTATTGTAAGAATCAGAAGTGACCATGGTAAGGAGTTTGAAAACTCTAAATTTGCTGATTTTTGTGCTGCTGAAGGAATAATTCATGAATTTTCTTCACCAATTACACCTCAACAAAATGGTGTGGTTGAAAGAAAGAATAGAACCTTACAGGAATCTGCTAGAGTAATGTTGCATGCCAAAAATGTTCCTTACAAGTTCTGGGCTGAAGCCATGAATACAGCATGTTACATTCACAATAGAGTAACATTAAGAAAAGGTACTGCTACAACACTGTATGAACTATGGAAGAATAGGAAGCCTACTGTGAAGTATTTCCATGTGTTTGGGTCAAAATGTTATATTTTGGCAGATAGAGAACCTAGGAGAAAATTGGACCCCAAAAGTGATGAGGGGATATTTTTAGGTTACTCAACCAACAGCAGAGCCTACAGGGTTTTTAACTCCAGAACAAGAACTATGATGGAATCAATTAATGTTGTTGTTAATGATAGTGATACAACAAGTGCAGATCCAGCTGAAGAGACAGATGTCATAACACCTGTCCCAACACCTGATGATGATCAACCTGAACCTGAACCTGATCAACACTCTGAGTCTACTACAGAGGTTCCTAGACCAAACAAGGGACCATCTACCAGAACACAGAAGAATCATCCTCTGGAACTTGTCATTGGAAATCCAAATCAAGGAATTGCAACAAGAAGATCAAAAGAAGTAATCTCCAATTCATGTTTCATATCAAAGATTGAACCAAAGAATGTTAAAGAAGCTTTGACTGATGAATACTGGATCAATGCTATGCAGGATGAACTAACTCAGTTCAAAAGAAGTGAGGTATGGGATCTAGTACCTAGACCAGATGGTATAAATGTTATTGGTACAAAGTGGGTATACAAGAACAAAACTGATGAAAATGGTGACATTACTATAAATAAAGCCAGACTTGTAGCACAAGGATACACCCAGATAGAAGGAGTAGACTTTGATGAAACTTTTGCTCCAGTTGCTCGCTTGGAGTCCATAAGATTACTCTTGGCTGTGGCATGCATTTTAAAATTCAAGCTATATCAAATGGATGTAAAAAGTGCATTCCTAAATGGCTATCTAAATGAAGAGGTTTATGTTGAACAACCAAAAGGGTTTGTAGATCCAAGCTTTCCTAACCATGTTTACAAACTAAAGAAAGCACTCTATGGATTGAAACAAGCCCCTAGAGCATGGTATGAAAGACTGACTGAATTCCTTGTCAGCCATGGATACAAGAAAGGTGGTAATGATAAAACCCTGTTTGTAAGAAAAGAGAAAGGGAAGCTAATGATAGCTCAGATATATGTGGATGATATTGTATTTGGTGGAATGTCACGACAAATGGTGGAACATTTTGTGCATCAAATGCAATCTGAATTTGAAATGAGTCTTGTAGGTGAGCTAACCTATTTTTTAGGTCTTCAGGTCAAACAAATGGAAGACACCATATTTATCTCTCAAGAAAAATATGCAAGAAACATTGTGAAGAAATTTGGAATGGAAAGTGGTAGTCACAAAAGGACACCTGCACCTACACACTTGAAGCTTACCAAAGATGAGAAAGGGATTGATGTGGATCAAAGTCTCTACAGAAGTATGATTGGGAGCTTGCTATATCTCACAGCTAGCAGGCCTGATATCATGTTTGCAGTAGGTGTTTGTGCTAGATACCAATCTGAACCCAAGATGAGTCATCTGACTCAAGTAAAGAGGATCTTCAAATATGTCAATGGAACATGTGGCTATGGAATTTTATACTCTCATGGAAATGATTCTACCTTAATTGGATATTGTGATGCAGATTGGGCTGGAAGTGCTGATGATAGAAAGAGCACCTCTGGTGCATGTTTCTTCTTGGGAAACAATCTAGTATCTTGGTTTAGTAAGAAGTAGAATAATGTGTCTCTATCAACAGCTGAGGCAGAATATATAGCAGCTGGGAGTAGTTGCTCTCAATTGTTATGGATGAGACAAATGTTGAAGGAGTATAGTGTTGAGCAAGATGTCATGACACTCTACTGTGACAATCTAAGTGCTATAAACATTTCTAAAAATCCTATTCAACATAGTAGGACTAAGCACATTGACATACGTCATCATTTTATAAGAGAGCTTGTGGAAGAGAAGATTGTTACACTTGAACACATTGCATCCGAAGAACAGTTGGCAGATATTTTTACAAAGGCTTTACATGCGAATCAATTTGAAAATTTGAGAGGCAAACTTGGAATTTGCCTTTTTGAAGACAAATAGCAGTTACAGCATGTAATGCTTGTAACTACCTCTCTTCACTTAAAGTTACACGCTAATCAAGGAAGTTTTCATTCAACTTCCCACAACCTCCATCAACCACAATCATTGCTTTTCATCTATTCTCTCTCTCACGCTCAAAAACTCTCTATCTTCCTCATCAACATTTCTCTAATCTTTACATTTCTCAGAAAATCTTACTCAATAATCATGTCTGATTCTGGAAAATCCTCACCAACGAAGAATGAAGATGTTCCATCACCACAAGTGGCGATAAATGCTATTCCTCTCAACACCATACCTGCCACAAGTCCAACGATGAGGAGAAAATCAGTTGCAAAGAAGGATAAATCGTCTCGAACAAGTACAAATCCTTCATCTCCCTCCGCTTCAATTAAAGTTTCAAAGCGTAAGAGCAAGAAATCGAAATATGAATCAAAGAGAAGTTTTACAATGTCTGAACTGCATGTTGATCCACTTCCATCGAGTGGTGTTGCTACTCCTGTCGTAAAAGCTGCAGAGGTTAATGTCGACGCATCTGGTAAGAATTCTCTTAATCAAAACCTTAATGCTCCAAATCCTGGTGAAACCCTAGGTTTAGAGAATCCTTCTGTGACTGAAAATTTGGGGAAAAGTGTTCCTAACTCCCCTGTTGCTGTTGATGATAATATTGGTGCTTCTACTAAGACCAATAATGATGTTGCTGATGAGTCCATTAAGAAAACTGCTCCTGAGACTCATGTTGCGCCAAGTGTTGCAACACATGGCGCTGCGCCAAATGTGGTGCCAGATGTTACCACATCTTTGGCACAGGAAAATATTGTGGACTATTCTGAGTCTGATGAGAGTCCCCCACCTAAGGCTACTGATAAAGAAACTGTTCCTGATAAAGTTGTGAATGAAACTCCTGAGGTTATAATTGTTAATGAAAATGAAACTACTGTTAGTGATAAGGCTGTGCCTACAAATTCTGAGGCTAGTGTGGCTAGAAGGACTAGAAGTAAGGCTGGTAAAGGGGTAGAAACTGCTAACACACCTGCCCAAACACCCAAACCTTCTAAGGCTGGAAAAGATACTAGTAAAAAGCCTCTTTATGGACCTCCAAAACCTGTAAGTAAGGTAATACCTAGAACAGAAACTAGGAAAAGGAAAGCTCCACCAACTAGTGATTCTGATTTTGAGCCAGAGACAGATGTTGCTGCATCTGGCAGCACATCTAGGAAGAGTATAGGAAGGAAGAAGGTTCCTCAAACTGTTCCCTATGCTCCTTTGGATAATATCTCATTTCATCTGGAGAATGGGTCTGCAAGATGGAAGTTTGTGTATCACAGGAGGTTAGCTCTTGAAAGGAATTTGAAAGATGATGTTCTTAAATGTCCAAGTATTGTTGAAGCTCTTGAGTATGCAGGATTAATGAAAACAGTGGTTGGTTTGGACAAGTGCTATGACAGGCTTGTCAAAGAATTTTTGATTAATGTGGTTGCAAACTGTAATGATCCAGCAAGTCCTGAATACAGGCAGGTATTTGTTCGTGGGAAGTGTGTTTAATTCTCACCAACTGTGATCAACCAATATTTGCAAAGAGATTCTGATGAAGTGGCTCCTCTAAAAGTCACAGACAACGAGGTCTGCAAGGTCCTCACTGGTGGAAGAATAAAGGTATGGCCAAGCAAGGCTAAGTTGGCTGCAACTTCCCTCTCTCCATTTTATGCTGTTCTGAATAGGATTGCTGCACATAATTGGGTGCCTACAACCCACTCAGGTGATGTAGCTAGAGGATTGGGAAAGTTCATTTATTCTGTGGGTACAAAAGCAAAATTTGATTATGGGTCCTATTTCTTTCAAGAAACTTTAAGCCATGCTTTGACCTATGCTGTTGAAAAGCCAGTTGCTCTCCCTACTCTGCTATGCAATATCATCCTTGAGCAACACCTAGATATACTAAGAAGTACTGATGTTCCTTGTAAAAGGAAAGGGGTGTTGGTAATTGAGCAGAGGCTGCTGGATGGGACAAATGCTGCAGCAGGTGTTGGCACATCTGTCCAGGCTGGTGTACTTTCAAGGAAGCAGATGATTGCTGATCTTACTGAGACTAGCAGAGCCCTTGAGGCAAGAAAATTGAAAATTGATCGTGTGATTGAGGCACTAAAGGCTGAGGAGGCTGCTGAGACTGTTGAGGGTGAGCCTAATGAACAAGAAGGAGAAGGAACTAGTGACTCTGAGGATGGCTCTGAGGATGTGATGGAGGACTCTGATGAAAGTTCTTCAATATAGTTCTGATGTTTTTCTTATGATTTTCCTGATGTACTGTTGGTATTTCTTTGTTGTTCCTTTTATGGGCAAGGCCCTGGATTTCTAGCACCTGTGTGTGCTCTATGGTCTGTAATATTTGCACCCTGACACTTCTATTTCCTATGCATGATGTTTGTCTAAATTGTGGCTAAAAAGGGGGAGTAGTGTGTGTGTGTGACAAGTGTGTGGACAGATGTTCTCACATCTATTGACTGTGTTTGCATGAATTGTTCGTATGCTCGTATTGAGGGGGAGTGTGAGAAATATGCATGTACTGAGGGGGAGTAGTGAATATTCTTTCTTTATCTGGTGTACGTATGCATGAATTCAGGGGGAGTGTGAGTGATAATATCTCTTGATCGCCTGAATATATTTGACGACAAATGCTGTGCCAAGTGTTATGGCACCTGACTAATGAGTCCACTATCCATTATGACTGAGAATTTATTTTTCTCAGATGTTTTATGGGAATTTATTTTTCCTGTTGTTCTTATGATGAATGGATGCGCGTTAAACTATTAGGAGTTTATTTCTCCTACTTCTTAGCATCTACTATGGGAGTTTATTTCTCCCTTGTGTTGTTCCATGAGGCTAGTCGTGTTTTTATTCCGCTGTTGCATTGCCTCTGATGCTACTTATCTCTTTGAAGTAGTTTTATTGTGTGTTACTTTCTTTCCTAGTTGTGTGATCATGTTGACTAGAAGGAAAGGTAGTACTGTATCCCTCTATATACTGGTCTAATATTGTTTTAGCCAAAATTTGCCAAAGGGGGAGATTGTTGGGTTTTTGTATATTGGCTACATTTTGCAAAAACATATTTTAGCCAAGTGTTGAGACAAATGTGCTAACCCCAAGTGTTGTGACAAATGTTGTTACACTTTGGAACAACACCTGACTCTGTTCTGCGCGCGCCAGCTAGATATTATTATTTTCTACTCAATCTTTTGAAGATCTGTTTGAAGAATTGTTTCAAGGTTTCTTACAGAGGAAGGCACACGTGTTTAATGTGTTTCATGAGGCAGCCAAACCCTAGTTTTATTTTCCAAAGGAATTATATTTTTGGAAAATATATTTTTGCGGTTCAAAAATATAACTATTGTTTTCAAAAATATATCACTGCTGCCGCAATTCTAGAAGCCCTAATTTTGTCTTGAAGCCCAAGTCATTCTACTACTATAAATACGAAGGCAAGCATATGGTTTCAAGCATCTAAAATCGTGTTCTTACAAAGCGTGTGTTTAGGGATTTTAGAGTGTTAATTGTGAGCCTTTCTTGTGTCTCATTGATGCAAGCTTAGGACCTGAGTGTTATTGAGTTGTAAGTGTGAACTTCTCCTAAGCTTTGAAGTACGGAGATTGTTCTATTGTGTTGTGTGGTTTACTCGCAAGCTTTTAAGCAAGAGTGAATCCTAGTTTCTTAGGAGTGTGTCTCCACCTGTTGTGATTGTGAAATTGGATAACAACGCTGTCTGTGTTGTTAAGGTGGGAATTGGGACGGGGTCTCATATCTAGGAGTTCCTAGGTAGAAGTGTCATTGGGTAGTGATTAAGTGAGAAGTTGTAAACGGGTGAGTTTAGCTTCGAAGTAATACTGCTGATAGTGGACTTCATTCCTGGATTGGTATCCCCCAAAGTAGGCTTTAGGCTGAACTGGGTTAACAACTCTCTTGTGTTATTTACTTTACTGTTCGTATTGTTTTATGTTATTTGCTCTGTTTATAGACAAGTGTTGGCGCACCTGTAACAACATCTGTCTACAACAGACAAGTGTTGATACACTTTGATCAACACCTGTCCACTGTGTGTCAGGAATTTCATATACAAATATGAACAGAGCAAGCAAAAGAGAAGTTTTAAAAATACATACCAGAGTCCCACTTGCAACATCGGCAGCAGTCAAAGTTTTCTCGAGCATGTGTGTGTAAACCTTTGGCATTACAAAAAAGGGTATAGGTGCATCCCAAGAACCTGTCTGAAAACCTTCCTCCAACATTAGTCTATAAGGGGGATTTCTAAGAGGGCAAGTGATGGGAAAACCAGTGATGTTGATGAGTCTGATATGAAATAGGAAGAGATTCACAAAAGTGAGGACAACCCAAGCTCCAATACTAATCTTGTAAAGGTCTCGCATGCGAGACCAGCCATGAGTGAAGTAGATACCTGACTTATCCCTCTCAACTACCACCTGAACCTGATTAAGGTTAGTGTCTTGCAAAATAGCAGTGTTGCCGATCACCGGCCCAACACAACGTGCATAAATCCCTGGCAGTACTCCTCGACCCTGCACAATGAACACAATAATGGGATGAGGAACAATAGAATATTAAACAATTATTGCGAATAAAAAAAAACAAAACTACTTACATTCATTGGATCATACTCCATATAGCACGTCTTAGTCATCATGGCGTAAGATTTCACATCTTCATGTAGCCTATCATACCGATGTGTCATAGCTGCACATCATAAAAGAGTCACATATAACCAACACTAATGGCAACTCCATCAAAATCAGAATGTACAGGAAGTCTATCAAGATGGATGATAATACATTCAAGTAAAGACAATAGTTTTTACCATAATCCAACTAAACAACCATATCAAATGTACATAATGGAAATAGTAAGTGATAAAATGCAAATAGTTGTTGATGATAACGTTAAATTCCAATGAACATAAGAAGTTGAATAATAATCAAATCAAATATAACATAGCCATATCAAGTAGTGTTCCAATCATAAAAACAATCAAGTTGTATATGATTTAAAAAACATGTCAAGTTGTATATGGTCTATCCTAGCATCCATTAGTACATGACTAATCAAGAAACACGAATACTATTGATCTATCATAACATCCATTAGTCCATGACAAATAAGGAAACATGGGTTCCTCTACCAACATAAACACATGACTTGCTACTTCATAAGAGCAAGCAAAACATGTAAAACGCAGTTCAACACAAAGACATGTAAAAATTACATAGTTTAATCTCAAATAGCAGGATTGTTCTACTTAGTTCTAATTGTTCGTTATCACCTTTAATTATAAATAAGATAACATATCCACTATAAACCCTAAAGTGATACGATGATAATACACATAACAACTAACAAAATTGTGCAATATTTGTCATAGCTGATCATTTGATCAACCAAAAGAATATGAGTATAAAAATTCCAATTTTCCGATCTAATTACCTGATCAGACCGGTCTGATTTATTCAAAACACTGAATCCTCAGATCAAATAAAATAATATATAAGTGTTCATCGATCAAAAAATCACGGCAAATACTAAGTTAAATGTAGAGACATTGATGTCTAAAACACTAATAAATCGGACGATATCGAGCTAACAAAAATCGCTGACGCCAGTCGATAAATTCGTCATAACTGACCATTTGATCATCCACGGCAAATACAAAGTTAGATGTGGAGACAATGACGTTTAAAACATCGATAGATTGAATGACATCGAACAAACAAAAAACTCAAGGTTTGTATGACATATATTGTAAAGTGTCTAGACAATGACATTTAAAACATTGATAGAACATAATGCATAAAATCTAAGACAAACATTTGTTCATTAATACATACTCTCATCCACAAAGCTACACAATGACAACAAAGATTATATATTCCGAAACACCTCTTTGTAAACTACATTCCGAGCAGTATCTGGATTGTTGTCTGATTCATCAGTCAAAAGTACCTTTAAACCCTTTTGCGAAGTAACCCTTGAAAAAGCAACATACAACTGTCCATATGAAAAAATTGGCTGGGAAAGATATACTCCAACGTTTTTAAGAGACTGGCCTTGACTTTTGTTGATTGTCATGGCAAATGACACACTTACCGGAAATTGGCGGCGTTGGAATCTGAAAGGAAGTCTTTTATCTGAAGGAATCAATGACAATCTTGGAATGAAAACCCTTTCACCAATATGACTACCAGATATAATTCTCCCCTCGATAACATAAGTTCCCATCCTAGTGACCACTAACCTTGTACCATTGCCCAATCCGGAAGATTGATCTATATTTTAAGCCTTAATTTATGATTTGGAATCCCAGAGGAAACAATGGTATTCAAGAATTCCGGAGTATGCACATTATCTGGGATATCAACGGACGAATTTTTGTTACATGGAGAATCATAACTGAGATAAATTTTTTCGTCACTTGGTATCATGTCCAAAATATATTCATTCACACTACTAACCACTGAATTTGTTGGAGCTAAAATAGCTCTGTCACGGAAAAAGGATGGTTCATTCATATTATCCACTAAGTTTGGGTAAGTGTTATTAACAATATTAGCAAGAGGATCAGTGCCACCATCAATCAACAAATCTTGTGGAATATGAACTGCGATACACTCATCGTCCGCATGTCCAATGCTCCCATCACCAATTCCCAATATCCACTGAGAAAAATCCCTTCTCCTAACAATTTCTGAATCTTCACAATCCGCTAAGAGTCTCATGTTAGTTGTTAATGTTAATACCTCGCAAGAAGACCATAGAGGAGATGAATTTATAGTGGAGTGGACAATCTCGTGTCTTGTACCTTTGGGTATGACCGGGAGTATCTGACGGAAATCCCCGCCTAAGACAACAACTTTCCCTCCAAATGGGAATTGCCTTTCTTGCATAATATCCTTCAAAGTACGATTAACAGCTTTGAAACAATGTCTGTGCATCATAGGTGCCTCATCCCATATAATCAATTTTGCACAACGAATTAATTGCGCGAGATGATCAGATGGCCCTATCTGACATGTAGAATACTCATCAATGTTTAGCGGGATGGCAAATCGGGAATGAGCGGTCCTACCTCCAGGAATTAGTAAGGCAGCTATACCACTGGAGGCCACTGTGAGAACAATTTCACGTTTAGATCTCAATGCTGCTGACAACGCTCTCATGAACCCCCATAACCATTGAGGAAAAAGAAACCCGGCATACTCTCATGAACCCTTGTCATGATCTTATCATATATCTCCCGCTGTTCAGCTGTCATGGTTGACATTAGTTTACGATGCGATCGTAGTTTAGTTCATCATATATCAATCTATAATCTATTCCCTCTATCTGGAACTAAACCATCGTCTGGTCGAGGCATATCAGGAAAATCTTTAAGCCCCTTACCATTGCTCTGAAGCGCAATTTCAATCTCAGCCAATGCATAGCTTTTCAGCTGGTCGCATGTCAACACCAAATCTGCAACAAATATATAAATACAAAATATAAGAAACGAAAAACTTGTATAATTAATAGACATAATATAACCGGTCAAGACACACGATTCACCTGGTAGATTAAGAAGGCGTCGCTGCCTATACTGAATATCATCGCTAAGATACTCCCACGTACTATTCCAAACAAAACCAGGACGATGCAACTGATCCGAAAGAACCAAAGCAATAAATAACTGACGCAAATAACTACCAGTACCCCAGTAGCTAGCTTCTTTAATGGCTTGAACAAACTCCCTATCATCATCCATAAGTCCTAACGCAAAACATGCGTCTTTGTAATTGCTATATGTAACATTGTTGACTGTTCTTATTTCAGCAAAAGAGGTTGGACCCTTTATATAAGTCAAAATAGTCCTTAAATAAAATCTCTGACCAGACCCCGGAGGAGCAAAATGAAGTCTTCCAATAGAAAACCCCTTCTTACGCGGAGTCCATCAACGCTCATCCTTATTCCAAACAAATCTAGTAGGAAATTCATTATAAGTTAGTTGTCGTGCTTCTGGATATTTTTTGTTAGCCTCCATCCAGGCTATAAACTTACTACATTTAGCATATGGTTTTTCGAAAACATCTTCAATACAAGCGTCGTCAGGGAAAACCACAAGCTGCTCATCCTCAAGATGAAAAGTTAGCCTTTCAACAGATGGTTCTCTATAATTGACATCGAACACAAAAATCCTCCATACGGCCTCACATGCGGAAAGATATCGACAATCGTAGTATGTTCTTATCTCATCAATCATTCGAGCACCGAAACCATTACCAGAATCACTATAGAATCCAGCAGTGACATGATCATGACCTTTATTGATATATTTGAAAAGATATTTTATTGACCGAGATTGATTACACCACTCAACATTGATATGAGCATTATACTTCAGCAACAATTTTTTATTATAAGGAACAACAAACCTGTTATCAACAAAATGCTCACTCTTTTGAATATACACACCATTGTCCCTCCTCCGATACACAGGATAACCATCGGAATCAATGACTGTATGTCTGGTAAATTTCTTAGGAAAGTATTTGGAACACCGACCATGCTGCATACATGGAGATTTTTTATTCTGCTGTCCACATGGACCATGAATCATGAGTGCAGATACAACGTTAAATAAATCTGGCTCTCGGTTTATATCTGGAATTTCAGCAGATATTATTTTGTCAATACTATCTGGATAGACAATTCTATGTGTTTGGTAGTGGAACACCAAAATATGAGCGTGTGGAAGACCACGTTTTTGAAACTCAATTGTGTCGATCACTGAAATTTATACATAAAAATGTTGTTAACAATGAAAGAAAAAATATTGACATACTAAAAATCATTATGAATGGAGTGTTGATTTTAAAAAACCTAACATGCCTTGACTTTGCCAAAAATATCCCCACTCTTGATGTCTCTTATGAGCTGATCCAATTTAATCTTAAACAATCGGGTTATCAAGTCAGGACGGTCCGATGGTCTGAGATTATGAACTTTCAAAAAATCAACAACTTCTGGCCACTTATAGTTGCAAGTAAAAGTGATAAATATATCAGGATACCCAGCCCAAGAACAAATGGACATTGCATCTTGGTAGTTCTGTATCATATACCTCGCCCCACCAACAAAACTCGCCGGTAGAACTATCCGTTTACCTGTGGTGTTCGCATCACAATCCCCGTTAACAATAGCTTCGGTCAATCCCTTGTACATAGCAGCCCTTAAATCTTTCTGATGATCTCTCATATATCTCAATCGATCAGACTGTATTGTACTAAAGGAATCAACCAAAAACTGATGGAATAATCTTCGGGAAAAAACAACCGTGGATTCATCTTTACGCCTCTGCTGGATTGCATATCCAACCCACTCCAACTGAGTGATAAACTTCCTCTTCCTTCTAGACTTGTTCGGATTATCCCTGAACTCAATGTTCCTATTGTATCCATCTTCCCCTCGAGGAAACAATAATGGATACTGCAAGGGCCAATAACATGGTTCAAATGTTGATACACGCTGCAAAAGACCAGTCCGAGTTTGGACAATAATATCTCTATCGAAGTCGGCAGCATCAAAATCACCAACAATCAATGCAGCAACCTCAGAAACCGATGGAAGATTATACCTCCTACCATCACGAGACCGCTTGCCTAGAAGACGTAACTTAACAGTCGGAGCTTCTTGTAAATGGATGGTGTCTCGTATCATAGTATAAGCGCGAACATATGGATTACCACAATTATCCAACGACTCTCGTATGTCTCTCACAATGGATGACTTGAATGCAATTGAATCATCTGTCATCCTATAAGATAAAATAGAGTAAGTAACTATAAAGTACATGTAAACAATAGAGGGGAAAACTAATAAAAATGGTAAATTACCCAACAGCTGTCATCCTATTGGATATCTCATTTTCGGTGTCGTATATATACAACTGGGCGAATTTAGGAGGCCTATCCGGCAAAGGAAGCAAACCTCCAATTAGATGATAATTTTCACCATTTAAAACAAACGCAGGTGGTGCATTTCCATCGTTAATACTTGTGTGAACTCTACCACCCATGGATGTAAAAGCAAACATACTATTGAAAGACCGAATATTTTCAAGGAAAAAATTGCTTCTACTATCACGACCATGGTATAAACTATATAGTGGATGAGGCAATTGCTTGTAGGGTGCAAGCTCTATATCCCCTTGACTACAGCAAAGTGAAAACTTGGGATTGGTCCTTGAGCTCTTCTTGACGCGTTCTTGATACCACATTATTGCACCACAATCTGGACATACACAATTTGGCTGACCGATATTGAAATATTTGGGGTTCTCAGATACTGCACATACATTGTTGATAGAAGTAAAATGGTTAAAAGAGACATAGTAGTAGATTGCATTTAGAAAAGTCAAACAAAAAAACAAATAAGTAAACACCTGAATTGGAAGGTGGTAATTCATAAGACCCATAACCACCTGTGTCATCAGGAGATGAATACTAATAAATCAAGTGTCTGCTTCACAACAACTTATATAGAAAATATGAAACACAATGGAAAGACTAATACCACAATTAAAGGGCACATCAAATTGCTCATAATTAGTTGTACATGTCACTTGAGTATGACAATTGTGGGAGTCCAAGAAAGCATTAGTATCTGAAAACAAAAAACACATTACACAGATCAATAAAAGATACCTTATCATGAAAGTTAAATGACCAAACTTATAAAGAAGCATAATTTATGTCATTTATGTGATCTATGTGATATGATAAGAGAAAGTGTATGTTGTATAAATGAATGGAGCAAATGTATCCACATGATGTGAACGATAATACTAACAATATGAGATGTAAATAGAGTCAATGGCATAGTGAATGTATAAGGTATGTCAATAGAGAGAACAAATCACCATAATTACCAACACTCATCATACAATTATAGTTAAGGAAAGATAAAACAATACCTGAATTATAAGGTATATCAAATTGCTGAGTATTAGTTTCGCAAATCATTTGGTCACCATCAAAGTTATGTTGAATTGAAGCATTGTCATCTAGAGCATATTGTGGCAAGGTAAAAGACAACAAAAGACGATCATTAGAACAAATAAGCATGGATAGATGAAAAGATCTGCAGAAATATGTTAGCAGATAATACCATTATAGCTGCATGATGCATGGGAATGTATACTATTAGTAGTCTTAAATATGTTAGCCATATGATGATGAGATAAAGACCCTCTAGCCTGAGAGATACCACACAAAGTATTTATGTGAGACAAACATGAGTGAATGCATTGGATCTTCTATTTATTATGGAGTTATTTATAAAGGAATTAAGCTCTAGCTATCCAAAGGAATCACTTCACATGTAGGGTTATAATTTACATCATGAATTAAGTTGACTTTATGTTATACATCCAAAAAAATACACACATGTGCAATGCCCTCATTGGCAATAATAGTTGCTAGAGTCTTACATGAGAGTTAGTTAGTTAGAAGATATTAACCATGGTTAATGTATGTAAAAAAGTCAAAACTATGGTTAAGTCAAATACTAAATCAATAGCAAAATATGAGACATCGATCCATGATTGACAAAAATATTTGCCAAGTTATATAATAAGATACGTTACATAGTAGCACATAAAGGGATGTCACTACAAACCATCCACCAAACATTGTACAATACAAAGATAATTAAGGAAGGGTACACATTAGATAAACTAACAACCACACTTAGACACATAAGTAATAAGCCAATACAATCACATTTATTTTAAAACAACGGAAACATGATGGTAGTCACAGTCACTTGGCATCCTCAATCTTCACACATGAAAGATTGCCTTGGTTTGTAGCTACAACACGATCTTCACCAAGTTCAGAAGCCCCTTTTCCTACTGACTTGCTGCTAGAAGGCTTGACTATGTTGAGTGGAGCAACATCCTCTTGGTCAAGATCAATAACCCTCCTTGCAGTCGATTTTCCAGAAGCAGTGGCATCACACCCATCAATCACAAGCTTCTTCTTACCAGCCAACTTGCTTGTTGGGGTCTGCCCAGAATTAGAGGTCACAGTGTCTGCTTTGTTACTTGATTCCATTCCATCAAGTGCAGGCTAAACATAAACAACACAAAAGAATTAGTAATCCAAAATGACAAAAACAATCATAACCAACTAAACAAACGCTCAAAGTAATTAGAACTCACCAATTAAGAATCATCTCCTAGCTCAAACAACAAATGATCAAAGTCAGTGTCATCAGCACGATCATCTAGCTGAAACTTAAACATTAAAATTAGTCTTTCGATAAAACGAAATCAAATATACACGATTGATATTGAGAGAGAATAAATCTCACGTTTATCCCATGGAGTGAAGTGAATCTTTTGATAATATCCTCATCAGAAGTAACCTTTTTCACAGTGTATCCGCGCCAATTGCGATACAAATTGGCATCGGTCACCTCGACTTTAAAAAGCATCCATTTGTTAACAAACATATCAAGTTCTTTAGGGTAAGCAGGAGAGCTAGGATCCTACACATAAACATCAAAAAAAGATATCACTAATCAATATAATTTCAATGAACATGCAAATTAGATAAGATAACAGAAAATCAAGGTTACATTATTCATAGCATCTAGCAAATCCTGAGCTGTCAGTCCCACAACTTGAAAAACCACACGGTCAAACATCATAAACGTTATTGATCCTGTATCATCAATTACCTGGAGATGAACCTTGTACCTGTAATGCATAATAACAATGTTAATTATATGCTTGATCAAAGATGATTCTACTCCAAATTCCATACCTAGGCACCGCAGTTCGTGGCATTTTACACTTATCACAGTACAATTGTCCTGCAACAAAATTGATCCTAGAAGCACATTTAGTGCAGGCCTGATAAAACCACCCAGAGTCCATATCAAACTCACATGCCCAAGCTAACACAGAACCATAGCATTTCTATAACAAAAATACGATGTGGAATTTCCAAGTTAGCAAGTGAAACACATAGTAAGCAAAAAAAAAAAAAAAAAAGAACAAAAAACTTGGAAAACATGTTTATAACCAATATCTAACCTGAGTGGATTCAATTAGATCCTCAATAGTCATCCTAGGTGTCTGCAACAAATCATCAGATATACTCAGCACAGGGGGTCCAGACATCTGACTAACAACTTGAGTCAATTCTACATTTGCAGCATTCATCCTATACCAAGAAGTAGCAAACAAAAGAACAATAAATTTACACAATTGATCAATCCAAAAACGAATTAAAATAGTAGGGAAAATGGACACACTATAACCACCTCTCTATGTAGCCAGCCACTTCAGGCATATCAGCATTCAAAAATAACTTTGTTCCATAAAAAGAGTTGGAAATTCCCATAAAATCTGATGAATGATGGACAATAAATTTAGTCTATACATATCAGAATATGGTAAACTCAAAAATACGAAACCACCCTTACCAAGATACTTCCTAAGCTTGCATAGTTGTAAAATAATTATGACTGGTAATGATGGATCATGGCCATCAAGAAATCGCTGCATTTTCACAGCATGATCATCCCACAAAGTACAATGTATCCTATTCCCTCTTCACAAAACAACATTAAATTAATGGTTTAATACATAAGCATCAATTGTAATCAATAGCTAGAGTATTAAACTCACTCTAAATCTTCAAGTGTTGCATCCATGACCTTACTTATTTTTCCATTTTTCTCAGTCTCTTTCATAGCATTTTTTTCAACAACATGGCCAATAACATCTAAAAACACAGTGACATTAAAAGCACAACTCAAGTTAACAATCTAACTAACCATTTTGTCTAAGTATTAACTGTAACTAACAATGATCAACAAAACATACCAAGGAACTGATCCTCCCTAGTAGAAGCGAGAATTTCACTGAAAGGCATGAAATTGAAATGATTTGGGGGTATATCAGTAGCCTTGACCTTGATCATCTTAGTCCCACGCATGAAATTGAGTTTGTGTTTATGAGGAGTACTCTTGAAAGAAGAGTCATTCTTACCAACCATAAACCTTTCCACAACATAAGCAGCACCTTCCTCAATGTCATCCTTGAATTGGGAGAGCAAGTCTTTTCGGACAGTTGCATATATCTTTCCACACTTTATATATCAAATATATACAAAAAAGAGTCAATTGAAAATCATACTATAATTCAACAATAATAACCATACTTATACACAAGAACAATCAATGAACATACATCTTTATCCATGAAGATCATGTGAAGGGCCCCTTCCTCATTAGGATTGGAACGATCTGGTGTAGACCATAGATTGATTACCCTCACTCTCAACTGAAAATCAATTTTCCCACCAGTAATTTCAGATACCTTGGTCATTTTGACATATATACCTGTAAAATAACAGAGAATGAGCAAAAGCATTAGCATCATTGGTAGATTGCAAACAATCAAAGATAGACTGGACATAAGAAATTGATATTGTTGCGATGATACACAAATTGTTCGTGTTATGATGAATAGAACATATAGAGAGGTTCTATTTATATAAAAATGTGGGTTATAGGTGTAACATGACATTGTTGCATGCTAGACAAATGGCAACAAAGATATGTTAGAACAATGATGTCTAATTGTTAACCAATTGGCCAAAAGAATTATAGGAAGAATAATATAGGGGTGGACTTTGTTAGTAGCCGTCACGAGCAAATATGGTAGTATTAGAATTTTAAAACTTGTAGACCATAGTTTTAAGATACAACCAATCCTATCAGCAAAAACAATGATCAATTTGAATATGTGTTTGAAGACAAAGAAGGGTTTCTTGGATTAGAAGAAAACATAACTATAATGAACACTATAAATAGAGTATAAAATGAGAACTTGAATGGAATATATAATGCATACTTCATAAAAACGTGATTACTACAATGATCCATGGTATTAGGATGACAACATATTCCTAGAATTAAACAAAGCCAAATCACATAAAGGGATGAATCTACATTACAATGAAAGGCATCTCCATAAAGTACAATAACAAAAGAAGTGAGGCCACATCACATCAAAAGTCTCACAATCAAAGCAATTACTACAACTTAACAAACTAAACTATTAGTACAATGATAACACACATGCTCATGAAGAGCCTAAGGATCCAAAATGAGATAAAGAGTTTCGTTGTTAGCATCTGGCTGAGAACCAACTGTGACGACTGAACCAGCAGTTAACCTCCGTGCAGCGACCAACCTACTCCACTGTCCACCAACTCTGTAATGCTTACATGGGAATGTCACACATATCAAACTGCAAAACCAAGCATTTCCATAATCATCAACCAACTTGATGGAGGTACTTCCTTCATGGAAAGCATACTCCCCGAACCCATGATATGGCAACATCTGCAACATTTTTAGTATTCACTTGATCAGATTTAAAATAAGCAATGATCATAAAAAGCGGGAAATAGACTAATAGCAAACAATGTACCAAATAACCGTTGGACACGTCAAAATAAGTCAATGTCTTTTCAAATGAAACGTCAAAAAAATGCTCATCATGTGCATAAGAGAGGTCATGTAGATCCTCGGACAAATCATCAACGAATTGGGGAAGGACATCTATCTTATCGATCACCAATTTCAACGGTGGTTCAAATGTGGGGACTAAAACCGGATATTGAAGCCTATCATGTATGGTAATGCCGAAGTGACCAAATCCCGAATAAATTAGCACGACCCAAGCACCAGTTCGTATATTGTAAAAATTCTTCACGGAAGCCCAACCACGCGTGAAATACACGTCCTCATCGATCTTATCAACCAAAACCTCCATCTGATTATCCCTCGCATCAACCAAGGTGGCAACACGACACAACTCTTCTCCGAAATCTTCGGCAAACATCCTTGGAAGCTTAACAGCACCCTAACAAATCAACAATAGTTAGCCATTTTAAATGATATACAAACCAATAAAACACATTTTTGAATAAGTAGATGAGTATACTCACATAGTTAACATTGGACTCAAGGTAATAGGTGCGATACCTCACCCGCATATCATTCAAGAATTTTTCTTGGGGTGTTATGGGAAAAGGATCCAATGGAGCTACAAAAAGGAGAGTAATTAGTCTAAGTGTATACATGCATAATAATTACAAATCTAAACAATTAAAGGTATGTACCTCTCAAAGAGTGCAACGCAATTGTGGTTTCAAGCTCATTGTTTGCCATGTTTCAATTGATGTGAAGATATGTGATTAGTTTTTATGAGATAGTCACACGTACATCCTATATATAATGAGATAAGGGGATGTGGTATGTGTTAAGTATATCAAGTGATACCATTAATGCAAGATCATGATGTGAAATGATTAACTTATATTTCCTATGTGACATTGGATAAAAAACGATCATCCAATTTCCTTGTACAATTTTGCAAGCAATCTATGTAAGTCATCTAAGTATAGTGTAAACAATATATTCTATTTAACCTATAGGTGGCTTAAGACTTAACCAAAACATATCTTGTAAATAAACATACTACACATGGAATCAAGTTCATTTCAACCATTTCATCAATTAGGTGATAGATTTAATATGATATTAAATGGAATGTATTACACAAAGTTGAATGTGAGTTCAATGTTAAATGTAAGATTAAATTATCAAGTTATATATAACCAATAATCCTTTAATGAATAAGAGATTGTTTACTTAAGGAATTAAGTGTTTAACTTTAGCATGGACAACATTTGTGTGATATGAACACATCTTTAAAATTACCAATTCATATGTATATGAATCCAAACCAAATCCAACAAAATACGAATGAAGAGTGAAGGACACCAACCATAAAAGTATAATTGAATGATAGTGTTAATTAGAGAAAAAGGTAAAAGCTAGGATATGAGTAGCCTTGCAATCATCCATCATATGAGCTATTTAGACGTCATAAATATGGTTAGTTAAGCAAGTAAAGAAGTTTCCATGTTTCCAAAGCAGAGTTAATAATTGTAGAATGGAGCTATAGTTGGCATGAAAGCAATCTTCATAAAATTGGATTGGTCAAATAAAGTATAGGTTATGATGGTATTATAGCCTATATAAGCCTTGCATCTAAAGTCATAACTAAGGTTTTCATTGGGCAAAATGCAATTGAGAATAAGTTCAAATCCGCAAATGATGTGGATAGGCAATGTTGGGTAGTTATGGCATGGAAGTTGCATATAAGACCAAGACCTTGAACAAAATATAGTCTTGTTGAAGGATGCTAAAAGTATTGGCACTTGTTGTAAATCATCAACATGGTTGATAGTGTAAGGATTTGGAAAAAGTTATTGGTAGGTTAAGTTCCAAGATTGCTACATGCCTCGTTATATATTCTCGATTGAGATCATGATTTATAAATTTTATCATTCGGGTACAATGATCGATATCCTCATATATGAGGAATATCGCAATGTAGCTCAAAATATTTAAACTCTTAGACAATCTTGTAAATAACGGTATTTCAAACACTCGATATAATTGTATACTCGATATAATTGTGCCTAAATTATAATCGACTCACAAACTCGAGTCACAGTATTGTTACACAACTTGCTACACATCAACATTTGAAAAGATGAATTATAAATTTCATTCTTATGCTGAATGTGCGACGTCACATCAACATTAAAATATCGATAGAATTTTCGGCTAATTAGTCGTGAAATCACGGTATAGCATGTATAAAGTATTATATATAGTATCGTAAATGATGGAATTCGAGACACTAATAGACTCGTGATTAAATTAATATATTATTGAATGGAATCACACCGTCTTTACAACGAACGACGCCGAATGAACGAAGGTTCGCAATCAAAAAAAACTACGACTTTACAATGATCAATATGGTGAGATATTAAGAACATTGATACGTCACATCAACATTAAAATATCGATACAATTTTCGGCTAATTAGTCGTGAAATCACGGTATAGCATGTATAAAGTATTATATATAGTATCGTAAATGATGGAATTCCAGACACTAATAGACTCGTGATTAAATTAATCTATTATTGAATGAAATCACACCGTCTTTACAACGAACGACGTCAAATAAACGAAGGTTCGCAATAAAAAAAAAAAACTACAACTTTACAATGATCAATATGGTGAGATGTTAGGAACATTGATACGTAGTTCAAATAATGTATAAACGACATTATTATCGATTGAAAATGTGAACCACAAAACCGACATCGTATATAACGTACGACGCCAAAAAATGGAAAATAACATAGAATCTTGACTGAACCAATACCACTTAAATGGAAAGTGCTAGGTATTATTGTATGAAGGTAGCTTTGGATAAGAATTTTCACCATTATGGATGATTCACATCTTAATGTGAATCACACAAACACATACTAAATAATAAAAACGTCCTTCTAGTAATGTCAATGAGGCAAGAAGAATATTGGCAGCTCTTAGAACATAGTTAGTTGACGTTGGGAAAGAAGAGAGCCAACCAATAGAACAAAAGAAATGACAATCATTACATATTGTGATAGTTGACATTGGCAAGGAAGTAAATTGAGTAGCAACAAATTCCAAGAAAGATGCAAGGGCACATTGACTTTGGGATGGATACAAAATAGATTGATTGTAGGTTAGACAATGAGGATATGGATGGCATATGATTTCATACTTCCTAATCCTTCAATTTAATCTAATCATGATCATAATATACATTTAGACCATAATCCAAGCCAAATAGCAAGATAGGAAAAAGATGAAGAATAAAATAAACACCTATTCCCAATTCTACTGAATACTTGGAGGATAATTTATAGATTGTGTAGGCAAGAATTCTAGATTCTCACAAGAAATGATGGTGAGAGATTGTAATATCATAGGGAGAAACTGCAATGAGGATGCTTTTGTGTATGTAAGAGTTCTAGATTCTCGTGAGACATGATGGTGAAATTGCAATGAGGATGCTTTTGGATAAATCATGCAAGATACTTAGAAGATAGTTTGCAGATTGTATATGTAAGAGTTCTAGATTATCATAAGAAAGAATGGTGGTAGATTATAATGTTAGATGGAGAAATTGCAATGAGGATGGATTTTAGAGAAACACTGCAATACTTAGAGGACAGTTTGCAGGTTGTATAGGTAAGAATTCTAAATCCTCACAAGACATGATGATGATAAATTATAATGTTGCAGAGAGAAATTGTAATGAGGAGGGAATTTGAGGAAACAATGCAAGAGATAGTTAAATGTAAAATGCGCATGTTTATTTTATGAGCAGTCACTATTAAGATAGAGATCACATAACAGGACATTAATAAAGCATTTGAATACATTAAGAAGTAAATATGAAGCTACAACCATGGATTTTACTCAATGACAATAAACTGAATTATAAATTGAAAATCTCATAACCATACTAATAATTCGAATAGAATATAGTCTATTCATTACAAAATAGTACATTAAATTCAAGAATAAGCCACAAAATATTGCTGGGATACATATAGAGGCAAATAAGAGCCATCACTCAAAGGATAACTGAGTGTGGTTTCCTTCCTATCTGAGGATAAACACAGACATACATGACATAATTTCGTGCAGGCTCATTAACAGCAAAACGAATCCTATCACCCTGCATCAAGTGATGTTTTTTGCAAAATTCCATCCAATAGCCAGAAACTTTGCAAGCCAATTCACCGTCATCATCTACTGCAAACTGTAAACTACATGGATATCGACATCCGGTATGATCAACCAAAACTATATTCGAGAATGTAAAGGCGAATGCAAATTCGCCAAAACCATACCAGGGCAAAATCTGTGTCAAAAGCAATGAAATCAACCATTAGCATCAAATTTAAAGAATCAGATGATTAACAAAAACAATTATAAAATACACACCAAAATGCCAGAATCAACATCATATGATGTTAATTTCTTAAAATAAGAACGTGTAAATGATTTAGGTGGCACAACTGGATTAGAGGAAACTCCAGCAACGGTGGATAGCCCAATCTTAGAATGTATACCAACTGAAGCCAACATATGCTTAGAAGGAGGATCATGCAAAGGATAAGGAACCTCAATACCCCATCTGGATGTGAGACTTATTGCCAAAAGCCTGGGATTAGCATATCTAATTCTAAGCCAAGCTCCAAACCAAAGATTGTAAAAGTCCCTAAGAACCAGCCACCCCTGTTCAAAGAACATTTCATTACACTTTCTCAAAACTCTAACCTCGATCTCGTTGCCATTAGGATCCTGAAGGATAACATGTGTATCAATTAAATCACCAAACTCCCGAACAAAACATTGAGGTAGTCTTCCCAAGACCTGCAAACATTGTAACACCCCGATTTTTTCAAAGACCGAAAAGGGGCATTATTTATTTTATTTTTTTTGGTAAAACAAAACAGAGCGCGCATACATTTTTGTGACGAGCCGGCATTAATCATACAACAGGACTAATTATATATTAGTACAACCCAAGCATCGGCATAGTACTAATCATACATAGGAGTGCTTTCGAGAAGCAAAGTGTGTACCTGAATATTTACAATCCAAAAGACAACCGTCTAAACCAAAGTATAAATACTCAAAAACAGTTTATCCAAAAGAGTCAAAATACTACGCCTAACCAAAAGCACGATGTACAAGACACACCGGCACACAATCTAAATAGATCCGCCACGCCACTCGACCACTGAGGGCTCAAGAAGCCACCATCGTCCTCACGACCCACGGTCTCGGACAGGAATCCATCGTCTAGGTGGGGGTAACCCGTTCATATGTTTCAAAGTAAGGGTCACCACAAGTACAACATGTAACAGATACCAAATACGGAAAGCAAATAAACATTTAGCATTTCCCATCAACGAGCATAATATAAAATGCGCACATAGCCTACCAATGCAGACTCTACATGAGAGTGATCACCCTAACCGGGACTGTTTCACATGGTGGTCACCCTAACCGGGTCTATTCCACATGCATGAATTCCGGAATTTAACCTCTCCGCAGAGAGTCGTAGGTCCAACCCCTACTATACCTCATAGGGCGAATCAATAAAATCCCGAAGGATTAGAGTGGATCCATTCCCGATAATCACACCCCGTGGTCCATTCCCGATAACCACGTATTAGACTCAATAAAATCCCGCAGGATTAAGGTGGATCCATTCCCGATAATCACACCCCCGTAGTCCATTCCCGATAACTACGTACTATGAAATGCATGAGCATATGATTCCCCATATATGCTAATGCAACAAATACATACCTCTCAAGCATATGTAATCCAATCACATGTTAATACATATTATCTCAAACATATGTAAATAACGCATGTAATTTAAAACACGTTCTCGTCTCGAGAATACATAGAACAAACATGCCAAACACGCCAAGAAATCACAGAACCAAGCATACACATAGCTCATTACAATTATAAGACGGAAAATAAAGGTGCCCTTACCTCGGCAAGCTTTCCCTAACTTTTTCTCGTCAAATCTACGATACGCGCTACCTAAAAGTTAAGCAGCGTACAATCAATAAAATGTTCCTCGTTTATCCTATCGAAACGAAACTTGTCCTCAAAGCTCCAGAAGGGTTTAAGGTATTTTCTAAAGCTATCCCTCAGAGGTTTCAGGTTATTCTCATAGCGATTAAAAATTCACGACGTTTAAAGACGTTATTTTTTTGTTATACGAAATTCATTTTGTTTTCAAAACATTACCAAGAATCATTTGAAAACGAACAAGCCCGAACTAAAACTTTCCTCGACCGACTTATAATAAAATACTCTTGGTGCGTATGTAACTAAAACGTTTTCAATTGATTAACTCTTTTAAACACAATTTTCGACAAAATAGTTTTCAAACTAAATGACCATAACTAATTCAACTCTTGTCCACTCGAGACGAACCGTACGCCAAACTCTTCGTCTCGAAAAGACGGATCAAATGGTTAAGTTTTGAGGGAACTGAAACAATTTTAAATGGACGAAAATGCCCCTGCACAGTTCGTCCAGAATTGAGAAATCAAGGCATTCTCCCACAAATTTTCATTTTTAAAACCATGATAATATCCCATAATACCTAAAAAGCATTAACCCTAACATTCCAAAACATTTTAGGTCGAATCGCAATTTTTGACAATTTTCAAATTGATTTCCTTAGGGCAAAAGCAACTCATTTTCTTTTCTAACAAAACCAAAACCAATCAAACTTTTTAGACTATGATTACGTCACACTACTTGTCTTAGAACAATTTCGAAAAAAAAAATCGATTCTACCTACCCAAATTTGTTGCCTCGGCCAAAGAGGGAAAAACAAGGCCAACACCAAATTTTTCATTTCAAAACCCTAACAATTATCTATTAGTTTGCAAAGACATTTAATTGCTCAATCGACTACTTCGAGAATCGAAACGAAATTTCCTAACACAGTTCAATAATTTGCTCAAGAACACCAAATGAAATTTTTTTCTTATTTTTCAAAACAAAGTTCATAATCAATAATCCATTTTGTCACAAAGCTCTAAACTAGCTTCAAAAATCAAATCACCTAACCATTTCTCTTGATCATGTTCTTTTCAAAATTTTCTTAAAACCCTAACAATCAAATTTGTGAAACTTTTAAATCAACTATGAGAATCATGATGTTAGGCTTGAACAAGCTATACTACTACCAATCAAGACCTTTCTTGAAGTCACACTAATTTTTTTCATGGGACTTACTCAAGAACACAAAATTAACTTAATGAAAACCTAAGAACTTATGAGTTTTTCATGAGTAATATGAGGAAGGAGAAACTTGTTACCTCAAGGAAGAAGTTGATCTTGCAACTCCTAAGATCTTAGCACACCAAACAAACTTGAGAAGAAGAAGATGAAATTTTTTTTTTTGTGAAGTGAAGGAGGGTGGGAGAGGGTTCGGCCAAGGAAAAATGAGGGGAGGGAGTATATGTAATTTTTCATTCTTGCTCTTTGATTCAATGCATTCAACACATTCTAACTATTATGGTCTTGATCCATGCCACCCATTGGATCAAATAGTGTAAAGGTGATTTGTTAAACCCTAGCCATTGGATCTAAAAGTAGTAATGATTGCTTTTCAAGAAATATCTAGATATTTCTTGAGCTCTCAGCTCTCGCGCGCGGCGAGTCGTACCTCGTCAACGGTCTAACTTGCGGAAAATAGAAAACTTACGAGGTAATTGTTCGTCGTAAAACATTTCTAAAAAGTATCGCGAAACTTTATTCTCCGACTGAAATTTTTATCTTGAGCTCCTAAAAATATTCTGAGTCCAGATCCTAACTCGTACCGATATATAAAGTCTCTAGTTAAAGTTCGACGGAAAACAGAAACCGTAAATTTTCCAACAGCGGGTACCATTTTCTACTCGTTTTTCCAATAAATGGAGAAAGTCAAATTTCAAAATTCTGAAGACACAGAAACGTTCTCATAAATAAATAAAGACTAAGGAACAAAAGTTTGTGCATTTCCAGCACACGAGCACAAGACAGGCTCCATCTCAGCAAAAATGTTGTTATTACGACGATACTCGCGAAATAACTTAACCAAAAACCCTAAATCTCTTAGCCACTACTCACGTTTTTAACACAAACGGTACAATGGAATCACGGGTCTTACAAACATCGCAAAACATATAATCAGTTCAAACACAACACAACATAATTAGTAACTTGGCACACAAGAATCTGAAACACTAATTGGCTGCAGCTTAAAAAAACGAAACCTACACACAAGCAACAAAACAACAGCATACATACACATAAAAAACATCCATAGAAACCTCCAAATGCTGGCTAATGAGACTGGTCCCAAATATAACAGATACTGTACTAAACAAACCAAAAGATTGATATACCAAAAATTGACATACTCAATGCTAGCCACCATCATAATAAACATCTAATCAGTTCAAACACAACACAACATAATTAGTAACTTGGCACACAAGAATCTGAAACACTAATTGGCTGTAGCTTAAAAAAACGAAACCTACACACAAGCAACAAAACAACAGCATACATACACAGAAAAAACATCCACAGAAACTTCCAAATGCTGGCTAATGAAACTGGTCCCAAATATAACAGATAGTGTACTAAACAAACCAAAAGATTGATATACCAAAGATTGACATACTTAATGCTAGCCACCATCATAATATACATTTAACATATAACTCAAGCCAATGAGCAAGATAGGTGATAGAAGAAGCAGGAAACAAACACAAATTCCAACATCCATAGAAACTTCCAAATGCTGGCTAATGAAACTGGTCCCAAATATAATAGGTGATGTACTAAACAAACCAAAAGATTGATATACCAAAGATTGACATACTTAATGCTAGCCACCATCATAATATACATTTAACCCATAACTCAAGCCAAGGAGGAAGATAGGTGATAGAAGAAGCAGGATACAAACACAAATTCCAACTCCAAACACCTATGCCAAATGCTTAGAGGATAGTTTGCAGATAAAATGTTAACACAGAATATGAACACACGAGTCTAAATAATTGAGTTTCATGTAATAACAGACTCATTATCATGATATGAATCTAGTATAGATCTAACAATTGTAACTCAATTTGATAAACTTAAAACACATTCTAATCTATATATACACGAAAATAAATAAACGAAAATAAATAGAGCAAAGCCTTACATTATAAGGATCACACTCCATCTGGTAAGTGTTAATGCTGCTAACCATTTCACTCACACGTGCACCATGAGCTTCATCAACCTCTCGTGCAGTCCCAAGATCCAGAAATGATGCACAGTTGATAAATGAGTTATTGGTTATAGGCATGACTTGTGGAAGTGAATGTGTTTCAGACATAGAAGATAAGTGAATGAGGAGTGAACAGTGGATGAAATGGGATGAAAATGGAATAGTGAACTGAAAGGAAGAAAACGTGAATGGAGGAAGAGAATGTTGATTGTCTAATAGTTGATTGCATTTTAAATTGTGGCTAGTTGACCTTGTGAAACAAAATAACCAACCAATAGATAGAATGAAATAATAATCATTACATAGTGTGACAATTGACATTGGTAAGGAGGATAAATAAGTAGGATCAATTTCCAAGAACCATACATTGAGGCATTGACTTTGTGATGAAGGCAAGATGGGTGTATGCGATGACATTGAAGAACCTCATGCTCTTGATTGGCCGTGGATACATGTTGAAGGACCTCATGCTCTTGATTGGTCGTGGATACATAGTTGATATGATAGCCCAATATACATAAGACACAAATGACATGATGGATGGATGTTTGCACATCATGATACTAAGCATACATTGGATGCAAGTCTTTCAATATAGACACTTGGGACATGACAATTGGACAGAGATTGGCAGCATATGAGTGGGCGAGATTGGCAAAGCTTCATTGGACAATTTGCATCGTTGGTGCTCATCCATTGGTTAAACGAATTAGGGTTTAGTTAGGGTTTTGGGATGGAGACAAAATAGATTGATTGTAGGTTAGACAATGAGGATATGGATGGCATATGATTTCATACTTCCTAATCCTTCAATTTAATCTAATCATGATCATAATATACATTTAGACCATAATCCAAGCCAAATAGCAAGATAGGAAAAAGATGAAGAATAAAATAAACACCTATTCCCAATTCTACTGAATACTTGGAGGATAATTTATAGATTGTGTAGGCAAGAATTCTAGATTCTCACAATGAGGATGCTTTTGTGTATGTAAGAGTTCTAGATTCTCGTGAGACATGATGGTGAAATTGCAATGAGGATGCTTTTGGATAAATCATGCAAGATACTTAGAAGATAGTTTGCAGATTGTATATGTAAGAGTTCTAGATTATCATAAGAAAGAATGGTGGTAGATTATAATGTTAGATGGAGAAATTGCAATGAGGATGGATTTTAGAGAAACACTGCAATACTTAGAGGACAGTTTGCAGGTTGTATAGGTAAGAATTCTAAATCCTCACAAGACATGATGATGATAAATTATAATGTTGCAGAGAGAAATTGTAATGAGGAGGGAATTTGAGGAAACAATGCAAGAGATAGTTAAATGTAAAATGCGCATGTTTATTTTATGAGCAGTACTATTAAGATAGAGATCACAAAACAGGACATTAATAAAGCATTTGAAAACATTAAGAAGTAAATATGAAGCTACAACCATGGATTTTACTCAATGACAATAAACTGAATTATAAATTGAAAATCTCATAACCATACTAATAATTCGAATAGAATATAGTCTATTCATTACAAAATAGTACATTAAATTCAAGAATAAGCCACAAAATATTGCTGGGATACATATAGAGGCAAATAAGAGCCTATCTGAGGATAAACACAGACATACATGACATAATTTCGTGCAGGCTCATTAACAGCAAAACGAATCCTATCACCCTGCATCAAGTGATGTTTTTTGCAGAATTCCATCCAATAGCCAAAAACTTTGCAAGCCAATTCACCGTCATCATCTACTGCAAACTGTAAACTACATGGATATCGACATCCGGTATGATCAACCAAAACTATATTCGAGAATGTAAAGGCGAATGCAAATTCGCCAAAACCATACCAGGGCAAAATCTGTGTCAAAAGCAATGAAATCAACCATTAGCATCAAATTTAAAGAATCAGATGATTAACAAAAACAATTATAAAATACACACCAAAATGCCAGAATCAACATCATATGATGTTAATTTCTTAAAATAAGAACGTGTAAATGATTTAGGTGGCACAACTGGATTAGAGGAAACTCCAGCAACGGTTGATAGCCCAATCTTAGAATGTATACCAACTGAAGCCAACATATGCTTAGAAGGAGGATCATGCAAAGGATGAGGAACCTCAATACCCCATCTGGATGTGAGACTTATTGCCAAAAGCCTGGGATTAACATATCTAATTCTAAGCCAAGCTCCAAACCAAATATTGTAAAAGTCCCTAAGAACCAGCCACCCCTATTCAAAGAACATTTCATTACACTTTCTCAAAACTCTAACCTCGATCTCGTTGCCATTAGGATCCTGAAGGATAACATGTGTATCAATTAAATCACCAAAGTCCCGAACAAAACATTGAGGTAGTCTTCCCAAGACCTGCAAACATCACAAAACATATAATCAGTTCAAACACAACACAACATAATTAGTAACTTGGCACACAAGAATCTGAAACACTAATTGGCAGCAGCTTAAAAAAACGAAACCTACACACAAGCAACAAAACAACAGCATACATACACATAAAAAACATCCATAGAAACCTCCAAATGCTGGCTAATGAGACTGGTCCCAAATATAACAGATACTGTACTAAACAAACCAAAAGATTGATATACCAAAAATTGACATACTCAATGCTAGCCACCATTATAATAAACATCTAATCAGTTCAAACACAACACAACATAATTAGTAACTTGGCACACAATAATCTGAAACACTAATTGGCTGTAGCTTAAAAAAACGAAACCTACACACAAGCAACAAAACAACAGCATACATACACAGAAAAAACATCCACAGAAACTTCCAAATGCTGGCTAATGAAACTGGTCCCAAATATAACAGATAGTGTACTAAACAAACCAAAAGATTGATATACCAAAGATTGACATACTTACTGCTAGCCACCATCATAATATACATTTAACAAATAACTCAAGCCAATGAGCAAGATAGGTGATAGAAGAAGCAGGAAACAAACACAAATTCCAACATCCATAGAAACTTCCAAATGCTGGCTAATGAAACTGGTCCCAAATATAATAGGTGCTGTACTAAACAAACCAAAAGATTGATATACCAAAGATTGACATACTTAATGCTAGCCACCATCATAATATACATTTAACCCATAACTCAAGCCAAGGAGCAAGATAGGTGATAGAAGAAGCAGGAAACAAACACAAATTCCAACTTTAAACACCTATGCCAAATACTTAGAGGATAGTTTGCAGATAAAATGTTAACACAGAATATGAACACACGAGTCTAAATAATTGAGTTTCATGTAATAACAGACTCATTATCATGATATGAGTCTAGTATAGATCTAACAATTGTAACTCAATTTGATAAACTTAAAACACATTCTAATCTATAGATACACGAAAATAAATAAACGAAAATAAATAGAGAAAAGCCTTACATTATAAGGATCACACTCCATCTGGTAAGTGTTAATGCTGCTAACCATTTCACTCACACGTGAACCATGAGCTTCATCAACCTCTCGTGCAGTCCCAAGATCCAGAAATGATGCACAGTTGATAAATGAGTTATTGGTTATAGGCATGACTTGTGGAAGTGAATGTGTTTCAGACATAGAAGATAAGTGAATGAGGAGTGAATAGTGGATGAAATGGAATATTGAACTGAAAGGAAGAAAACGTGAATGGAGGAAGAGAATGTTGATTGTCTGATAGTTGATTGCATCTTAAATTGTGGCTAGTTGACCTTGTGAAACAAAATAACCAACCAATAGATAGAATGAAATAATAATCATTACATAGTGTGACAATTGACATTGGTAAGGAGGAAAAATAAGTAGGATCAATTTCCAAGAACCATACATTGAGGCATTGACTTTGTGATGAAGGCAAGATGGGTGTATGCGATGACATTGAAGAACCTCATGCTCTTGATTGGCCGTGGATACATGTTGAAGGACCTCATGCTCTTGATTGGCCGTGGATACATGTTGAAGGACCTCATGCTCTTGATTGGTCGTGGATACATAGTTGACATGATAGCCCAATATACATAAGACACAAATGACATGATGGATGGATGTTTGCACATCATGATACTAAGCATACATTGGATGCAAGTCTTTCAATATAGACACTTGGGACATGACAATTGGACAGAGATTGGCAGCATATGAGTGGGCGAGATTGGCAAAGCTTCATTGGACAATTTGCATCGTTGGTGCTCATCCATTGGTTAAACGAATTAGGGTTTAGTTAGGGTTTTGGGATGGAGACAAAATAGATTGATTGTAGGTTAGACAATGAGGATATGGATGGCATATGATTTCATACTTCCTAATCCTTCAATTTAATCTAATCATGATCATAATATACATTTAGACCATACTCCAAGCCAAATAGCAAGATAGGAAAAAGATGAAGAATAAAATACTAATTGGCTGCAGCTTAAAAAAACGAAACCTACACACAAGCAACAAAACAACAGCATACATACACATAAAAAACATCCATAGAAACCTCCAAATGCTGGCTAATGAGACTGGTCCCAAATATAACAGATACTGTACTAAACAAACCAAAAGATTGATATACCAAAAATTGACATACTCAATGCTAGCCACCATCATAATAAACATCTAATCAGTTCAAACACAACACAACATAATTAGTATAAAACAATGCAATGATATTTTACTAAAACCCTAACAGTCTTTCTCTTTTCTATTTTGTGTATCTCTGATTCTAACATGGTATCAGAGTCGGGTTAAGGACTGCAATGTGGGCATTTGACCCAGGACCACGCTAGGCGTGAGGGTGGGTGTTGAATATGTTGTTGTGTTGTTGGAGTTTGTTTGAAGTCCCACATTGCTTAGGTTCCCGGGCGGTTAAGTGTATAAATATGTGAGGGCAACCTCACCCGTTGAGCTAATTTTTGGGGATGAGTTCCAAGCATATTTAACATGGTATCGAGAGCTTCTTTCGATCCTCCTTAGATTATATGTTGTTATTCCGCTGCCGAGTTCCCAAAAATTTGGGAATATTGTGTGTTTGATTGGTAGTGTTGGGTATTTTGAATTATTTTGTTGGATCCTTCTCGTGTTGTTTTGAAAGAATCGGCTGGAAAATAGTGTTGTGGTTTCTTTGATTTTGCAACCATCAGCATAAGTATGTTGTGGCAATTTGTGTTTCAAGATGATAGCTTTTTATGGTTGATTGTGTCTCCTCTTTGTGTGCTATAGTGAAATTGGTGAAGGTGTGAAAACACAAGAAGGTGGGGTTGAATTGTGTTTTAGATAAGTTAAAACTTTTTCAAAGTTCTTAACTAAGATAGCAGCGGATAAATCAACAACAATAAACAAGATCAGAGAGAGAGAAAATCACACAACAGATTTATACTGGTTCCTCTCACAAAACGAGAGTAGTCCAGTCTCCTTGCACTTCCAAGGGATTTCACTATAATCACACAAGATTACAATTACTCAAGCACACAGCAAGAGACTTCACCACAATGCTCAAGCACACAGCAAGAGACTTCTCAAACTTAAGAAAGTAAATAAAGTTCGTTGATTGTAATACAAAACTCTTAAAAGAACCTTTAAAATAAAATACAATGAGTACACAAAGACTTCAAGGTATTTTGACTATGAAATTATGGTATCGCTAGAATGATGTTATCAAAGATGTCCAAACACCAGCTTTATGAATATTGTTGAATGGGTTGTTGGCACATCTTACATAACATCTAAATAAATAAATAAACTGACAGAAAGTAAATTACACAAGTAATTGTTAACCCAGTTCAGCCAACTGCCTACTCTGGGGGATACTAATCCAGGAAGGAAATCCACTAATAGTTCTAGTTACTAAGACCTCCAGCAAACCCTATGATTTACGCCTTACACTAAGACCTCCTGCAAACCCCTGGCTTACGTCTTATAACCTCGACACTACTCATGCAACTTCTGCCTAGGAACTCCTAGACATGAGATCCCATCTCACTTCAACTCACACAACACAACCTGTGTTGTTTATACAATGTTGAGAATAATGTGGCAACAACTTACCAAGACACTACTTCACTTTTGCTTAAAAGCTTCAAGTGAATCACACACGGTAAACTCCGTACTTCAAAGCTTATGAGTAACCTTACAATAATAAACTCAGTTCTTAACTCGTGTTATAGAATCCACAATTAACAAAATACAAAGAAAGACTCAACAAAGACTCAATATGTGTTTCTAATACTTTTCAATAAGATACTTAGTCTTGAACTTGGTATTCATATATATATTGAACTAGCACGCTCCTCTTGCTTCATAACTGATAGGACGCTCCTTGAGAGCCATAAAGGATGATCTGATTCATTTTTAATCTTCATCAAGGATATATCAAAACTTTCCATAAGTGTTTAAAGGACATTAAAAGATAAGATAAGTCATACAGCTATTCTATTA
This sequence comes from Trifolium pratense, assembly GCF_020283565.1. NCBI lineage: Eukaryota > Viridiplantae > Streptophyta > Magnoliopsida > Fabales > Fabaceae > Trifolium > Trifolium pratense. The sequence goes on from NC_060063.1 coordinate 17,031,309, forward strand.
AGTCTGACTTATCCTTAAAACACCTGATCAGATCAAATCTTCAATAAGCGTGCTCTTAAGTGGATTTCCATATATAGCAGATGCTCTCATTAAATGCCCGAGATTTCCTTTAGAAAATGGGATGTTGTAACATGTTTTCCAACATCTTGTTAGCATATTTGTTTTAGCAAAATTAAGCCAATTCAAATATCCAACAATCTCCCCCTTTGGCAATTTTTGGCTAAAACAATTTCAGGCCATTTAATTACCTTTGAGAGATATAAAAAGCACAATCCTTCAAATCACCATGATCACACAAAAGAAGGGTGTTAAAGCATCTTTTAAACAAAATTTCACATAGGTGAAAAATATAAGTATCAGAGGCGGTAGCAGCGGAGTCATCATCAAATAGCCTCGAGCAAAATAAATCATGTGTTAGCAAAAATGTTTTAACATGTTTATCTTATCGTGGTATCAGAGCAAAAGATCAATCACAACATATGTCATATGTCATCAAAGATGTTGTGACATATGGGAGCACATCTTCTAGCACATGTTCGTCCAATCAGGGCAACATCCATTCAGCAGCAAACTCCCCCTGAATTCATCAGCTTGTGCATCATCTCAGGGAAAAAAATTTACTCCCCCTGAATACTTGCTTACTGCAACTTAAACATGTCAGAACAAGAGACACAACAACATTGTAGCAGAAACAAGCAAACCAAAGTACTACTCCCCCTTTTTAGCCACAAAATGTGCCAAAAATAGGAAAGTATAGTATCCAAAGTGCAAAATTTAAACAAAGTTACAGACCATGCACTCAGAAGGTGCTAAAATCCAGGGCTCAAAACCCACAAACCAGATAACAAAGTATAGCAAAATATTAAAAGAAATTACATAATCATTCATCATCACTGTTATCAGAGTCATCATCCTCATCTGTAGCAGTATCATATCCTTCATCCTCATCAGCATTATGTTGTTCACCTGCAGCAGCCACATTTGCACTAACTTTGACAGGTACCTCATCAGCTTACAGTCCTTCAATCATCTTCAGGAACATTTTCTTTCCTCAAGCTCAGCCTGCTGTTTAATAAATCTCCTGACATTGAACCTTTAACCCAGCAATGATCTCCTTTTTGGTCATAGTACCAGCTCCATCAGCAGATGTCCCAACATTATCAGCAACATTATGATCTCCAAAAAGCTTGTGATGAAAAGTGAAACCAGATTCCCTCTTCTTAGGAGTATCAGTCACAACCTTGATGTCTGGATATTGAGCCAAGATGATTCCACATAACAGAGATGGAAATGCTATAGGCATCTTCACAACAGTGGATCTGATATGCTTAATGGTTTGATCAAAAATAAAGGAACCATAATCATAGTCAATCTTGGTTCCTACAGCATATATAAACCTACCCAGATTGGTTGCAACATTGGTTGCATGCTTAGTTGGTACCCAATTAGTTGACCTTATCCTATTGAGGATGGCATACTTTACATTCAGCTTACTAGTGGGTATCAGCTTTTTCTTGGGCCACACTTTTACTTTACCAGCAGTTATTACAGAACTTACAACATCATTTGCAACTTCTAATTCAGGTTTAGGTTCTACAGACCTTCCTAGGTAATTGTTGATTACAACAGGAGAAAAATTGATACATTTACCTCTGACAAAAACTTTGTGGTAGTCCTTGCTTAATGGGTTATCACATTCTTCAGGAATGTTCACAAGAAACTCTTTTACCAGCAGCTCATAGCAGGGACTGAAGTCACAGACTGTCTTCAGTAGACCAGCTTCCTTGATGTAGTCCAAGATGTCTTGACATTTCAGAGCATCTTTGTTTAATTCTCTCTCCACAGCTAGTCTCCTCTGGTAGATGTAATCCCATCTCAGTGCAAAGGCAGCACGATGGAAGGAAATGTTGTCACAGAGAGCTTCTTCAATACCTTGAGGAACTTTCTTTGCAGTAGCCTTTGTTTTAGGGGTGGGAGATGAGATGTTAACAACATCCTCAGCAGCATCATAATATGAAGGCTTAACTACACATTTGGTCCCTTACGTTTATTTTAGGTTTCAATTTGGTCCCTTACGTTTAAAAAGTATCAATTTGGTCCCTTACGTTTATTTTAGGTTTCAAGTTAGTCCTTTCCGTCAATTTTGTCACATGTGGCAGTCAATTTGCATATGTGGACTGACACGTGGCACTTGGACACAGTGACACGTGTACTGTTCAAACGTTGAAAGTGACAAAACTAACGGAAAGGACTAACTTGAAACCTAAAATAAACGTAAGGGACCAAATTGATACTTTTTAAACGTAAGGGACCAAATTGAAACCTAAAATAAACGTAAGGGACCAAATATGTAGTTAAGCCTAATCTGAGTCACTAGAAGACTCCTTCTTCCTCTTTAGGGTCTCCTTCTTCTTGCTGGTAGGAGAAAATACTTTACTCCATCCTTTGACTGAACCAACACCTTTTGTTTTCACTCTTGGTGCAGGAGTCTTGCTTGCAGTGGGCACAGCCTTGCCTGTACAGCTCCTCAGCCTTTTAGTTATACCACCAGTTGATCTATCAGCAGGTTTGGTGGTTTCATAAGTGTCAACATCAACAACAGTTTTTGCTTTCTCCTTCTCAGCTTCCACAGCCTTCTTAGCTTCCTTCTCCTTTTCATCTGTGGGCATAGACTGGTTGCTATCTTCAGACTGAGTATCCTCTTCATCATCAGAGGTACCCTCTTAAGCAGTTCCAGTTTCTTCATCAGAAGACTCAGATGTTGTGACAGTTGTCTCAACATCTTTTTCAGCAGCAGCTTCCTTCATAGTTTCAACCTCTTCATGCTCATTCAAGGATGTCTCAACATCTGGCATGACAACCTCTTCAGTAACAACATGGGTTGATTTTTCAGTCACCATCTCAGCAATTGTTGGTGATTTATCAGCAATTTCAGTTTCAACCTCTGTAGGGGTGTCTTCCATTTCAGTTTCAACTGGTTTAGAATTAAGATCCTTTTTTTTAGCATCAGATCCCAAATTCACCTGACTAGGGTTATCAGCGGTTGGAATAATTGTTTCAACAACTTCAGACACAGGTTTAGGATTCTGAGGTTCTCCTTCGTTAGTTTCAGATGTTTTCTCAGATGTGTTAACATTGGATTCAAAAACCAAATCAGACATAGAAAGAGGGATCCTAGACTTATAATCCCTTCTTTTCTTCTTAGAACTTCCTTTTCCAGATTTATCAATAGAAGGAGAGATATCGTCACTTACTTTTGGAGTTTTCTTCTTTTCAACTGATTTTCCCTTCACTTTCTTCTCAGCAACACTTGATTGAACTTTGGATTTGGTAGCACAAACAGTTGTAACAGGTACAGCATCCTTGATGATTTGAGACGATTCAATCTTTGCCTTTGATCGTGTGGATCGAGCAGACTTATTAGTGGTTTGAGAAGATTCAGACATGTTGGAATGGTGATTTCTGAGATTCGAGGGGATAAACAAATGGAGTTTGAATGAAGAAGTAGAGGAATAGAGTTCTCGAGCAGAGCTAAATTTTTGGAAGAAAAAGAATTGATTGCGTGTGATGACACATTTAAGGGAAGTTTGTAATGATTTCCTTAAATTAGCGTGCATTAATGGATGGGAGAGAAAACAGTTTCTTTTTGCACGCCATAACTGCAGTAACTGCTATGCTTCTTCATGCAGGAAAATTCCTAATTTGCCCCTTAAAAATTCAAACTGATTAGCATCAAGCGCCTTTGTAAAAATATCAGCTAGCTGTTCACTTGTAACAATATGCTTAAGTTCCACGCAATTTTCTTCTAAAAGGTCTCTGATGAAATGATGCCTGATGTCTATATGTTTGGTTCTTGAGTGTTGAACTGGATTCTTTGATATGTTGATTGCACTCAAGTTGTCACAATATAATGTCATGACATCTTGGTCGACATTATATTCTTTCAGCATTTGTTTCATCCACATTAGCTGGGAACAACTGCTACCTGCAGCTATGTATTCAGCCTCTGCAGTAGATAGAGACACACAATTCTGCTTCTTGCTGAACCATGAGATTAAATTGTCACCCAAAAAGAACCATCCTCCAGAGGTGCTCTTTCTATCATCAGCACTTCCAGCCCAATCAGCATCACAATACCCTACTAAGGTAGAGTTCTTTGTCTGGGAGTACAGAATCCCATAATCAATGGTGCCATTAATATACTTCAGAATTCTTTTGACTTGTACAAGGTGGCTCATCTTTGGTTTGGCCTGATATCTTGCAAACACACCAACAGCAAAGGTGATGTCGGGTCTACTTGCTGTAAGATACAAGAGACTACCAATCATACTCCTGTATAGGCTTTGATCAACATCAATGCCTTTCTCATCTTTGGTTAGCTTTAAATGAGTAGCAGCTGGAGTTCTTTTGTGTGCTGCAGTGTCCATTCCAAACTTCTTGACCATATTCTTTGCATACTTGCTTTGAGAAACAAATATGGTGTATTCCATCTGTTTGACTTGCAGATCAAGGAAATATATTAACTCACCTACCAAACTCATTTCAAACTCTGACTGCATTTGTTGGACAAAATGTTGCACCATCTTTTCAGACATTCCTCCAAATACTATGTCATCAACATAAATTTGGGCAATCATCAGCTTTTCTTCTTGTTCTTTAACAAACAAAGTTTTGTCATGGCCTCATTTCCTGTAGCCTTGACTAACAAGAAAATTTGTCAGCCTCTCATACCAAGCCCTTGGAGCCTGTTTCAGCCCATAAAGAGCCTTTTTTAGCTTGTACACATGATCAAGATTGGCAGGATCTACAAATCCTTTTGGTTGCTCCACATAAACTTCTTCATGTAAGTACCCATTAAGAAAGACACTCTTGACATCCATTTGGTATAGCTTAAATTTAAAGATGCATGCTATACCAAGAAGTAGCCTAATAGATTCCAATCTTGCTACTGGAGCGAATGTTTCATCAAAGTCAAGTCCTTCCACCTGAGTATACCCTTGAGCCACTAGACTTGCCTTGTTCCTTGTAACCACACCATTTTCATCTGATTTGTTCTTGAACACCCATTGTAACATCCCGGATTTTTATCCAAGATATTTGTTAAAAATCTTATTTAGTTAGAAAATGTGCCGCTAAATTATTTTTTTTTAAATAAAATGGTTACAAAGATAATTGAAGTGAAGTTCAGAGAAATATAAACATAATTAAAAATGAATTATTGTTTGAAAATTCCAGCGGAAGAAAATACAACAGTGAATTATTTATTACATAAAAATCCTCAAATTTACAAAACCCATTTTTTCCCGTACATACGTGCTTCAAGCATCACATTTAGTCAAAACTTTCTCCTTGAGTACCTAAAATGTTGGTTGTAAGGGTCAGTTTCCTTATCCACATTGAATCATACTCACCATAAGAAAAATGTCATTAAACAATAATAAAACTCTTCACCAATCAAAAGATTTTCAAAAAAAATATAATTAATTTATTGTTCAAAATTTTTGGTCAAATGATTCGCAATACCACTGATCAAATTGTAAAATAAATATATTCGAATAGTGCAAATAAAAGAATTCATTCCAATGGGAAAATCTGTCACAAGAACTGTAATAATAATAATTGTCGTTAAGGCCTTCCACTAAGCCACTCAGCCACTAAGCCACAAAGTTAATAGTGCTACAAAGGCGATTGAGTATTTGTCATTAAGGCCTTCCACTAAGCCACGAAGCCACTAAGCCACGAAGATAATAATGCCACAAAGGCTATAATAAAACCATGAGAAAATATTATTTTTAAACACGCACATCAAACAAAAACTGCAAGAACTAGTCTTCCATATATCTCTATAAAAATAAAACCTCACGGCCAGTAACTAAAAATAATTAGAAACACTGATCTCCATATACTTTTATATATATACGTATCCCCTGCTTTTTACTAAACACAAGTTTATTAAATAAAATTCCCAACAAAGCTTTATACGGATTGGAGCAGCCTCACAATACATGCACATATAACATGATCAAATCAGTATACACAATAAATTGTTTCACAAAACAAGAGATATCAATTGACAATTTTGGCAGAATACATATTAATTAAATTAAGAACAAATATTCAAGTAAATAATAGCTAAATTTCTTTTTACTAGTTTCTTTTAATTAGTTTTCTCTTAATAGACAAAGATTCTACTATCATTCCATAACATAATCCCTATGTAGCATGAATGTATGGGGAAAAAGCCCTTACCTCAAGCGTTTTCTTCCAATGATACTAACTCATGATATCCTACGGTCAACCGAACGATGGAGTGCTTATTGCTTCTTTGAGACTAGAGGTTATACTACAAATTGATGTTGGTACCGAGAGTTGATTTCTTGAAGGACTTGGAGGATATTTTTAGATGAAGAAGATTTATCAACTTTCCTAAGATGGGGATGACCGTGTTTTGCAGCTGATATCGAGAGGAACAAAAGGTGTAAATATATATCGAGAGTTTGACTTTCTTTTGAAATTAAGAATTGAATTGTCATAACAATAGACTTAATTGATTCAAGACAAGGAAATCAAGTGTCATTATTGGCTATAAATGGTGAGTTGTCATGGGAGAAAAGGAAGGTATTCATTACCATGTTACTGACATTTTATGAAATTAAAACGTGTTTCATTTTAGCAAATAAGAGGGAGATTAATAGGATAATTCTGTGGAAATATCGTATGCTTATTCATGGCTTGGTAATTTGAAATTTAGAGAAATAACATGAAAGGATCAATAGGCCTCAATTGGAAATGAACTTCCACCGGAGACAAAGACATTCTTCATATGTAAAATAAATAAATAAAATAATAATTTGAAAAAGTGCATATATAAAATATTGGGGCGTTACATTATTAACCCCTTAAAAAAAAAGTTTCGTCCTCGAAACTAGAAAAATAGAAATATTAGCTTAAAAATTCTCTCATTAAATAAAGTCATAGTATAAAACAACTTGTTGTAAAAGAAGAAGATAAAGTATCTTGATTCATAAATAAAATGGTTATTAAAATAAATTTTTCGGGTCTTACACTCATTTTGTGCCAATGACATTAACACAATTAGGTCTAGGAACAAGATCTCACACATCACTTCTTCTGAATTGAGTTAGTTCCTCTTGCATGGCTTCTATCCAAAACTCATCTGTAAGAGCTTCTTTTACATTCTTAGGCTCAATTTTGGAGACAAAACATGAATTTGTAACAGCCTCATTTGACCTTCTTGTAGCAATTCCCTAGTTAGGATTTCCAATGATGAGATCCTTGGGATGGTTCTTCTGTATTCTTATTGAAGGAACTTTGCTAACAGGACCAAGCGTAGGAACATTTGATTCATCATCTGAATCTGATTCTTCCTCTGCTACAGCTTCATCGGATGTTGGTAAAGTTGTCGCAACATCTTCTTCATTGTCTGATGTTCTTGCAGGTGTTAAATCATCTATCACAACATTGATAGATTCTACAATTACCTTGGTTCTCAGTTTGTAAACTCTATAGGCCCTGCTGTTTGTTGAGTATCCAAGAAACAACCCTTCTTCACTTTTAGGATCCATGTTTCTTCTGTGTTCTCTGTCAGATAGAATGTAACATTTACTTCCAAATACATGAAAGTGTTTGACAGTTGGTTTTTTGCCTTTCCACGGTTCATATAGTGTAGTGGAGGTTCCAGTTCTGAGAGTGACACGATTGTGAATGTAACAGGCAGTATGCATAGCTTCAGCCCAGAATTGATATGGAAGATGTTTTGCATGCAACATTACTCTGGCTGACTCTTGAATTGTCCTGTTCTTCCTTTCAACCACACCATTTTGTTGGGGTGTGATTGGAGCTGAGAATTCATGCTTGATTCCTTCAGAGATACAAAATTCAAGGAAGCTTGCATTTTCAAACTCTTTACCATGATCACTCTGTATTCTCACAATAACAGAGTTCTTTTCTCTTTGAAGTTGAAGGCAAAGTTCTTTGAATGCATCAAAACTTTCAGATTTGTCTTTTAGAAATTCAAACCATGTGAACCTTGAAAAGTCATCTACCATGACAAATGCGTACCTTTTTCCTCCAAGGCTCTCCACTTGCATTGGCCCCATAAGGTCTATGTGCAACAATTCTAACACCCTTGTTGTGGTAAGATGTTGCAACTTTGGATGCGACATCTTTGTCTGCTTCCCTATTTGACATTCTCCACATATACTTCATTCCTCAATTTTGAGCTTAGGAAGACCTCTGATTGCCTCTTTAGCTATTGCCCTTTTCATGCCTTTGAGGTGCAGGTGGCCAAGTTTTTGGTCCCACAAATTTACCTCATCTTCTTTGCTAATTAAGCATGTGGACAGATTGTCTTCTTCTTTAGGAATCCAAAGATAACAATTATCTCTTGACCTTACTCCTTTCATCAACAGCTCTCCTAGATCGTTTGTGACTAGACATTCATTTTTTGTGAAGTTAACCTTCATGCCTTGATCACAAAGTTGACTTATGCTGATTAGATTTGCTTTGAGACCTTCTACAAGCAACACATTATCTAGCTTTGGTAAACCATTGTTTGTAAGCTTACCAATTCCCTTAATCTCTGCTTTGGCTCCATCTCCAAAGGTCACAAAACTGGTAGCATATGACTTCAGATTCACAAGATAATCTTCAACTCCTGTCATATGTCTAGAACAGCCACTATCAAAATACCAGGTTTCTCTTGAGGAAGCTCTCAAGGATGTATGAGCTATTAGACATGTGATCTTCTTCTTTTCTCTCCATTCCTTTCTTGTTGTAACATTAGAGAAGGCAGGAGTATAGAATTCTTGATGAACTCTTCTTGGATATCCGTGCAGCCTATAGCAGAAAGGCCTAATATGTCCTTTCCTTCCACAATGATGACATGTCCAGTTATAGAACCTGGGCATAGGATAATCCATAGGATGTTGCGACAATCCTCCTGACACAAACGTACTGCTGATAGGAGTATGTATGGTGGCATTGTTGAACTTCTTCTGTTGTTTTACCCTTTCATGTTCAAAACCAATGGGCTTTGGTTTCCCATAGTTTTGTCTCTGTATCATTTCTTCAAAGGCGTCAGTTCCTTTGGTCATCATTTTAGCTACTTTCTTGATATGATCCAAGTCAGTATTTAACTTGGTCACTTCTTCACCTTGTTCAGCAATTTTACCTAGAAGACTTGATTTCTCCATTAGCAATTGATGGATTTGACTACTCTGATCTTCAACCTTAATGTTGAGTTTATCAATGTTTGTGAGTAAGTCATTTCTTTCAGCTTGCAGTTTGCCATTGATTTTCTTTTGTTTCTCCAATGCTTTGCAAACCTCTATGCTTCTACTCTGGAGATCTTTGTAAGTAGCAGCTTGTTCTTCATAAGTTACCTCATCATCACATGATTCTGAGTCAGATACACAAACTCCAGTTAATGCATTAACAAATTTAGCAGATTCTTCCTCCTCTGAATCTGTATCAGACCATGAAACCACAAGACTTTTCTTTTGTTTTCTTAGAAAAGTTGGACATTCTGTTCTGATATGGCCAAAACCTTCACATTCATGGCATCTTACTCCTCTTTCATCTTCATTGGTCTTCTTATGAAAGCTGGACTGTTTGTTGTTGTTTAATCGACCATTTGACTTGGGCCTCTGGTCCATTTTCTTCATCAACTTGTTGAACTGTCTCCCTAGCATAGCCATAGACTCAGATAAACTTTCTTCACTCTCAGATTCATTTTGTGAATCATCAGCAACACTCTTTGAAGCAAAGGCTAGATTTTTGTCTTTCTTTTCATTCCTCCTGTTCAAGCCAATCTCATAAGTTTGAAGTGAACCTATGAGTTCATCTACATTTAGTGTTGCAAGATCATGCGCCTCTTCAATAGCTGTAACCTTCATATCAAATCTTTTAGGTAATGATCTGAGTATTTTTCCGACCAGCGTAACGCCCCGACTTTTAGAATTATTCGTTTATTTAGAATTTAGTTAATCCTTGTCTATTTTGGTAGGAATTAATGGTTTAGATGTGTTTGCGTGATTATCTAATTATTTTAGCATGTTAAATAATTAGTTGACGGAAATTTGAAGTACATAAGATGAAGTAGGAAAATAAATGATTTAGAAGTAGTTAGAGAAATTGGGCCTTGTAGCATGAATTGGAAGGTAATAAAATAATAATAAATATTAAATAATAAAACAAAATCCTCATAACTTGGAGACATAAAATAACCTAGTTTTTTTATAAATAGGCTAAAGTAGTGACAAATTAGGATTGCCCACTATTTTACCGAAACAGAAAAATAAAATAGAGAAGAAAAGAGAGGATTCACGAGAGAAAGAAAGAGCAGAAAAACCACGGAGATCACTACTAAGCAGGTAAGGGGTTTGTTCAACTCACTTAGGGAATTATGGATTTATAGTTTTATGAATGCGGTCGTCTTATTATTAATTGCTAGTGTTATTGTTGTTGTGTTGTTGTTGCTACTATGCGTATTGGTTGCTTTCCAATCACCATATGATATTGTTGCTCTTGTGTGTTGTGTTTGAAAAATCGCGTCCTATGTGCTGTTAAGTTTGAATGAGTTGCCAATAAGGGTGTTGTCATTTTTATAGAAAGGAAAAGAAAAGGAAGAAAACTTTAAACACCACAATTTTAGTAAACTAAGATTTTGTGTTACTAACATACAAGCCACTGTTCCCATGATGATTTGGGTGTCTAAACTAGTTTACAGAAGTAACTAGGTTAATCTTGGGTTGGTCTTTGAATGTCCATATAAGAGGTTGTTGTTCAATTTTAAATAGAGCTTGGACTTCCTTTTTACGTGCGATTCGATTGCCGAATTTTAAAACTAATTACGGGTATCTCTTTAAAATCGAACGACGATCAAAATGATATAAGGTTCGTCGTCTCCCGTTGTGAAACGAGAGAGAACGAACCGGGTCAGGGAACCGGGTCGGGCGACCCGCGTACAGTCAAAACGGGTGAAGAAGAAGCTGGTTGAGCCAGCCAAACTTGCCCAGTCGCAGCCCCGGAGAGTGGCGGCGCGTGAGACCTCCAGGAGACTCCAATTGTTTTATTTCTTTTTACAGTAAAATAGTAAATAATTTTACGAGAATTTTGGTACCACTTTGATAATTTTTGGACACTTGTAGCTATTTTTAATTAATTATTTAGAGTAAAAATGTGATTAAAAATATTATAATTTCGTGAAAATTTCCGAAAACTTTATGTACAGTATTTTAAATATTTTAGAACCCTCTGGTGTAATTCACTCTCTCTGATTCTTGGATTTAAAATTATTTTATAATTGTTGTCCATTAAATTGAGTTAATTTTCTAACTAAAATTGTAAATTAGTTTTTAATTAAATTACTTGAGTCGGGGCTGTTTCGGGTATTGGTCGGTCGCTGTTAAAAAGAGTAAACTAATTAGTTTGACTAATATTGGACTATCGTTGGTGTTGTCTTAAATCGTTGTTCGTTATTAGTAGCAGTGTCGTTTTAGTCATGTTGTTGTAGTTGGTTATTAATAAGTGTTGAGCTATATTATTAATAACGATGTTGAATTATAATATTATAATGATTATAATGTTGTTGAAGTATCATTATTATTATTATTATTATTACTATTATTATTATGAGGTAGTCATGAGGTAGTAAAGATGTCGTAATGATGTCGTATATATTATTATTATTATGAGGTAGCCATGAGGTAGTAAAGATATCAAAATGATGTCGTATATATTATTATTATTATTATTATTATTATGAGGTAGTCATGAGGTAGCAAAGATGTCATAATGATATCGAATTATTATATATTTATAATGGTGTAGTAATGATGTAGCAATGAAGTTGATGAATCGTTGGTAGCGCGTGTGTATTAGCTTGTTGAGTTGTGGTATCTAAGAGTTGTGTTGTGTGAGTATTCAGTCGTCCAAAAGGATAATATGTTGCTTGTTGTTACTATGTGTTTGGCTACGTCTTATATTACTATAGAATTCAGTTAATTGTGTGACATTGTTACTCACCCCTTTTCTGGTTCGCCCCTACGATGTGCAATCGTAGGTTTTTCAGGTAAACAATGATGCTTAGCTGAGAGTCCGGAGATGGCATTAGGAGCTGTCTTCCTTTTGCGTTTTCAATAATTGAGTCGCTCTGCTAGGAAGTCCTATGGGGGAACTCTAAATTTTATTTTAGTTGATTTATTGCTTTACGAATTTTTAAATTGAACCGTGGTGTTTACCTTAGTAATTTGAATCTTTCGAACAAATTAGTTTTGTTTATGAGTTTGTTTCCGCTGCATTTTTATTAAAGAGACATTTTACAAATAAAATTAAAGGGTAAAAATTAAGGGTGTTACAACTTGGTATCAGAGCAGGTCGGTCCAATCGGACCAAGTCGTATCATTTCTAACTTTTGATTTTCAGGGTTTTGTGTGGAGAAATGGCCGGACGTAATGACCTTGCTATTGCAAACGCGTTGAACAATATTGCCCAGGCCTTTGGGAATATTCAGGGTAATGCGGAGGAAGAGAGGCTGGATAGATTTTTGAAGAATAACCCTCCCACGTTCAAAGGGATGTATGATCCTGAGGGTGCACAGGATTGGCTTCAGGAGATTGAAAGAATATTCAGGGCTATGGCGTCGACAGACGCACAGAGGGTGACATTGGCAACCCATATGTTGAAGGGGGAGGCTGACCGCAGGTGGGGCAACGCCCGACAGAGAATGCAAGCGGCAGGCATCCTAATCACTTGGGCCGGGTTCAAAGGGGCCTTCTTGGAAAAGTACTTCCCTGCTGATGTTCAGAGCAAGAAAGAGATGGAATTCTTGGGGCTGAGCCAAGGTACTATGTCGGTGGCCGAATATGCTGCCAAATTTGAAGACCTGATAAGATATTGTCCCCACTACAACAATGTTGAGAACGAGAGGTCGAAGTGTGTCAAATTCGAGAATGGCTTGCGACCAGAGATCAAGGCGGGTAATGGATATCAAGAGCTCCGTCAGTTTGCTACCTTGGTCAATAAGAGTCGGATCTATGAAGTAGATAACAAAGCTAAGAGCAACCACTACAAGGCCTTGAGCGACAAGAAGAATGCGGGCCAGAACCGCAGCAAACCATATGACAAGCCGAAAGTAGATCAGGAAGGTAAGCAGAAGACTACTGATGGGCATGACACAAGTGGGGGAGCCCGTTGCTATAGGTGTGGCGAGAAAGGACACAAGATCGCCGAGTGCAAGGCGAAGAATCTGAAATGTTATAAATGTGGAAAGCCGGGACATTTTGCAAATGAGTGTAAAAATCCCGTGATTTGTTTTAATTGTTCAGAGCCAGGCCATATTAGTACCGAGTGTGACAAACCATGGAGGACACGAGATGCTACTCCGGCGAAAGGGAAGGTGTTCGCCTTGTGGGGCTCGGAGCCAGATGCATGAGGTAACTAATTTTCGAGGACGAAAATTCTATAAGTGGGGGAGAGTTGTAACGCCCCGACTTTTAGAATTATTCGTTTATTTAGAATTTAGTTAATCCTTGTCTATTTTGGTAGGAATTAATGGTTTAGATGTGTTTGCGTGATTATCTAATTATTTTAGCATGTTAAATAATTAGTTGACGGAAATTTGAAGTACATAAGATGAAGTAGGAAAATAAATGATTTAGAAGTAGTTAGAGAAATTGGGCCTTGTAGCATGAATTGGAAGGTAATAAAATAATAATAAATATTAAATAATAAAACAAAATTCTCATAACTTGGAGACATAAAATAACCTAGTTTTTTTATAAATAGGCTAAAGTAGTGACAAATTAGGATTGCCCACTATTTTACCGAAACAGAAAAATAAAATAGAGAAGAAAAGAGAGGATTCACGAGAGAAAGAAAGAGCAGAAAAACCACGGAGATCACTACTAAGCAGGTAAGGGGTTTGTTCAACTCACTTAGGGAATTCTGGATTTATAGTTTTATGAATGTGGTCGTCTTATTATTAATTGCTAGTGTTATTGTTGTTGTGTTGTTGTTGCTACTATGCGTATTGGTTGCTTTCCAATCACCATATGATATTGTTGCTCTTGTGTGTTGTGTTTGAAAAATCGCGTCCTATGTGCTGTTAAGTTTGAATGAGTTGCCAATAAGGGTGTTGTCATTTTTATAGAAAGGAAAAGAAAAGGAAGAAAACTTTAAACACCACAATTTTAGTAAACTAAGATTTTGTGTTTTTTTTGAAGAAGCCAAAATGATATATATTAACACAAAACAGCCTCCCCTGCACAAGACGTACCGAGGAAGACTAAATAATTACAAGAGAGTCAGAGAGATACAATCAAAAGAAAATCATACAAGGCCCAAACACAACAATGGACTAGACCACCAACTATGGTAGTTTAAAGCTAACGTGATGTTCGTCGTCTTCAACCACCGAAAAGAGAAAAGTTTGATCTTGTCCAATAAAATATGAGGTGTGCCCGTTGAACCTTTGAACAACCGATGATTTCTCTCTGTCCATAACACCCAAACACAAGCGAGCCAAACTAGCTGCAAAAAGGACCGTCGCGCTCGAGATACACCTAATGAAGCCGTAAACTGAACAAAATGGTCACGCAGAGACGTGGAATCCACCAAAGAAATGCCAATCCATGCACGAACTAAATCCCAAAGCGATCCAGCAATACTGCAGGAGAGAAATAAATGATGAGCCGACTCAGCCGCTCCACATCCAAAAACACAAGTGGCAACCGTAGGAGACAAAACGCCACGAGTAACCAGATTTGCTCTCGTAGGCAACCTGTCCCGCAACAAACGCCACGCAAAGATGGAGACCTTCAAGGGAACCTGAGAGTGCCATATAAGGTTGTCCGCATCCTCCAAAGTGACGGACTCCTGAGACGACAGAAGCTGATAAACTCCCCCGACCGTATAACCTGAATCTGGGTCAATCCTCCAATGCCATCTGTCAATAGCCTGATCCTGCAAAGAAATGTCAAGAAGTAAAGACTGACACTCCCCCAACATCTCCTCCTCCCACGCCCACAACCGCCTCCGCCACTCCCACGCCCCCCCTTCTGCCCCCTAACCTAAAGCAAACATCTCTGCAACCGAATGAGATTTGGTCATAGCCAACTCAAAAAGGCGCCCAAACCGCTCCCTCAACGAAATCCCATCCAACCAAGGGTCGGTCCAAAAAAGAGTATCCGTCCCATCCCCCACCCTCCTCGAAACTTGCTCCCTAAACCAACTGCCTCCTATCTCACCATCACCCTCCCGGATACGCACTAACTCCCTCCACCACACCGATCCTCTCTGACCTCCCGCTCGAAGACTACCTCCCTCAAGCCCATACCTAGCTACCAGCACTCTAAACCACAGTCCCTCTCTGTCCACCAGCATCCTCCAGCACCACTTGCCCAACAACGCTATGTTGAACTCACGCAACTGTCTAACCCCCAAACCTCCATACTCCTTACGCAAACAAACAGATTTCCAACTAACCCAAGAGATTTTTCTAGACTCCTCACAACCCCCCCAAAAAAATTTAACAAAAAGAGATTCAATAGAGGAAATTATACCTGAGGGAGCTTTGAAGAAAGAAAGAGCGTAGACAGGTAAAGAGGTCAAGACAGATTTTAACAGAACCAGACGACCACCAAAAGACAAAAAGCGACTCTTCCATCCAGACAATCTATTCTTTAAACGAGTCAATATCTGATCCCAAAACACCAAACGACGCGGATCACCCCCGATCTGAAGACCCAGATAAAGGAAAGGGATCTTTCCCACTTTACAACACAGAGTAGACGCAGCTTCGCATAACCAGGACTCAGGGATATTCACGCCAACCAACATACTTTTATTAAAATTAACCTTCAATCCAGACATAGTCTCAAAAAGCACTAAAACAGCCCTCAAAGCCCGGACATTTGCCCAACTTTTTGTCCCCATCAAGAGAGTATCATCAGCAAATTGAAGATGCGACACTGACACTGACCCCTGTCCACCAATACTATAACCCGTAAACAAATTACGAGCCACCATAGCCTCCATAAGCACATTAAGGCCCTCAGCCGCCAGAAGAAAAAGGAAAGGAGAAAGCGGATCACCCTGCCTAAGCCCCCGCCTAAGAGGGAATTCATCAGTCGGACTGCCATTAACTAGAACCGAAGCCGTAGCCGTACAAACACACTCTCGAATCCACTTCCTCCACAAATTCGGAAATGCCATTCTCCCCATAACGGCATCAAGATATCCCCAATCTACCGAATCATAAGCTTTCTCAAAATCCACCTTGAATAACAAAAGATCCTTTTTAAAATTCCGCGCCTCATCCACCACCTCATTAGCAATGAGAATACCATCAAGAATTTGCCTGTTCTTCACGAACGCAGTCTGGGACTCAGAAATAACACTACCAATCACTTGACGCAACCTATTAGCTAAAACCTTCGCCAAGATTTTATAGAGGCTTCCGACAAGCGAAATAGGGCGAAAATCACTCAGCCTCTGAGGACTATCCGTTTTGGGGATCAGAGCAATGAAAGTCGAGTTGATACCTTTCGTCAACCTACCATTCCGATGGAAATCAGAAATAAAGCGCATCACATCGCCTCGAAGCTCAGCCCATAAATCTTTAATAAAGCCAAAATTAATGCCATCAGGGCCTGGGCTTTTATAACTATCGCAATCCCACACAGCTAACTTCACCTCAGCCTCCGAAAAAGGTTTGGTTAAGCCACCAATCTCCACCGGATTTAACCTCTTGAACTGAAGGTCGTCAACCCCGGGTCTTTCCACATTAGGAGCCTGAAAATGAGACTCAAAATGCGAAAACACCGCCTGCCTAATAGGATTAACGCCCTCCAACATAACCCCATCTACCTGAATGACTGACAAAGAATTCCTTCGACGACGACTCGCCAAAACTGAATGAAAATACTTAGAATTGGCATCCCCTTCCTTGAGCCACATCGAGCGAGATTGTTGCCAACTAATACTAGCATGCAACCTAGATAGCGAATGAATGTCATTTGAAACCCCATGAAGCTCAACAAGTTCCTCCTCAGAAAGATCATCTTCCCCCCCCTTCTCATCAAGAGCTGAAAGCCTGATCTTCAAATTATCTATACGACTAGGAAGATTTTGAGCATGAGTCTTGTGCCAATCTTTTAAAGCCACCTTAATCATCTTAAGTTTTTCCTTTATAACGTAACCACCCCAACCATCGACTTGGAACGAATTCCACTTATCTCTGACAAACAATGTGTACCCAGGTATATCCTTCCAACACTTAAGCATCCGTGATGGTCTTGGCCCCCAATCTTCCTCATTCGCAGACAAGACCAGAGGACAATGATCAGACAACCCTCTCATTTTGGCCAGTTGCTTACAGTTAGGCCAATTCAAACACCACTCCTCGGAAAGAAGAAACCTATCAAGACGGCTCATCGAGTGACCATCCCCTTTGAACCATGTAAACTTACGTCCAATTAGGGGAAGATCAATCAACATGTTATCTTCAATAAACTGATTAAAAGGGATATGATCCGAGGAACGATGCCCACCCCTAACCGATCGTCTTTCATCAATGTGTTTGACCGCGTTAAAGTCCCCACACACACACACCCTCTTCCCCGCCAGCAAGAGGAGCCGAGCCGAAAGAGATTCCCACAATCCTTGCTTAGCCCCATCATCACAGGGCGCATAAACATTTGCCACATAAAATTCTTCCCCTGTCTTAGAGAACCGACCATGACACCACAACACATGCTCTCGGCTCTCCGTCGACCACACCTCCACCTCAGAAGAATCCCACAAAGTTAGAAGCCCTCCAGAGGCCCCAACCGATGGTCGATAAGAAAAACCGTGCGAGGAGCTACCCCAAAGAGTCGAGCTAAGAAAAGTATCACAATTTTGCAACTTCGTTTCTTGAATACACAGAATGAAAGGTTTCAACTCCCCCACCATCTGACGCACTTCCTTCCGCTTCTCAGGGCCTCCTAGCCCTCTAATATTCCAAGAAATAATCTTCATAAAAACTCTCCCCCCCCCTTTCCAACAAGGAAAAGACACACCACTAGCACCCGTTATCCTTCCTTGACCCCCCCGCTTCGGCCTTCATCCCTGAAACCGCCCTCTTGCCCTTACTCACCCTCGAAAGAATATTGAACATATTCACATTGTCTCCCTTGAACTTGACCCCGATAGCTTTCCCAATCCCCCACACATCATCCACCGCCATCTGGTCATTACCATGAACAGCCACCCAATTTGTCCAATCGTTGTTTACAGAACCTGACGAAACTGTATCTCCAGAGGGAACATGACAACTCATAGAACAGGAGCGATTAAGCCCATCTCCGCCCCTACGCCGACGAACCTTCTTCTTTAAAGCCTTTAACACCTCACAGCGCTCCTTACTTGGCAGCCTAGCCACTTTTTTGAGGCTATGGACTGGATGACGAAGCACACCTCCTGCTTTCCGCCTCCTCGGATCTTGATCCACTTTTCGCTTGAGGCTCGATCCGTGAGGACTCTCCTTTCTATTTTTCTTACTTGCTGAAAAAATGACTCCCGCATCCCCGAAAT
The DNA here is from genome assembly GCF_020283565.1 of Trifolium pratense. Taxonomy (NCBI): domain Eukaryota; kingdom Viridiplantae; phylum Streptophyta; class Magnoliopsida; order Fabales; family Fabaceae; genus Trifolium; species Trifolium pratense. Next base: position 17,049,906 of record NC_060063.1, read on the forward strand.
TCTGATCCTGTAACCACTCCAAACTCCAAGGCCCTGATAATACGGATCGCCTCACCTCCGGAGGACAAGAATTAGTGCGCTTACTAAGAAGGGGCCGACAAAAAGGATGATCCGAAGCTTTCCCCGAAGAGGAATACACCTCTGCCTGACCAGCTTGAGTTCCTAACACTTCCTGAGGATCCATCCTTAAACCTGAATTTGTCCCAACTCCCTTGGAACCTGGAATAGCTTCAATCTTATCTGAAGACTCTTCCCCCTGCTTACCTTGAGAAACATTAAGATCCTCCTCCGCAAGTCCTTCCTTAAATTGGTTAACTAGTTCGTCAACATTGCGAAGGACCTCCGGATCCTCTTGACCTTCACCACAAGATGATTCTGCCTCACTCTCATCTTCAAAGAGGCAAGCATCCTCTCCCATAGCATACCCCCACTCCTCCACAATCTTGATCTCTACTTGAGTACCATCTACCAAGACTGTCACACTTCTTTTGATTATGTCAAGTTCGGGTGTAGCGATCAGAACCCGTGCGAAGTCAAGTCGATTCTTTTCAGCGGAACAAGAATCCGTGCGAAGAAACCCTCCACATTCAAAAACACACAACTGAAAAAATTGCTCGTTCCAAGCATGAAGGGGAACACCATACAAACGCACCCAGGCCCCTCTCCGATAGGGTGAAGTCTCCTTATCCCATGTTGTCCAACTCGAAAAAACAAGTTTAAAAAAATTCTTAGCATTATTGATCATGGACTTAGCGTCGATATTATCTGAGCTACGAACAAAAACCTTATCGGCACCCATAGGAATGAGAACCAGATCACTAAAGCCCGCATCCATAATCCTGTTCTGGACCACATGAATCGCCTCTCCGTTGGAAATTGTAGCCACTACCCCATTGATAGCCCACTTAGAATCGTCAGGTTTAGAATGATAACTTCGCATCAAGACTTGACGCTTCTTTACAACATCAACTGGCTGTTCTAACTTGAACGAAGTCCTCGCTACCTCCTTTGTTGTATCAGCCTTTTGGACTAAATCCTCCTTCCTAGCCCCTAACTTGATAACTATGTCCCCCACCTGCATACCTTCCGGGGGATCAATACCTTCCTTTTCCGCCCTTGAAACTACAGCTCCAGCACAGTTAGAATTTTGTCTCGGCGTCTTCAAGCCGTTTACGCTTCCTTTGGGTGCAGCATGCCTCATCGAGCTTTGCTTCCCTGCTTTCGGCTGCTGCACCTTATCGCCTTTTTCCAGACCATCCTTATGCTTCTCCTGATTCCTTCCCAATTCCGGAGCATTGCGATCGAACAAGGCTACACTAGCTTTGACGCGAAAGTAACCAAACCAGACATTGTTGAGGGCATTCATCAATTTTGATACATTTTTAACATTGGAAAATTTGACAAATCCATAAGGTTGACCATATCTAATTCTTTTTTTCGCGACAAACACATCCTCCAGCACACCACATACTTCGAAGCCCTTTCTCAGATAAAAATTCGACATTTGTGCTGGGAAATTTATAAAGTAAAAAAAGACGTACCGTTTAAGAGCGGATCCCGAAAAACCACCGCCATTGATATCCGCATCACGCACTACAGGCTCTGCATCTCCTTCCTTATGATAAAAATCCATTTTCACATCACCTCCATTAATCATCACCTTAATCCTTCCATGAGCAATCCGAGCCTCTTCCTTCCCAATTCCTCCACTGCAATTCCCATCTCCTTCCTTCAAAACTCCTCCAAGCCTCACCGTGTTCCTTCCCTGAGCAATCCGACCTGCACCATAACCAGAGCTTGAACGATGAAGCTCTCGTCCTTCTCCCTCCAGCCAGCCGTTTCTGCCATCCTCTCTAGCCATCGCAATCGTTCCTTCTTCCTCCATCCAGCCGTCTCTGCCATTCTCTCTAGCCACCGCAACCACTCGGTTGTCGTTCAAGGCCTGCCGTTCGTTCAAATCAAGCCGTCGACGTGCGTTTCTGGAAACAGAGCATGAGCGGTGAAGGTTGGAAGATGATCACGCGAAATTCCGTTTGCCTGATCGGTGAATTGCGCTCGACCCTCTATTGCAACGTGATCTGCTTCTTCCTAATCGGATGTGATCGTTCGCAAGGGAATTGGGATTGTGACATCGATCGATAGAGAACTCCCGTCCAGATTTTGAATGCAATAAGTTTTTGCGGTCTCTGTTCTGTCTATGTCTGTCTAAATCCTCTTCGTCGTGTCGCAGCGCTTTCCTACGTCGCCGTCTCACCTCGGTCCATTCTCCACTATCCGCTGAAACCCCACCCCTTTTCTGCCTCGCTTTCGGTGAAGGCGGTGACCGTGACGGCCGCCCTAGGCTTGCCCTAGGTGCAGCGATGTTCTTTCTCTCTCTACCTCTCTCTCTCTCTCATTTTTTTATCTAGTAGTATGCTAACTAAGATTTTGTGTTACTAACATACAAGCCACTGTTCCCATGATGATTTGGGTGTCTAAACTAGTTTACAGAAGTAACTAGGATAATCTTGGGTTGGTCTTTGAATGTCCATATAAGAGGTTGTTGTTCAATTTTAAATAGAGCTTGGACCTCCTTTTTACGTGCGATTCGATTGCCGAATTTTAAAACTAATTACGGGTATCTCTTTAAAATCGAACGACGATCAAAATGATATAAGGTTCGTCGTCTCCCGTTGTGAAACGAGAGAGAACGAACCGGGTCAGGGAACCGGGTCGGGCGACCCGCGTACAGTCAAAACGGGTGAAGAAGAAGCTGGTTGAGCCAGCCAAACTTGCCCAGTCGCAGCCCCGGAGAGTGGCGGCGCGTGAGACCTCCAGGAGACTCCAATTGTTTTATTTCTTTTTACAGTAAAATAGTAAATAATTTTACGAGAATTTTGGTACCACTTTGATAATTTTTGGACACTTGTAGCTATTTTTAATTAATTATTTAGAGTAAAAATGTGATTAAAAATATTATAATTTCGTGAAAATTTCCGAAAACTTTATGTACAGTATTTTAAATATTTTAGAACCCTCTGGTGTAATTCACTCTCTCTGATTCTTGGATTTGAAATTATTTTATAATTGTTGTCCATTAAATTGAGTTAATTTTCTAACTAAAATTGTAAATTAGTTTTTAATTAAATTACTTGAGTCGGGGCTGTTTCGGGTATTGGTCGGTCGCTGTTAAAAAGAGTAAACTAATTAGTTTGACTAATATTGGACTATCGTTGGTGTTGTCTTAAATCGTTGTTCGTTATTAGTAGCAGTGTCGTTTTAGTCATGTTGTTGTAGTTGGTTATTAATAAGTGTTGAGCTATATTATTAATAATGATGTTGAATTATAATATTATAATGATTATAATGTTGTTGAAGTATCATTATTATTATTATTATTACTATTATTATTATTATGAGGTAGTCATGAGGTAGTAAAGATGTCGTAATGATGTCGTATATATTATTATTATTATGAGGTAGCCATGAGGTAGTAAAGATATCAAAATGATGTCGTATATATTATTATTATTATTATTATTATTATTATTATTATTATTATTATTATGAGGTAGTCATGAGGTAGCAAAGATGTCATAATGATATCGAATTATATATTTATAATGGTGTAGTAATGATGTAGCAATGAAGTTGATGAATCGTTGGTAGCGCGTGTGTATTAGCTTGTTGAGTTGTGGTATCTAAGAGTTGTGTTGTGTGAGTATTCAGTCGTCCAAAAGTATAATATGTTGCTTGTTGTTACTATGTGTTTGGCTACGTCTTATATTACTATAGAATTCAGTTAATTGTGTGACATTGTTACTCACCCCTTTTCTGGTTCGCCCCTACGATGTGCAATCGTAGGTTTTTCAGGTAAACAATGATGCTTAGCTGAGAGTCCGGAGATGGCATTAGGAGCTGTCTTCCTTTTGCGTTTTCAATAATTGGGTCGCTCTGCTAGGAAGTCCTATGGGGGAACTCTAAATTTTATTTTAGTTGATTTATTGCTTTACGAATTTTTAAATTGAACCGTGGTGTTTACCTTAGTAATTTGAATCTTTCGAACAAATTAGTTTTGTTTATGAGTTTGTTTCCGCTGCATTTTTATTAAAGAGACATTTTACAAATAAAATTAAAGGGTAAAAATTAAGGGTGTTACAACTTGGTATCAGAGCAGGTCGGTCCAATCGGACCAAGTCGTATCATTTCTAACTTTTGATTTTCAGGGTTTTGTGTGGAGAAATGGCCGGACGTAACGACCTTGCTATTGCAAACGCGTTGAACAATATTGCCCAGGCCTTTGGGAATATTCAGGGTAATGCGGAGGAAGAGAGGCTGGATAGATTTTTGAAGAATAACCCTCCCACGTTCAAAGGGATGTATGATCCTGAGGGTGCACAGGATTGGCTTCAGGAGATTGAAAGAATATTCAGGGCTATGGCGTCGACAGACGCACAGAGGGTGACATTGGCAACCCATATGTTGAAGGGGGAGGCTGACCGCAGGTGGGGCAACGCCCGACAGAGAATGCAAGCGGCAGGCATCCTAATCACTTGGGCCGGGTTCAAAGGGGCCTTCTTGGAAAAGTACTTCCCTGCTGATGTTCAGAGCAAGAAAGAGATGGAATTCTTGGGGCTGAGCCAAGGTACTATGTCGGTGGCCGAATATGCTGCCAAATTTGAAGACCTGATAAGATATTGTCCCCACTACAACAATGTTGAGAACGAGAGGTCGAAGTGCGTCAAATTCGAGAATGGCTTGCGACCAGAGATCAAGGCGGGTAATGGATATCAAGAGCTCCGTCAGTTTGCTACCTTGGTCAATAAGAGTCGGATCTATGAAGAAGATAACAAAGCTAAGAGCAACCACTACAAGGCCTTGAGCGACAAGAAGAATGCGGGCCAGAACCGCAGCAAACCATATGACAAGCCGAAAGTAGATCAGGAAGGTAAGCAGAAGACTACTGATGGGCATGACACAAGTGGGGGAGCCCGTTGCTATAGGTGTGGCGAGAAAGGACACAAGATCGCCGAGTGCAAGGCGAAGAATCTGAAATGTTATAAATGTGGAAAGCCGGGACATTTTGCAAATGAGTGTAAAAATCCCGTGATTTGTTTTAATTGTTCAGAGCCAGGCCATATTAGTACCGAGTGTGACAAACCATGGAGGACACGAGATGCTACTCCGGCGAAAGGGAAGGTGTTCGCCTTGTGGGGCTCGGAGCCAGATGCATGAGGTAACTAATTTTCGAGGACGAAAATTCTATAAGTGGGGGAGAGTTGTAACGCCCCGTCTTTTAGAATTATTCGTTTATTTAGAATTTAGTTAATCCTTGTCTATTTTGGTAGGAATTAATGGTTTAGATGTGTTTGCGTGATTATCTAATTATTTTAGCATGTTAAATAATTAGTTGACGGAAATTTGAAGTACATAAGATGAAGTAGGAAAATAAATGATTTAGAAGTAGTTAGAGAAATTGGGCCTTGTAGCATGAATTGGAAGGTAATAAAATAATAATAAATATTAAATAATAAAACAAAATTCTCATAACTTGGAGACATAAAATAACCTAGTTTTTTTATAAATAGGATAAAGTAGTGACAAATTAGGATTGCCCACTATTTTACCGAAACAGAAAAATAAAATAGAGAAGAAAAGAGAGGATTCACGAGAGAAAGAAAGAGCAGAAAAACCACGGAGATCACTACTAAGCAGGTAAGGGGTTTGTTCAACTCACTTAGGGAATTCTGGATTTATAGTTTTATGAATGTGGTCGTCTTATTATTAATTGCTAGTGTTATTGTTGTTGTGTTGTTGTTGCTACTATGCGTATTGGTTGCTTTCCAATCACCATATGATATTGTTGCTCTTGTGTATTGTGTTTGAAAAATCGCGTCCTATGTGCTGTTAAGTTTGAATGAGTTGCCAATAAGGGTGTTGTCATTTTTATAGAAAGGAAAAGAAAAGGAAGAAAACTTTAAACACCACAATTTTAGTAAACTAAGATTTTGTGTTACTAACATACAAGCCACTGTTCCCATGATGATTTGGGTGTCTAAACTAGTTTACAGAAGTAACTAGGATAATCTTGGGTTGGTCTTTGAATGTCCATATAAGAGGTTGTTGTTCAATTTTAAATAGAGCTTGGACCTCCTTTTTACGTGCGATTCGATTGCCAAATTTTAAAACTAATTACGGGTATCTCTTTAAAATCGAACGACGATCAAAATGATATAAGGTTCGTCGTCTCCCGTTGTGAAACGAGAGAGAACGAACCGGGTCAGGGAACCGGGTCGGGCGACCCGCGTACAGTCAAAACGGGTGAAGAAGAAGCTGGTTGAGCCAACCAAACTTGCCCAGTCGCAGCCCCGGAGAGTGGCGGCGCGTGAGACCTCCAGGAGACTCCAATTGTTTTATTTCTTTTTACAGTAAAATAGTAAATAATGTTACGAGAATTTTGGTACCACTTTGATAATTTTTGGACACTTGTAGCTATTTTTAATTAATTATTTAGAGTAAAAATGTGATTAAAAATATTATAATTTCGTGAAAATTTCCGAAAACTTTATGTACAGTATTTTAAATATTTTAGAACCCTCTGGTGTAATTCACTCTGTCTGATTCTTGCATTTGAAATTATTTTATAATTGTTGTCCATTAAATTGAGTTAATTTTCTAACTAAAATTGTAAATTAGTTTTTAATTAAATTACTTGAGTCGGGGCTGTTTCGGGTATTGGTCGGTCGCTGTTAAAAAGAGTAAACTAATTAGTTTGACTAATATTGGACTATCGTTGGTGTTGTCTTAAATCGTTGTTCGTTATTAGTAGCAGTGTCGTTTTAGTCATGTTGTTGTAGTTGGTTATTAATAAGTGTTGAGCTATATTATTAATAATGATGTTGAATTATAATATTATAATGATTATAATGTTGTTGAAGTATCATTATTATTATTATTATTATTACTATTATTATTATGAGGTAGTAAAGATGTCGTAATGATGTCGTATATATTATTATTATTATGAGGTAGCCATGAGGTAGTAAAGATATCAAAATGATGTCGTATATATTATTATTATTATTATTATTATTATTATGAGGTAGTCATGAGGTAGCAAAGATGTCATAATGATATCGAATTATATATTTATAATGGTGTAGTAATGATGTAGCAATGAAGTTGATGAATCGTTGGTAGCGCGTGTGTATTAGCTTGTTGAGTTGTGGTATCTAAGAGTTGTGTTGTGTGAGTATTCAGTCGTCCAAAAGTATAATATGTTGCTTGTTGTTACTATGTGTTTGGCTACGTCTTATATTACTATAGAATTCAGTTAATTGTGTGACATTGTTACTCACCCCTTTTCTGGTTCGCCCCTACGATGTGCAATCGTAGGTTTTTCAGGTAAACAATGATGCTTAGCTGAGAGTCCGGAGATGGCATTAGGAGCTGTCTTCCTTTTGCGTTTTCAATAATTGGGTCGCTCTGCTAGGAAGTCCTATGGGGGAACTCTAAATTTTATTTTAGTTGATTTATTGCTTTACGAATTTTTAAATTGAACCGTGGTGTTTACCTTAGTAATTTGAATCTTTCGAACAAATTAGTTTTGTTTATGAGTTTGTTTCCGCTGCATTTTTATTAAAGAGACATTTTACAAATAAAATTAAAGGGTAAAAATTAAGGGTGTTACAACTTGGTATCAGAGCAGGTCGGTCCAATCGGACCAAGTCGTATCATTTCTAACTTTTGATTTTCAGGGTTTTGTGTGGAGAAATGGCCGGACGTAATGACCTTGCTATTGCAAACGCGTTGAACAATATTGCCCAGGCCTTTGGGAATATTCAGGGTAATGCGGAGGAAGAGAGGCTGGATAGATTTTTGAAGAATAACCCTCCCACGTTCAAAGGGATGTATGATCCTGAGGGTGCACAGGATTGGCTTCAGGAGATTGAAAGAATATTCAGGGCTATGGCGTCGACAGACGCACAGAGGGTGACATTGGCAACCCATATGTTGAAGGGGGAGGCTGACCGCAGGTGGGGCAACGCCCGACAGAGAATGCAAGCGGCAGGCATCCTAATCACTTGGGCCGGGTTCAAAGGGGCCTTCTTGGAAAAGTACTTCCCTGCTGATGTTCAGAGCAAGAAAGAGATGGAATTCTTGGGGCTGAGCCAAGGTACTATGTCGGTGGCCGAATATGCTGCCAAATTTGAAGACCTGATAAGATATTGTCCCCACTACAACAATGTTGAGAACGAGAGGTCGAAGTGCGTCAAATTCGAGAATGGCTTGCGACCAGAGATCAAGGCGGGTAATGGATATCAAGAGCTCCGTCAGTTTGCTACCTTGGTCAATAAGAGTCGGATCTATGAAGAAGATAACAAAGCTAAGAGCAACCACTACAAGGCCTTGAGCGACAAGAAGAATGCGGGCCAGAACCGCAGCAAACCATATGACAAGCCGAAAGTAGATCAGGAAGGTAAGCAGAAGACTACTGATGGGCATGACACAAGTGGGGGAGCCCGTTGCTATAGGTGTGGCGAGAAAGGACACAAGATCGCCGAGTGCAAGGCGAAGAATCTGAAATGTTATAAATGTGGAAAGCCGGGACATTTTGCAAATGAGTGTAAAAATCCCGTGATTTGTTTTAATTGTTCAGAGCCAGGCCATATTAGTACCGAGTGTGACAAACCATGGAGGACACGAGATGCTACTCCGGCGAAAGGGAAGGTGTTCGCCTTGTGGGGCTCGGAGCCAGATGCATGAGGTAACTAATTTTCGAGGACGAAAATTCTATAAGTGGGGGAGAGTTGTAACGCCCCGACTTTTAGAATTATTCGTTTATTTAGAATTTAGTTAATCCTTGTCTATTTTGGTAGGAATTAATGGTTTAGATGTGTTTGCGTGATTATCTAATTATTTTAGCATGTTAAATAATTAGTTGACGGAAATTTGAAGTACATAAGATGAAGTAGGAAAATAAATGATTTAGAAGTAGTTAGAGAAATTGGGCCTTGTAGCATGAATTGGAAGGTAATAAAATAATAATAAATATTAAATAATAAAACAAAATTCTCATAACTTGGAGACATAAAATAACCTAGTTTTTTTATAAATAGGATAAAGTAGTGACAAATTAGGATTGCCCACTATTTTACCGAAACAGAAAAATAAAATAGAGAAGAAAAGAGAGGATTCACGAGAGAAAGAAAGAGCAGAAAAACCACGGAGATCACTACTAAGCAGGTAAGGGGTTTGTTCAACTCACTTAGGGAATTCTGGATTTATAGTTTTATGAATGTGGTCGTCTTATTATTAATTGCTAGTGTTATTGTTGTTGTGTTGTTGTTGCTACTATGCGTATTGGTTGCTTTCCAATCACCATATGATATTGTTGCTCTTGTGTATTGTGTTTGAAAAATCGCGTCCTATGTGCTGTTAAGTTTGAATGAGTTGCCAATAAGGGTGTTGTCATTTTTATAGAAAGGAAAAGAAAAGGAAGAAAACTTTAAACACCACAATTTTAGTAAACTAAGATTTTGTGTTACTAACATACAAGCCACTGTTCCCATGATGATTTGGGTGTCTAAACTAGTTTACAGAAGTAACTAGGATAATCTTGGGTTGGTCTTTGAATGTCCATATAAGAGGTTGTTGTTCAATTTTAAATAGAGCTTGGACCTCCTTTTTACGTGCGATTCGATTGCCAAATTTTAAAACTAATTACGGGTATCTCTTTAAAATCGAACGACGATCAAAATGATATAAGGTTCGTCGTCTCCCGTTGTGAAACGAGAGAGAACGAACCGGGTCAGGGAACCGGGTCGGGCGACCCGCGTACAGTCAAAACGGGTGAAGAAGAAGCTGGTTGAGCCAACCAAACTTGCCCAGTCGCAGCCCCGGAGAGTGGCGGCGCGTGAGACCTCCAGGAGACTCCAATTGTTTTATTTCTTTTTACAGTAAAATAGTAAATAATGTTACGAGAATTTTGGTACCACTTTGATAATTTTTGGACACTTGTAGCTATTTTTAATTAATTATTTAGAGTAAAAATGTGATTAAAAATATTATAATTTCGTGAAAATTTCCGAAAACTTTATGTACAGTATTTTAAATATTTTAGAACCCTCTGGTGTAATTCACTCTGTCTGATTCTTGCATTTGAAATTATTTTATAATTGTTGTCCATTAAATTGAGTTAATTTTCTAACTAAAATTGTAAATTAGTTTTTAATTAAATTACTTGAGTCGGGGCTGTTTCGGGTATTGGTCGGTCGCTGTTAAAAAGAGTAAACTAATTAGTTTGACTAATATTGGACTATCGTTGGTGTTGTCTTAAATCGTTGTTCGTTATTAGTAGCAGTGTCGTTTTAGTCATGTTGTTGTAGTTGGTTATTAATAAGTGTTGAGCTATATTATTAATAACGATGTTGAATTATAATATTATAATGATTATAATGTTGTTGAAGTATCATTATTATTATTATTATTATTACTATTATTATTATGAGGTAGTAAAGATGTCGTAATGATGTCGTATATATTATTATTATTATGAGGTAGCCATGAGGTAGTAAAGATATCAAAATGATGTCGTATATATTATTATTATTATTATTATTATTATTATGAGGTAGTCATGAGGTAGCAAAGATGTCATAATGATATCGAATTATATATTTATAATGGTGTAGTAATGATGTAGCAATGAAGTTGATGAATCGTTGGTAGCGCGTGTGTATTAGCTTGTTGAGTTGTGGTATCTAAGAGTTGTGTTGTGTGAGTATTCAGTCGTCCAAAAGGATAATATGTTGCTTGTTGTTACTATGTGTTTGGCTACGTCTTATATTACTATAGAATTCAGTTAATTGTGTGACATTGTTACTCACCCCTTTTCTGGTTCGCCCCTACGATGTGCAATCGTAGGTTTTTCAAGTAAACAATGATGCTTAGCTGAGAGTCCGGAGATGGCATTAGGAGCTGTCTTCCTTTTGCGTTTTCAATAATTGAGTCGCTCTGCTAGGAAGTCCTATGGGGGAACTCTAAATTTTATTTTAGTTGATTTATTGCTTTACGAATTTTTAAATTGAACCGTGGTGTTTACCTTAGTAATTTGAATCTTTCGAACAAATTAGTTTTGTTTGAGTTTGTTTCCGCTGCATTTTTATTAAAGAGACATTTTACAAATAAAATTAAAGGGTAAAAATTAAGGGTGTTACAACCAGCTCCTCATCAGAAATGGGTCTTCCAAGTGCATCAAACGAATTTGCAAAATCAAGCACATTCATTTGAAAGTCATGAATGCTTTCTTCTTCCTTCATTCTGAGATTTTGAAAATTGGTTTTGAGCATCTGAAGCTTAGATAGCTTTACTTTAGATGTTCCTTCATGTGCTTTTCTCAGAATTTCCCAGGCATTCTTAGCAGTAGTACATCTCTTGATAAGCCTGGACATATTAGCATCCACACCATTGAAAATTGCATACAAGGCTTTGGAGTTGCCAAGTGCAAGATCATCCTCATCTTTTGTCCATTCATCGTCTGGTTTCTTTACATCAGTTTTCTTGCCATATTTGTCAAGAACCATTGGTGGTTCCCATCCACGTAACACAGCCTTCCATGTCCTGCTGTCAATTGATTTTATGAAAGCCTCCATGCGAGATTTCCAACAATCATAGTTGTCAGGACCTGTCAGTAAAGGTGGTTTAGATACTGACCCTCCTTCTTTATCCATTGTACCAGAAAGTGTTTCCCTGGAGCTCACCCAAAATAACAGAACAGGGTGCCTGCTCTGATGCCAATTGAAATTTTGGTATCGCTAGAATGATGTTATCAAAGATGGCCCAACACCAGCTTTATGAATATTGTTGAATGGGTTGTTGGCATATCTTACATAACATGTAAATAAATAAATAAACTGACAGAAAGTAAATTACACAAGTAATTGTTAACCCAGTTCAGCCAACTGCCTACTCTGGGGGATACCAATCCAGGAAGGAAATCCACTAATAGTTCTAGTTACTAAGACCTCCAGCAAATCCTAGGATTTACGCCTTACACTAAGACCTCCTGCAAACCCCTGGCTTACGTCTTATAACCTCGACACTACTCATGCAACTTCTGCCTAGGAACTCCTAGACATGAGATCCCATCTCACTTCCACTCACACAACACAACCTGTGTTGTTTATACAATGTTGAGAATAATGTGGCAACAACTTACCAAGACACTACTTCACTTTTGCTTAAAAGCTTCAAGTGAATCACACACGGTAAACTCCGTACTTCAAAGCTTAGGAGTAACCTTACAATAATAAACTCAGTTCTTAACTCGTGTTATAGAATCCACAAGTAAGAATCACAATTAACAAAATACAAAGAAAGACTCAACAAAGACTCAATATGTGTTTCTAATACTTTTCAATGAGATACTTAGTCTTGAACTTGGTCTTCATATATATAATGAACTAGCACGCTCCTCTTGCTTCATAACTGATAGGACGCTCCTTGAGAGCCATAAAGGATGATCTGATTCATTTTTAATCTTCATCAAGGATATATCAAAACTTTCCATAAGTGTTTAAAGGACTTTAGAAGATAAGATAAGTCATACAGCTATTCCATTAAGTCTGACTTATCCTTAAAACACCTGATCAGATCAAATCTTCAATAAGCGTGCTCTTAAGTGGATTTCCATATATAGCAGATGCTCTCATTAAATGCGCGAGATTTCCTTTAGAAAATTGGATGTTGTAACATGTTTTCCAACATCTTGTTAGCATATTTGTTTTAGCAAAATTAAGCCAATTCAAATATCCAACAGACTAAGAGTGAAATTCTCGGTTCAGAGGTTGAGAGCTTGTATTAGCGAATGAAGAATTGTTCGTGCGTGTTGTTGTGTATTGCAATTCGCTTCTTCTAGTATATATATTACTGGAAAAGAGTCGTTGCAAAAATGACCGTTGATGAAGATAACCTTTTGTCTTCATGCATCTGTCTTGATGCAGTTTGGATGTTACTAAAACTGAGTAAGAGTTTCAGTAACTTTGACCAGGTGCAGAGAAGACTTTCCTTATTAAGCTAAGAAACCAGACAAGTCACGTTCTCACTTGAGGACAGGCAAAATGTAAGTAGCTGTTCTGATCAAGGTTGAAAGGCCCTTTTCTTCATTGATAAAAGAGTTGACCTTCAAATTCGAATCTTCACACAACCCAAGATAACACTAGAGTTTGTGTAACCTCTGAGTTAACAAGTCCTGAGGTCTTCATCCTCTGATACATATAACTTCTGAAGATCCTATCCTCTGAATCATTGAGAAGCTCTGAGAACTAACTTCTGAGCTTTCTTTAGAGCTTGCCTGTATATAAGTTCTGCACACTTAAATAAATTTTTAGTATCTCCAATTGTACATTTATTAATTTGTTATCATCAAAACCTTAATGGATTTAGGGGCAACAATTTTTAAATCAATTTTGTTCCAACAATCTCCCCCTTTTTGATGATGACAAACATAAGTATTAATTGACAATTGTTGTTAAATTAACTTATCATGTTTCTCTTAGGTTTATGGGTTTTGCAAGCTCCCCCTAAGATTGATACTCCATAAAGCCTTAGCTTTAAGTATTATCCATGATATTTTAATTTAGTATAAGATTAAGTTGTTTTTATATTGAAATAAAATTTCATATCTTTCTTTAGAGCGAGAGGTTTGCAAGCTCTCCCCCTAAGTCACATAAGGTTAAGTTAGGATTGCACTCTTAACTTATCCTTACATATGAAAATTTATTTTCAGTTGTAAAACATTTAGTCTCTGCATAAAATATTTTTAAAAAAATTGAAACAAACTTTTTTAACAACTTTAAGCGTGGTTTCAGGTTTTGAGACATATCAATTAATGTTTAACTATCTCAATTAATGCGTAACTACTCCCCCTTTTGTCATTATCAAAAAGTAATAGTTAAAAGTCAAAGATGTAAAATTCCAAGACAGTCAAGGGTGAAGATTGGTTGTTACCAAAAGAAATTAATTTTAAGAGATAAAACCAACGCGCAAATATGCTATAAATATGTTACGAGGTTGTTACCAAATATGCTATAAATATGTTACGAGATGTCATTGTCACTCACAAATAAACAAACCAAGCAAAAGATATCAAACCCAAGAAAGATGAAAAGGTTTAGCATGAGAATCGCAGAATTCCGTCGAAAGAAAGAAGAAGAAGAAAAAGAGCGAGACAACAAGCAGCAGGAGGAGCAAGAAAAGAAGAAGCAAGAAGCTGAAGTCATAATAATCTCATCTGAATCAGAATCTGATGAGGATGAGATTGATGTTGACTATGCGGAATACCTGGCAACATATGTTCCTGAGGAGGAAGAAGAAGAAGAAGACCCAATAGAGATCTCCTCAGATGAATCTGAGAGAAAGTCTTCAGAGCCTGAAGAATCTGAGATTTCATCAGAGTAGATTCTTAGGTTTTCTTTTTCAGTATCATATGTAATCAAGGCTTTCAGCCAGTTTAATAAAAATTTAGTTTTTAACTTCTTGTTTTTTTTTTCTTTATCTGCTCCTTTAGATACTGGTTGAGTTTTGGTTTCGTTTAAAACATCAAGAACATGCAAAAATAATATCAAACGGAAAACACAAATAATTAAAAAATAAACCAAGGTTTGAATGTGCAATAACAAAATGAAGTAAACAAATCATAGCATGTGCAAAGACATAAGAATCCTAGGGTTTAAGAGATGAGAGGTAGGCTAGAATCTTGTCAAATTTTTCATGTAGACCATCCACTTTAGTGTCCACATTGTCCACTTTTCCAGCAAGCTGTTGATGGTCAGTCCGTTGATTCCCAATAGCTTCCTCTAGACCCTTGATCTTATCTTCCATGTCTGAATCCATAGGAGCTTTTCCTTTGTCAGAGGAAGAACCAAGATCCTCAGGATATTCAATCATCAGAAGCGTCTCTTGAGCTAGCTTTTCAGTTTCAATGCGTTGTGCCTCTAATCTGTTGAACAATTCAGACTCCATTCTGCATCCCTTAAGAACTTGAAGAATCTTGTCCTCTTCAGCCTTTCTTGCCGCTTCAGCTTCAGATCTTGTAGACTCAAGTTCTGCATGACTAAGAAGAGTCAATCTCTTTTGACTGGCTCGTTCTACAGCTTCCATCATAAGTCTAGCAGCTTCCATTCCCTTGTTTCTAATATCATCCTTAATCTCTTGACCAATTACTTCCAGAACATCACTTAACTTGGCCTTGAGAGCAAAGATTGCAGCATCCACATTAGAGGGAAAGACAAGAAACTTGTTCCTTAGCTCAGATAACCTCAAAAGATCATAGTAAAACTGATTTGATAGACTATCAAAAGGGTCAGCTTTAGGGTCAGAGGTTGTGGAATATGTGTAAGGGGCATTATATGGTTTTGGTAGTTCAGGAGAAGTTTTGATGAATTTGATGGAATGAAGATCTTTTCTTGAAACATAAGAAACCACATCTACTTCTGGATCTTTGAAGCGAGATAAGGCTTCATCAAATACAGAGGTAGACATGACTAGATCATCCAAGGTGAGAGGTGGAGGACGAGGAGCACAAGTGTGAACACGTATAGGAGATTCATGTTCAACACTTTGGGTTATGGTTGGTTCAGAGTCCATAGGCTCAGAGATAGGATCAGAGTCTATAGGCTTAGAGGTAGGTTCAGGCGATTTTGTTGGAGAGGGTTGTTTAGGTTCATCTGGTTGTGGGTCAGATGATGGTTTAGCTGGTGAGGATGGTGTGGAGGTAAGAGGTTGTTGTTTTTCTGGTGATTGAGATTTTTCTGGGGATTTTTGTGGTTGAGTGGTTTTATGGGTGAAAGAGTGTGTGTTTAAAGTGTCTGGGCTAAGATGTTTTTCTAGTTCATGGAGGGGGTTGTCAGAGAGAATTTGTTTGTCCATCTGCTGAGACTTATCAGTAGAGGTAAGTTTTGAAAGTCTTTTCTTACCTCTTTTGATGAGCTCATCAGTTGAACAACTTTGTTCTTCTGAGTTATCAGATGATGAGATGTTGATGGGTTGGGATGAGTCAGGGTGAATAGTTTGAAGGGGTTTGGTATAGCCTAATTCTTTATCAGTATTAGTTGTGAGCTTAAGAGATTTACCTTTAACATCAGGAGCTTTCTTTCGTTGCTGAAGCCTAGCACCAAGGGTTTGCTCATCTGTATCAGTTTCTTCAGAATCAGCATCATCATCAAGATGTAATTTCCTCTTCTGAGCCACAGAAGGTTCTTCAATAATCTTCTTAGCAGGAGCTTCAAGCTTCTGCTTGGTTCTCTGCTCAGCTTCCTTTTCCACCTTAATCTTCTTTTGCTTCAGAAGATCTGGCTTAACTTCTGGTTTTTGAGTCTCAATCTTCCTTTTGGATCCTTTTCTTCTCAAACTATGAAGGTCAGTAGTTGGCTTAGGAGGCACCATCTCCCTTGTCACATTATGACCTTCTTTACTGAGTTGTTCTAAATAGTTCTGAATAACTTCTTCACAATCAAGTTCTGAGATGATGGGGTAATCTTCTAGATAGAAAGGATCACCAGAGTGAATTTGAAAATCCTGCTGGGGTTGAACTATTTTGGTGTTGATGATGTGCATCTTGGTCAAGAAGCTAGCAGACAGAACTTCTGGTCTGACTTCATCAGCAACTAGTTCAGGGTCACATTTCTTAACCAGCTTGACAATCTTGCACTGGAAGAAAAGCTCAGACAGAAGTCTAGGATGAACAATAGAAGTTCTCCTTTGAGTCTTGCTTAGATGAATAGCTTCACAAATCCTTTCAAAAAGGTAATCTCTCAGATTAACCTTCTTCTCAGTTAGAAGGAAGTAAATGAGGTGACGATGCGTCCAGGAGATTGTATCAGTACCACCTATTCTAGGACAAATAGATGATATGATAATCTTGAACAAAACTCTGCATTCGTCAGTCATTCCTTTGACTTTACCCTTCTGAGACATATCAACAAACATCCTGTGAAGGAGATCATCCCTGTATCTTGTATCCTTCTCAAACGCATCCAGAATAAGACCTTTGTCGTCCAAATTCAGTAACTTGTTGAAGTGTTCCTTTGAGTAGATTAGATTCAGACCGCAAATGTTTGACCTAATCTGAGTACCAGTGAATTCAATCAGACCCATTTCCTTCCTAGATTTTCCTTTCAGACTAGGATTCCTTTCAATAGCTTGCTTTTCTTCTTGTTTAGCTTCATACTTCGTGAAAATCTTAGCTTTCATCCAGAAATGCCTAAAAAGTTCAGGATAAATCGGAACATTTAACATCTCAAAATATCTCTTCCATCCTTGCTTAATGAAATAGGGTTCCACATCAAAGTTGTTCACTTTCAATCCTTCATAATCAACCATCTTCTCCGAGACCAGTGAGAGCAAGGATTCTTTGTTGGAACAAAATTGATTTAAAAAATGTTTGCCCCTAAAATCTATTAAGGTTTTGATGATAACAAAGTATTAATGTATAATTTGAGATACTAAAAATTTATTTTAAGTGTGCAGAACTTAGATACAGACAAGCTCTGAAGAAGATTCAGAAGTTAAGCTCTCAGAGTTTCGCAAGAACTCAGAAGATAAGAATCTTCAGAAGTTATATGTATCAGAGGATGAAGACATCAGAACTTGTAAAGTCTGAACTGAATCAAACTCTGATGTATATCTTGGATTGTGTGAAGATTCGTATTTGAAGGTCAACTCTCTTATCAATGAAGAAAAGGACCTCTCAACCTTGATCAGAACAGCTACTTACATTTTGTCTGTCCACAAGGGAGAACGTGACTTGTCTGACTTCTTAGCTGAATAAGGAAAGTCTTCTCTGCACATGGTCAAAGTTGCTGAAACTCTTACTCAGTTTTAGAAACAACCAAACTGCATCAAGACAGATGCATGAAGTCAAAAGGTTATCTTCAACAACGGTCATATTTGCAACGACTCCTTCTCAGCTATATATACTAGAAGAATCAGATTGCAAAATATAAGAATTACAACACGCGCTCAAACAATTTCTCATTTGCGAATACAAGCTCTGAACCTCTGAACTATTGATTTTCACTCTTAGTCCAAATACTCTGTAGTTTTATATACTCACTGTATTTGATCTTAAAGGTTCTCTTAAGAGCATTTGTATTACAATCAACGAACTTTATTTACTTTGTTAGATTGAGAAGTCTCTTGCTTGTGTGCTTGAGCATTGTGGTGAAGTCTCTTGCTTGTGTGCTTGAGCAATTGTAATCTTGTGTGATTATAGTGAAATCCCTTGGAAGTGCAAGGGGACTGGACTACTCTCGTTTTGTGAGAGGAACCAGTATAAATCTGTTGTGTGCTTTTCTCTCTCCCTGATTTTGATTATTATTTGTGACTTTATCCGCTGCATAGTTAGTTAAGTTAAGAACTTTGAAAAAGTTTTAAACTTGGCTAAAACACAATTCAACCCCCCCCCCCCCTTCTTGTGTTTTCACACCTTCAATTGGTATCTAGAGCTCTGGTCTGTTACTTTCACTTAACAGTGAGACAGTAAAGATCTTGTGAAAACATTATGTCTGGAGGAGATGAAAGTACTAGAACTGGTGAAAACAGTTCTGGTAGAGGTGGAGCTACCTTTGGTCATGACTATTTGAATAATGAATCATATGAACACAGTGGCAATAGAAAAGCCCCTGTATTCAATGGTGATGCTTCATTATTTGAATGGAGGAAGGAAAGACTTTACAGTAACATCACTGCTAATGATCATGAGTTGTGCGATTTGGTTGAGTTGGGAGTAACTTTCAAAAACTTGAATGAACATGGAAGGTTGTCCATTGAGCATAGAAAGTTACTTACACCAGCTAACCTAAAACTCTATACTAAGCATCACAGAGTAAAGGATATTGTTGTTGGTGCTATAAGGCATGAGGATTATGTCAGGATTGAGAACAAATCCTCTGCTAAATCCATTTTTGATTCTATGTGCGCAACTTATGATGGTAATGAGAAAGTTCAAGAGGCTAAGGCTAGTCTCTTGATAAGACAGTATGAACTTTTCACCATGAAACAAGATGAAGATATTGAAACCATGTTCACTGAAGGGATTTAAGAGGAGTTTTTCAAAAATTTAATCCTCTTAGCGGAATAATCCCGATGAACGGATCTTGATTAAACCATTAATCACAAATCAAAGAACACAAAACCACAAGTTTATGTGTTTACCTCTTGAAGTGCAGAACCTTTGAAGTAGAAACTGTTTCTGATCACGAGCAAAGCAAAGTAGCGATGCATCTACTCAGTCCACACGAACAAACCTTCTCCGATGACCGGTGCTAGCCAATTCCACCAGAGATTCAGAGAGAACCGGGTTTAGAGAGTGGCGGTTAGGTTTCACTTTGTAAATTAGGTTAAGCTTACAAAACTTCATCACAAGGGTTCTATTTATAGAACCACTTGTCTGGTCATCAAGCCAAACACTGCACCGTACCTTACGGTGGACCGCATTTCTCTATTTTTCATAAATTAAATAATAAGTCATACTTAATTATTTAATTACTAATAAGTCCTGCTTATTATTTTATAAATAAGTCTTACTTATTTATTTCTCTCATCTATCTGTCCTTTGTGTGTGACCCTATAGGTTCTCGTAACGTTGGCAATAATATTAAATCACATATTTAATATTATAAACAGTGAGCGGTATCTAGCAACACATCACTGCTACCCAAGTGACGAGAATGTCATGTGATCTGACGAAACCTTTATGTGATAACGATCGTGTGTATAATTACCCCTTTGCCCTTATATCTATATTGAACATAAGGCATAGATCGTGTCACCCTTGTATGGTTCAATATCTTATTTCTTGATCCCAGAATATACCGAGCAATGAATAAGCTCAATATCTCATATTGACTTAGTTCGGCGTGGCCACGCATTTTATCAGTCATATTCCATCAAGAGGCCTACATATATTGCTCCTGTTATGTAGGAGGGGCAAATTCCATCTAGGTCACTCATGTCCCTCAGCATGATTTATGGAGCACCCATCAACCGACTTTATAGTCATCCTGTTACGGACAATGTTTGAACGGCAACTAAGTACTCTACTCCACATCTAGGGTCCATAGTGGGTGGTATACACCATTATCACTATGAGAATAACTTATGACACTTTTCATAACATACTATGTAGCATTCTCATGGCAGGTCAATCCAATATAAATATTACTCCTAATATTTATATCTATGTGAAGACTTGATATCTCATATCCATGACTCGTGAGATGAAGTCATCAGTCTACTCACATAATAGTCTCTATGTTTTACTGTTATCCCACATCACAGTAAAACTTGACTATGGATACTTTAAGAATATTGTCATTATGTTTAATGGAGTCTCACTATTAAGTCACACTTAATGTTCCATTAATTAGACTAGCTATTCTAGGGACTTTATTAGTTTGAAACAAACATAACAAAGAAATGCCTTATTATATATATTAAATATATAAATCAAAGTCATCATACAAAAGACGATTCTATCAAAATAGATTGGCTTTTAGGGCTTACTCCAACAATCTCCCACTAGCACTAAAGCCAATCAGATATTAGCTCAACATCTATTTGACTAGCGTCATCATCAAGCATCTTCTATGCAAGATTTTCTATTAGTGGATAAGGGACTATTTCCTATGTTGGTACCCGATACATCTTCCAATTTACACTTTTGATCTTCTATCAAAAAGAAATAAAGTATCAAAACTTGTATTTGAATCGTTGGTGAGATCTGGTTTTCCGTTGCTTGCGAGATTAAACCATTACCATCTTTAATGAGGTCAAGGGAATCTGCAACGTAAGGAAAACAATTTTCTGTCTCATCTTATGAGACAAACGATTCAAATCATATATTTGACCTTTGTAATAGATATATCAATCTTCTGAAGCTTGTAAGCTTACAGATTTGACATCCGAGCATAAAGTTTATTCCAGACTACAATATGGGTATACTGTTCTTCGGTTTTGGATAATCAGTATCATTGTAACTCATTTACAATGATCATTTCCAGATCCGATCAAGAAGCCATCCTTAGTGATTGTAAGATATCCATGGATATTTTTGATGGTGATCTAATGACAATCACTAGAAATAATTGGTACATATTGTTTATGCTAATAGCATATAGTACATCTGGTCTAGTACATATCATGATATACATGATCAATCCAATTGCCAAAGCATTTGGATACTTCTCATGCATCCCTTTCTCATCCAATGAGGTTGGATATTGTCTTTGAGACAAAAAATACATCATGTGACGTATGCAATAATTTCAATAAAATTAAGCACATGAGGTGTCTGTACACTTCATCAAATTTGTACATGGGCTAAGGTTGAGATATGTCAACAATCTATCACTATAGATCTTGATTCCTAACTTTTAGGAAGTCTCGCCTAAGTATTTCATCAAGAAACAATTACCTAATCATGTCTTACATGTGTAGTGTATGAAAATTGTCTTGATGATCAGTATGTCATCCACATACAATACCATATTAATTTAAATACTCCCACTGACTTTCTTGTGTGCACAAGAGTTCTTTTATCAATCTTAGTTTTCATAAAACTTGATCAATAAAACTGATAATTCAACTTTGAGAAATTTGAACAAATTCATAAATGAATTTTGTAATTTATATACTTTTCTAGCATCCTTTAGATTAACGAAACCCTATCCATATGTCAAATACATATGTAAGGTCATTCACATTAAGGAATGCAACCTCGTTATCCATCTGCCAGAACTCGTAGTAAAACATACAATAATTGCAAGTGGAATCAAATGAGTTTAAGCACTATGATTGAAATAAAGGTTTCATCATAATTGCATCATGATTTGTGTGAAACCTTTCACATTCAATCACACCTTAAATGTATTCACAATACCATCCATGTGAGTCTTTACAACAAGACTCATATTTATCCTATGAGTCTTACTCAATTGGATGACAAAACAATATCCATATATGTTTTGTGTACATGGACTCTTTATAAGTCACATTCGCATCTTCCATGAGCATCATATACCACCTTGTCGAGTCATGGTAATACCGTGACTCTCAACTGTGTGATATGACATATCCGACTTATATAGGTCTTGTGCTACTCGAACTGTTGATCCAACAACTCCTGTTGAACCAATTCATGTTCCATTCTCAAAAACACGTGTTTTGTGGTACTCGAATTTACTCAAGTTCTACATCACTCCCACTATCTCTTCTAGAGACACATTCCTTCTAAAGGAATATTTTAATTCTAGTAACAAAACAACTTTTGTCCTAGAGAGTGTTGTAGAATTAGTATTTCTAAGTTTATTTAGGATCCCTCCACAAATACACATTAATCCAAGTTGGAATTATGTTTATGTTATAAACCTTACAATCCCAAACTACCATAAAGTCAAACTAGGTACTTTTACCTCCATATCAAATATGGTGTCTTTATGATTTCTTTTATTGGAACTTTTGTGGGTAAAGAATAACTCTAATTAAAATAATTTTTCGAAAGAGTCGTCAGAGATAAACGAACTATCTTATTTGTAATCATGTCAAACATGATGTAATATAAATAGTTATTACTATACTCCTTATCCAAGTATTTACCATTACGACTTGTTTGTATGGTCATAATACTTTTTCAAATTATTCATTTACTTCATAAATTCTTTGAACAAATTCAAAGAATTATACTTTGTGTCAACCACACATATTCGCATCTACTAAGCTAATTAGTAACGTAAATGAAGTAAAAGAAATAAAATTATATCTAGCAAATAATTAGTTTAGTGGTTCATATACATCTCATATGTATATATTTCAAATAGATCAAATGTCACTTTGCCTTAGTTGGTAATTGACATACTGAACTATTTTCAAAAGCGGAACTCACATCCTTCAAATGATATAAATCAAATGAGTCCAAAAATTCCTATCCATGGAGTATGGAAATGTGTGTCTCACCTATTAGTACTAAACAATATTAATTGCCACTAATTTACAAGGTTCAAATCTTATTTGATCCTTATTCATCATTGTTATAGATAAGGTTATCAAGTTGATGGAACTCAATTCCATTACTCAATTAGAACAATAGAATAGAAAACATTATTTCGATAATGAAACAACACTTGTCTATTATTCAAACAAGCAGTCCTTTTTCTTGTCAATACAAGGTTTAGGTCCAATGTTTCTATTATTAAATGAAACATAATAACAATTATTTGGTTCCATGTCAAACTCAACTTCTACTATCAATGAAACTATTTCATTCTAAACGTAGGTTGACTTTATCTATGGTCAAATTTTCACTTCTTTAAAACAACTTCATATTTCAACAAATATGAAATTAACAACTGGTATCATATACCTAAGATAAAAAGTGGATAATTTAACTTTCTATAACAAGGTCTATGAAGAAGTCTTACTTCTTTCTTCAACTTTAACTCTTTCAAAATCATTAGTAGTTTTTCTCGTATTTGAGAGAACAATTCTCAATACATGTACCAATTCAGAAACTCCTTTCTGAACTATTTATCCTTCGTAAGGACATTTTACAGTAAAATATAAAATATATGCCAAATATATCTAACTACGAAAATAAGAATATTTGTATCATGATTAAAACATATTTAACTAGGTCTTTAATTAAATATGCTCCACTATTTTACTCAAACCAAATGACCCTTCACATTTAATTCGGAAAATCCTGTTGGAAGATTTTCTAGTGGGTCGAGATCCGTATTTCACCATGTCTTAAGTCAGCTTTGGCTGATCACCCAAAACATAGCTATTTAGGTAGGAACTCCTTCCAATTGTATCATATACAATTCTCGAATATTACTTAGTTGGGTGAATAACTCCTTATTCTAATCCATCATATAGATTGTTCCCAACTCTTGCTTCTAAACTTTTATAATCGTATTATAATAGCTTTAGTTAAGTTAACCCAAAAAATAGCAGTCGGATATTACAATTATCCTATCGCACCTTACTAGTATAGAAAATGCACCTCGCTTTGGCGAACCCACATAATTCGATATTAGTCTTGATGAGTGCTAAATGTTGGAAAGTTTTCAACTTAATATTTCTTTTAAGGGATTTTAATTAAATTTAATCTCACCGTATTTTGTATCTCATACAAAACGTGTTTCAATTTACATGACACTCATGTAAATATATGTTTAACAATTCTATAAAATATTCAAAACATATATAATTAAAACATTCATCTCATGCATCACATACATAAAATAAACTAAGGTAGTATAGTTATGGCCTTCTAAAATGAAAGAATTAAATAAACTAATTTATTACAATTCTTTGACCCTCGAGCAAACTTCTCAAGTTACTCCGTCGACATCCTTCATTTGGCTTTGTCTCCCGTCATCACGAGCAATTACAATTATTTAAAATAAATAAAGTAAATAAATTATCACGACACGCAGGCCGTATTTATAAAATAATAAACCACGACACGCAGGTCGTATTTAAACCAAATAAAATAAACGCCAAACACGCTAAGGCCATAACTATATACCTCTAAGAATTAATTGATTAAAATTTAATCAATTAAAAATAAAAAAGTAATCAATTATAGTGTTACACTATTATTATTAATCTCAAAACTTGAATACATAAAATTAATTCAAATAATTAATTTAAAAACAGAATCGAACATTTTGTTGATTCGGTATCGCTTTTAAGTTACCAAATCAATTCAATTTGATTCAAATCCTTTTAATTCACAATTAAATCTTTTGATTAACAATCAAATATTTTGATTCAAAATCAAAACAAATTATGCTAAAATTATTCAAATACTTTTGAATCAAATCTTTTGACAATTCTCCAATTATCAAATATGATAATTATTTATTCAAAACCTTTTTGAATCAAGTAATTAATTTAATTAAAAATATTCAATAAAATTAACGTTTAATTAAATTAAATAATGCTTCTGTATCCCTGCAATTCCAAAACTGAATATTGCCATCGATAATCTCTTCAATCACATTGAAGATATGGTATCAATCACATTGAACATATGGTAAAAAAAAAAAAAAAAACTCTTGAATCAAATTCACTTAATCCATATTACACATGAGAACATTTGAATCAAATTAAAAATTAAAACCGATGAAACTAAGGTACTGCCAATCTCAAGAAATATTATATAACCCTTTTAAGCACTTTAAAACTTACTCTTAATAATATAATAGTAACCATAGATGCATCGGGATATCTAATATCATATGCATATGGATATTAAGCAATTGTGAATACTCTATTAAATTAGTCATGCATCAGGTATACCCATAAAAGAACAACACTTGTTCATTATAAGGATAAGAAGACACTCGTATGATTGAATCGTATTCAATAAATAATGAATAAAAACATTAACTCATGTTTTCTCCCAAAACCAACACACGATTTCAGACTAAAAGTTCAGGCATGATCGTTCATACATATTGCATTGAATTAATGATTTAATCGGAACCGATGCTCTGATACCACTGAAGGGATTTAAGAGGAGTTTTTCAAAAATTTAATCCTCTTAGCGGAACAATCCCGATGAACGGATCTTGATTAAACCATTAATCACAAATCAAAGAACACAAAACCACAAGTTTATGTGTTTACCTCTTGAAGTGCAGAACCTTTGAAGTAGAAACTGTTTCTGATCACGAGCAAAGCAAAGTAGCGATGCATCTACTCAGTCCACACGAACAGACCTTCTCCGATGACCGGTGCTAGCCAATTCCACCAGAGATTCAGAGAGAACCGGGTTTAGAGAGTGGCGGCTAGGTTTCACTTTGTAAATTAGGTTAAGCTTACAAAACTTCATCACAAGGGTTCTATTTATAGAACCACTTGTCTGGTCATCAAGCCAAGCACTGCACCGTACCTTACGGTGGACCGTATTTCTCTATTTTTCATAAATTAAATAATAAGTCATACTTAATTATTTAATTACTAATAAGTCCTGCTTATTATTTTATAAATAAGTCTTACTTATTTATTTCTCTCATCTATCTGTCCTTTGTGTGTGACCCTATAGGTTCTCGTAACGTTGGCAATAATATTAAATCACATATTTAATATTATAAACAGTGAGCGGTATCTAGCAACACATCACTGCTACCCAAGTGACGAGAATGTCATGTGATCTGACGAAACCTTTATGTGATAACGATCATGTGTATAATTACCCCTTTGCCCTTATATCTATATTGAACATAAGGCATAGATCGTGTCACCCTTGTATGGATCAATATCTTATTTCTTGATCCAATAATATACTGAGCAATGAATAAGCTCAATATCTCATATTGACTTAGTTCGGCGTGGCCACGCATTTTATCAGTCATATTCCATCAAGAGGCCTACAGATATTGCTCCTGTTATGTAGGAGGGGCAAATTCCATCTAGGTCACTCATGTCCCTTGTAACACCCAAACCCCTTAACGCGAATTTATTAAATATAAATATATAAAACACTTAAGAAAATCTAGGCGTCACATGTTAATAATACAAACCACGGCATAATTAAAATCATGCTAGCACAGCGGAATTAAAAACGAATAATTAACATAGTGCATATCATACAATAGTCATAATTGTTCACACAATATCCCTAGGCTCTAGGCCATATCAACAAAGGATATTATGTTTACAACAAAAGATAGGATTAGCAAAGTTAAATATGTCATCACGGGCTTAATACAATTCAAACGAATAACCCGACCCGGTAAAACCTAATCAGAGCAATTCTATACAACCCATCAAAAAGATATATATAATATATCTAAGGAGTAGTCTACGCTAACTCCTCACCAAAAAGCGCACTACCACGAGCACGAGCAAGCCCTCTAACTCTGATCGGGATCCTAAACCTGAGAATCTGAACCCCCAACGGTCCAGCACATAACACAAAGCATGAGAGTTAGATCACAAAATCAAAATACAAGTGCAAGTAAATTGATACTTAAACACTTCTTCAATAACATAAACATGCCTCACAAATATACATATACATATACATATACATATACATATATTCACATCTACAATCCAATTAGAAGTTCTCAAAACACATAATCGAATACCAAACTATCAAGTATCAATTATCAAATACCACAATTAGCCAAACATGTGTCACATATCATTTATCATAAAATGCACACATAGCCTAATGCGACTCTAATGCTTCAACTTCATGAATGTCACCCTAGACATTTCTAATGCATGTGGTACCATCTTCTTTATTAGAGTATCTCACCTCTAATATCCTTCTGTATCGGATAAATATAATCCGATATACTTCTTTATTGGAATATCCAATATCCTATTTAATTCATGAATGCATGTATATGTTTTTCATGAATTCACTCACAATTATATAGCATAAAGCTCTTCCTTTACTATGTGGAACACTATCCAACATACTTCATCATTAAGATTTAACAAAACCTTAATATTCTTCATTTATACTTCATACACGTTTAACAATCATTTAACGATTAACAATAAGCATTATAAGCATCATCATGCATCAACAATCATGTAAGGATACCCTTAAACCATGTTACAAGTGTCTAATTACACTTACAAACATTAATAAAAAGTTGCAGGTCCAGTACTGTTCGCTAAACGAAGGGTAGCGAGCCTCAGCGAACGTTACCAGAGGAAGGCTAACTCATAGCGAGCTCCAGCGAACATCAGCGAACTATTCGCTGAGCGAAGGCTTAGCGAGCCTACGCGAACAACGCCAGAGAATCACCTGCTCATGGCGAGCTGCAGCGAGCCGTGGCGAGCTGTTCGCCACGCGTTCGCTGAGCGAAGGCCTAGCGAGTGCCTCCTGTCAGGACAGTTCAAAACTTGCGTTTTCTACACCAAATCACCCAAAAATCTCATTTTTCATGTTATAAATCCCAAAAGAGTTTGTATTCACACATAACAAACATAGAAAAACACAAAAGGACAGTCCATTTCTCAGATCTACCTCATAAACATCGAAAAAGTAAAGATTGACACTTTTTCATCAAAACTCTCAAGAACACAAAGTTCTTGAGTTTAATCCGTTATAAAACTCATTTTTAACCATTATTTTCGTTCATTAATCATGTTAAAAGCATGATAAACATATTAAGAACCTTAGGAACGATTTTCATCAAGAAAATCCATTCCAAGCTAAAACGAAAATGGGGTGGAGGAAGTTCGGGTGAGGAGAAATCG
Organism: Trifolium pratense; assembly: GCF_020283565.1. NCBI lineage: Eukaryota > Viridiplantae > Streptophyta > Magnoliopsida > Fabales > Fabaceae > Trifolium > Trifolium pratense. The sequence goes on from NC_060063.1 coordinate 17,078,175, forward strand.
ACATTCTCCCCTTCCTCGGGTCACCCACGATTAAGGAACCTACTCTCATACCTGGATTCGAAGAAAACTCGATGAATGATCTTGAATCTCTCCCTTTTCTTCTTGCCCTAGCTCCCAAGCTCTCCAACTCTCTCAAGAACACAAGAACTATGAGAAATGAAATATTTCTCTCTTCCCTCATGGCCATATGGGCGCCCCCTCACACACACACAAGGCCCATTGGGCCTCAAGCCCAATTGGCTTGGCCCAATAACACGTTAACTCACTCTACTCGCTTAATAACTAAAGTACTCGATAAATAACTCTAATTATTAACTTAATTAAAATTCTATGTTAATAAAATATTTTAACACATAAAAATTAATAATTTGAAAATTGGGTCGTTACAACTCTACCCTCCTTAAAGAATTTTCGCCCTCGAAAATTACCTGGAAATAACTATGGATACGAACTCATCATCTTGCTCTCCAATTCCCAAGTCGCATTCTCACCAGCGGGTCCTCCCCATACCACCTTCACCGAGGCGATATCCTTATTTCTCAACCTCTTCACTTCTCTACCTTCGATCCTCAAAGGCACAGTCTCGACCGTTAAGTCATCCCTCACTTGAACATCATCTGACTCAATCACATGTGACGGGTCTCTTACATACTTCCTCAATTGTGACACGTGAAACACATCGTGCAAATTCGCCAATGATGGCGGTAAAGCAATCCTATATGCCACTTTCCCCACTCTTTTCAAAATCTGATAAGGACCAATAAACTTCGACGTCAACTTCCTCGACTTCAAAGCACGTCCAATTCCGGTAGTCGATGTAACTCTTAAGAAAACATGATCACCTTCTTGAAATTCAATGTCTTTCCTCCTCTTGTCGTGATAACTCTTTTGACGACTCTGAGACGCTTTCATCTTCTCTCTAATCATTCTAATCTTTTCTGTAGTCTCTTGCACAATCTCCGGACCAAGAATCACACTCTCGCCGGATTCAAACCAACAAAGCGGTGTTCTACACCTCCTCCCATACAAAGCTTCAAAAGGTGCCATTCCAATACTCGAATGAAAACTACTGTTGTACGTGAACTCGATCAACGGTAAACATGAATCCCAACTTACTCCTTGCTCCAAAACACAAGCTCTCAACAAATCTTCCAAAGATTGTATTGTCCTTTCCGATTGGCCATCCGTTTGAGGATGATAAGCCGAACTCAACCTCAACTTAGTCCTTAAAGCCTCTTGTAAACTTTCCCAAAATCTCGAAGTGAACCTCGGATCTCGATCCGAAACAATACTCGACGGAATACCATGCAACTTCACAATTTGCTCCACATAGATCTCGGCCAACTTAGGCACCAAGGTACCTTTCTTAATAGCAATGTGTTGCTCCCGTATCAATAATCGCAATTAAAGGAGTGTTATAGATGAAACACGTACCTCTAATGAGATTATCCCCCTGATCCGCATCATCTCCACTCAAAGCAAACACCTTTCCCATAGTCTTCTTCGGCTTCTTGCACATAGGACTCTTGTGACCCTCTTCACCACAATTGAAGCAAGTCACCTTCACTTGACAAACATCCGACTTGTGTCCTAGCCTCCCACAATTGAAACACTTGTCCACCTTCTTTGGGCACTCATAAGACTTATGACCCAACTCACCACACTTGTAGCATTGTCCACCACCTCTCTTCTTTCCACCACTAGCCTCAACAACTTTCTTCCCCTTGTCACCATAAGGCTTCCCACGGTCTTGACCTTTTCCTCTTTTGTCACTCATGGCCTTGTAGTAGTTAGTCTTGGCCTTTCCATCATCATCACAAATACGGCACTTATCCACCAAAGTTGCAAAGTCTCGGATTTGAGAAAATCCGATAAGATGCTTGATGTCCGGGCGCAACCCACTTTCAAACTTGACACACTTGTCATTCTCAGCTTCCACGGTGTTGTAGTGTGGACTAAACGCACACAACTCCTCAAACTTCACGGAATACTCCGCTACAGACATGTTCCCTTGCTTGAGCTCCATGAACTCCACCACTTTCTTGTTCCTAATATCAGCCGGAAAGTACTTCCTCAAGAATTCTCCCTTGAACATCTCCCAAGTGATTACCACACCACCAACTCCCATCCTCAGCTTAGCATTCCTCCACCACTTGTTAGCTTCCTCACGAAGTACATAAGTACCCAAGGTTAGCTTACTCTCCTCGGTACACCTCATGGCCTCAAAGACAATCTCAACTTCCTCTATCCACTTGACAGCAGCCTCCGGGGCATAGCCTCCAATGAAAAGCTTCGGATTATGCTTCATGAACCTCTCTAACCTCATCTCATCTTCCCTCCCGGGTTGATGATCTCTAGCCACGATGTTGGTCAAAGTAGCTATCGCATCTGCCATCTGATTGTTACCCCTTCCAGCCATGATCCTGAACAACCAACCAATCCAAGAAAAGACTTAGAAAGGTAATATCAACAGTGTTATCTCTACACAGGTTGAATAAATGGGCAACTAATCCTAATTGGTTCCACATGAACCGACCTTGCTCTGATACCACTATTGTAACACCCAAACCCCTTAACGCGAATTTATTAAATATAAATAAATAAAACACTTAAGAAAATCTAGGCGTCACATGTTAATAATACAAACCACGGCATAATTAAAATCATGCTAGCACAGCGAATTAAAAACGAATAATTAACATAGTGCATATCATACAATAGTCATAATTGTTCACACAATATCCCTAGGCTCTAGGCCATATCAACAAAGGATATTATGTTTACAACAAAAGATAGGATTAGCAAAGTTAAATATGACATCACGGGCTTAATACAATTCTAACGAATAACCCGACCCGGTAAAACCTAATCAGAGCAATTCTATACAACCCATCAAAAAGATATATATAATATATCTAAGGAGTAGTCAACGCTAACTCCTCACCAAAAAGCGCACTACCACGAGCACGAGCAAGCCCTCTAACTCTGATCGAGATCCTCAACCTGAGAATCTGAACCCCCAACGGTCCAGCACATAACACAAAGCATGAGAGTTAGATCACAAAATCAAAATACAAGTGCAAGTAAATTGATACTTAAACACTTCTTCAATAACATAAACATGCCTCACAAATATACATATACATATACATATACATATACATATATTCACATCTACAATCCAATTAGAAGTTCTCAAAACACATAATCGAATACCAAACTATCAAGTATCAATTATCAAATACCACAATTAGCCAAACATGTGTCACATATCATTTATCATAAAATGCACACATAGCCTAATGCGACTCTAATGCTTCAACTTCATGAATGTCACCCTAGACATTTCTAATGCATGTGGTACCATCTTCTTTATTAGAGTATCTCACCTCTAATATCCTTCTTTATCGGATAAATATAATCCGATATACTTCTTTATTGGAATATCCAATATCCTATTTAATTCATGAATGCATGTATATGTTTTTCATGAATTCACTCACAATTATATAGCATAAAGCTCTTCCTTTACTATGTGGAACACTATCCAACATACTTCATCATTAAGATTTAACAAAACCTTAATATTCTTCATTTATACTTCTTACACGTTTAACAATCATTTAACGATTAACAATAAGCATTATAAGCATCATCATGCATCAACAATCATGTAAGGATACCCTTAAACCATGTTACAAGTGTCTAATTACACTTACAAACATTAATAAAATGTTGCAGGTCCAGTACTGTTCGCTAAGCGAAGGGTAGCGAGCCTCAGCGAACGTTACCAGAGGAAGGCTAACTCATAGCGAGCTCCAGCGAACATCAGCGAACTATTCGCTGAGCGAAAGGCTTAGCGAGCCTATGCGAACAACGCCAGAGAATCACCTGCTCATGGCGAGCTGCAGCGAGCCGTGGCGAGCTGTTCGCCACGCGTTCGCTGAGCGAAGGCCTAGCGAGTGCCTCCTGTCAGGACAGTTCAAAACTTGCGTTTTCTACACCAAATCACCCAAAACTCCCATTTTTCATGTTATAAATCCCAAAAGAGTTTGTATTCACACATAACAAACATAGATAAACATAAAAGGACAGTCCATTTCTCAGATCTACCTCATAAACATCGAAAAAGTAAAGATTGACACTTTTTCATCAAAACTCTCAAGAACACAAAGTTCTTGAGTTTAATCCGTTATAAAACTCATTTTTAACCATTATTTTCGTTCATTAATCATGTTAAAAGCATGATAAACATATTAAGAACCTTAGGAACGATTTTCATCAAGAAAATCCATTCCAAGCTAAAACGAAAATGGGGTGGAGGAAGTTCGGGTGAGGAGAAATCGACATTCTCCCCTTCCTCGGGTCACCCACGATTAAGGAACCTACTCTCATACCTGGATTCGAAGAAAACTCGATGAATGATCTTGAATCTCTCCCTTTTCTTCTTGCCCTAGCTCCCAAGCTCTCCAACTCTCTCAAGAACACAAGAACTATGAGAAATGAAATATTTCTCTCTTCCCTCATGGCCATATGGGCGCCCCCTTACACACACACAAGGCCCATTGGGCCTCAAGCCCAATTGGGTTGGCCCAATAACACGTTAACTCACTCTACTCGCTTAATAACTAAAGTACTCGATAAATAACTCTAATTATTAACTTAATTAAAATTCTATGTTAATAAAATATTTTAACACATAAAAATTAATAATTTGAAAATTGGGTCGTTACAACTCTACCCTCCTTAAAGAATTTTCGCCCTCGAAAATTACCTGGAAATAACTATGGATACGAACTCATCATCTTGCTCTCCAATTCCCAAGTCGCATTCTCACCAGCGGGTCCTCCCCATACCACCTTCACCGAGGCGATATCCTTATTTCTCAACCTCTTCACTTCTCTACCTTCGATCCTCAAAGGCACAGTCTCGACCGTTAAGTCATCCCTCACTTGAACATCATCTGACTCAATCACATGTGACGGGTCTCTTACATACTTCCTCAATTGTGACACGTGAAACACATCGTGCAAATTCGCCAATGATGGCGGTAAAGCAATCCTATATGCCACTTTCCCCACTCTTTTCAAAATCTGATATGGACCAATAAACTTCGACGTCAACTTCCTCGACTTCAAAGCACGTCCAATTCCGGTAGTCGATGTAACTCTTAAGAAAACATGATCACCTTCTTGAAATTCAATGTCTTTCCTCCTCTTGTCGTGATAACTCTTTTGACGACTCTGAGACGCTTTCATCTTCTCTCTAATCATTCTAATCTTTTCTGTAGTCTCTTGCACAATCTCCGGACCAAGAATCACACTCTCGCCGGATTCAAACCAACAAAGCGGTGTTCTACACCTCCTCCCATACAAAGCTTCAAAAGGTGCCATTCCAATACTCGAATGAAAACTATTGTTGTACGTGAACTCGATCAACGGTAAACATGAATCCCAACTTACTCCTTGCTCCAAAACACAAGCTCTCAACAAATCTTCCAAAGATTGTATTGTCCTTTCCGATTGGCCATCCGTTTGAGGATGATAAGCCGAACTCAACCTCAACTTAGTCCCTAAAGCCTCTTGTAAACTTTCCCAAAATCTCGAAGTGAACCTCGGATCTCGATCCGAAACAATACTCGACGGAATACCATGCAACTTCACAATTTGCTCCACATAGATCTCGGCCAACTTAGGCACCAAGGTACCTTTCTTAATAGCAATGTGTTGCTCCCGTATCAATAATCGCAATTAAAGGAGTGTTATAGATGAAACACGTACCTCTAATGAGATTATCCCCCTGATCCGCATCATCTCCACTCAAAGCAAACACCTTTCCCATAGTCTTCTTCGGCTTCTTGCACATAGGACTCTTGTGACCCTCTTCACCACAATTGAAGCAAGTCACCTTCACTTGACAAACATCCGACTTGTGTCCTAGCCTCCCACAATTGAAACACTTGTCCACCTTCTTTGGGCACTCATAAGACTTATGACCCAACTCACCACACTTGTAGCATTGTCCACCACCTCTCTTCTTTCCACCACTAGCCTCAACAACTTTCTTCCCCTTGTCACCATAAGGCTTCCCACGGTCTTGACCTTTTCCTCTTTTGTCACTCATGGCCTTGTAGTAGTTAGTCTTGGCCTTTCCATCATCATCACAAATACGGCACTTATCCACCAAAGTTGCAAAGTCTCGGATTTGAGAAAATCCGATAAGATGCTTGATGTCCGGGCGCAACCCACTTTCAAACTTGACACACTTGTCATTCTCAGCTTCCACGGTGTTGTAGTGTGGACTAAACGCACACAACTCCTCAAACTTCATGGAATACTCCGCTACAGACATGTTCCCTTGCTTGAGCTCCATGAACTCCACCACTTTCTTGTTCCTAATATCAGCCGAAAAGTACTTCCTCAAGAATTCTCCCTTGAACATCTCCCAAGTGATTACCACACCACCAACTCCCATCCTCAGCTTAGCATTCCTCCACCACTTGTTAGCTTCCTCACGAAGTACATAAGTACCCAAGGTTAGCTTACTCTCCTCGGTACACCTCATGGCCTCAAAGACAATCTCAACTTCCTCTATCCACTTGACAGCAGCCTCCGGGGCATAGCCTCCAATGAAAAGCTTCGGATTATGCTTCATGAACCTCTCTAACCTCATCTCATCTTCCCTCCCGGGTTGATGATCTCTAGCCACGATGTTGGTCAAAGTAGCTATCGCATCTGCCATCTGATTGTTACCCCTTCCAGCCATGATCCTGAACAACCAACCAATCCAAGAAAAGACTTAGAAAGGTAATATCAACAGTGTTATCTCTACACAGGTTGAATAAATGGGCAACTAATCCTAATTGGTTCCACATGAACCGACCTTGCTCTAATACCACTATTGTAACACCCAAACCCCTTAACGCGAATTTATTAAATATAAATAAATAAAACACTTAAGAAAATCTAGGCGTCACATGTTAATAATACAAACCACGGCATAATTAAAATCATGCTAGCACAGCGGAATTAAAAACGAATAATTAACATAGTGCATATCATACAATAGTCATAATTGTTCACACAATATCCCTAGGCTCTAGGCCATATCAACAAAGGATATTATGTTTACAACAAAAGATAGGATTAGCAAAGTTAAATATGCCATCACGGGCTTAATACAATTCAAACGAATAACCCGACCCGGTAAAACCTAATCAGAGCAATTCTATACAACCCATCAAAAAGATATATATAATATATCTAAGGAGTAGTCTACGCTAACTCCTCACCAAAAAGCGCACTACCACGAGCACGAGCAAGCCCTCTAACTCTGATCGAGATCCTCAACCTGAGAATCTGAACCCCCAACGGTCCAGCACATAACACAAAGCATGAGAGTTAGATCACAAAATCAAAATACAAGTGCAAGTAAATTGATACTTAAACACTTCTTCAATAACATAAACATGCCTCACAAATATACATATACATATACATATACATATATTCACATCTACAATCCAATTAGAAGTTCTCAAAACACATAATCGAATACCAAACTATCAAGTATCAATTATCAAATACCACAATTAGCCAAACATGTGTCACATATCATTTATCATAAAATGCACACATAGCCTAATGCGACTCTAATGCTTCAACTTCATGAATGTCACCCTAGACATTTCTAATGCATGTGGTACCATCTTCTTTATTAGAGTATCTCACCTCTAATATCCTTCTTTATCGGATAAATATAATCCGATATACTTCTTTATTGGAATATCCAATATCCTATTTAATTCATGAATGCATGTATATGTTTTTCATGAATTCACTCACAATTATATAGCATAAAGCTCTTCCTTTACTATGTGGAACACTATCCAACATACTTCATCATTAAGATTTAACAAAACCTTAATATTCTTCATTTATACTTCATACACGTTTAACAATCATTTAACGATTAACAATAAGCATTATAAGCATCATCATGCATCAACAATCATGTAAGGATACCCTTAAACCATGTTACAAGTGTCTAATTACACTTACAAACATTAATAAAAAGTTGCAGGTCCAGTACTGTTCGCTAAGCGAAGGGTAGCGAGCCTCAGCGAACGTTACCAGAGGAAGGCTAACTCATAGCGAGCTCCAGCGAACATCAGCGAACTATTCGCTGAGCGAAGGCTTAGCGAGCCTACGCGAACAACGCCAGAGAATCACCTGCTCATGGCGAGCTGCAGCGAGCCGTGGCGAGCTGTTCGCCACGCGTTCGCTGAGCGAAGGCCTAGCGAGTGCCTCCTGTCAGGACAGTTCAAAACTTGCGTTTTCTACACCAAATCACCCAAAAATCCCATTTTTCATAAACATCGAAAAAGTAAAGATTGACACTTTTTCATCAAAACTCTCAAGAACACAAAGTTCTTGAGTTTAATCCGTTATAAAACTCATTTTTAACCATTATTTTCGTTCATTAATCATGTTAAAAGCATGATAAACATATTAAGAACCTTAGGGACGATTTTCATCAAGAAAATCCATTCCAAGCTAAAACGAAAATGGGGTGGAGGAAGTTCGGGTGAGGAGAAATCGACATTCTCCCCTTCCTCGGGTCACCCACGATTAAGGAACCTACTCTCATACCTGGATTCGAAGAAAACTCGATGAATGATCTTGAATCTCTCCCTTTTCTTCTTGCCCTAGCTCCCAAGCTCTCCAACTCTCTCAAGAACACAAGAACTATGAGAAATGAAATATTTCTCTCTTCCCTCATGGCCATATGGGCGCCCCCTCACACACACACAAGGCCCATTGGGCCTCAAGCCCAATTGGCTTGGCCCAATAACACGTTAACTCACTCTACTCGCTTAATAACTAAAGTACTCGATAAATAACTCTAATTATTAACTTAATTAAAATTCTATGTTAATAAAATATTTTAACACATAAAAATTAATAATTTTAAAATTGGGTCGTTACATCCCTCAGCATGATTTATGGAACACCCATCAACCGACTTTATAGTCATCCTGTTACGGACAATGTTTGAACGGTAACTAAGTTCTCTACTCCACATCTAGGGTCCATAGTGGTTTCAGGTCGAAGGGTGGTATACACCATTATCACTATGAGAATAACTTATGACACTTTTCATAACATACTATGTAGCATTCTCATGGCGGGTCAATCCAATATAAATATTACTCCTAATATTTATATCTATGTGAAGACTTGATATCTCATATCCATGACTCGTGAATGAAGTCATCAGTCTACTCACATAATAGTCTCTATGTTTTACTGTTATCCCACATCACAGTAAAACTTGACTATGGATACTTTAAGAATATTGTCATTATGTTTAATGGAGTCTCACTATTAAGTCACACTTAATGTTCCATTAATTAGACTAGCTATTCTAGGGACTTTATTAGTTTGAAACAAACATAATAAAGAAATGCCTTATTATATATATTAAATATATAAATCAAAGTCATCATACAAAAGACGATTCTATCAAAATAGATTGGCTTTTAGGGCTTACTCCAACAATAAGGTTTCAAACTCTTGTATCTGGTCTCAAAGTTCTGAAGAGAAGTTACACCACCTATGACCATGTTCAGAAGATTCTGAGAAGTCTTCCTCTTGCATGGAGACCCAAAGTCACTGCAATTGAGGAAGCTCAAAATCTCAAGACTTTGAGTCTTGAGGCTCTGATAAGCAATCTCAGAAGCCATGAGATGGTTCTGGATGCTGACTCAGAAGCTAAGAAGAAGTCCAAGTCTGTGGCTTTACAGTCAACTAGGATTTCTTCCAAAGCTCTTAAGACTCAGCTTCTTGACATTGAGGAGGAATCTTCTGCAGATGGTCAAGAGGAAGAGATGGGTGAAGATGAGTTTGCTCTGTTCACCAAGTTTCAACAGTGGAACAGATTCAACAAAAAGAATTTCAGAGGAAATAACTCAAGGAATTTTATGAGCAAGAAAGAAGATCAAAAGAATTGCTTCAACTGTAAGAAGCCAGGACATTTCATTGCTGATTGTCCAGATATGTCTTCAAAAGACAAGAGTAAAAGGTACAAAGACAAGAGTAAAAGGTACAGCTCAAAGAAGCAACAATTCAAAAGTAAGCTGAAGAAGAGTCTGATGGCTACATTTGAAGAGCTATCATCTGAAGAAGAAGTTGAAGAGGATGAAGTAGCCAATCTAGCTCTTATGGCCTCAACTAACTCAGATATAGACTTAGATGATGAGCCAGAATCAGATTCAGAAGTTGCTGATGAGCTCACCACTCAAGGAGGAATCATGAATCATTCATGGTATCTGGACAGTGGATGCTCAAGGCATATGATTGGTGAAAAACGACTATTTTCAAAGCTTACTCTCAAAGATGGAGGGTCTGTTGGTTTTGGTGGTAACCAAAAAGGGAAAATCATAGGTACATGTACAGTTGGTAATTCTTCTTTATCTATTAATGATGTTTGGCTGTTAGATGGACTTAAACATAACCTATTGAGCATAAGCCAATTTTGCGACAATGGTTATGTAGTTGTTTTTGATAAGGAATCATGTACTGTATCTAAACAATCTGACAAGTCCATAGTATTCAAAGGAATGAGAAAGAACAATGTTTATAAAATTAATCTTTCTGACTTGAATGAACAAAAAGTGGTTTGTCTTCTGACATTGAGTGAAGAAAAATGGATCTGGCATAAGAGGTTAGGCCATGCTAACTGGAGGTTAATCTCTAAGCTTAGCAAGCTTGACCTTGTCAGAGGTTTACCAAAAATTAAATATCACTCAAACACACTTTGTGGTCCATGTCAAAAAGGAAAGATTACTAAATCCTCTTTTAAACCTAAGAACATTGTCTCTACCTCAAGACCATTGGAACTTCTTCACATTGATTTGTTTGGGCCAGTTAACACTGCCTCTATCAATGGTAAGAAGTATGGATTAGTAATTGTGGATGATTACAGTAGATGGACTTGGGTGAAATTCCTAAGAACTAAAAATGAAGCTTATGATGAGTTTAGCATCTTCTGCAAACAAATTCAAAATGAAAAAGGCTACACCATTTTAAAAGTTAGAAGTGATCATGGTGGGGAGTTTGAAAATGAACTTTTTGAAACCTTTTGTGAAAAATATGGCATATTGCATGAATTCTCTTCTCCTAGAACTCCTCAACAAAATGGGGTTGTTGAAAGGAAGAATAGAACTCTGCAAGAATGGCCAGAACCATGATGCACGAAACAAAAGTAGCAAAGTTTTTATGGGCAGAAGCTGTAAACACAACATGTTATGTTCAAAATAGAATCTATATCAGATCTAAGTTGAACAAAACAGCTTATGAGTTGTTCAAGGGAAGAAAACCTGATATTTCTTATTTTCATCAGTTTGGATGTACTTGTTACATCTTAAACAATAAAGTTCATCTAAAGAAATTTGATGCTAGAGGTTATAAGGGTATCTTTATAGGATACTCTGAACGCTCAAAAGCATACAGACTGTATATTTCTGAAACACATACTGTGGAAGAATCTATGCATGTCAAGTTTGATGACAAAGAGCCTGACCAAGTGTCAGAGCTTGTGGAAGGTTTTTCTAAATTTCAGGTATCAGAGGATCAATACTCAGACATTCCAAATTACTCAGAACATCCTATTTCTTAAGAACCTCTGAACATGATAGTGCCTACAGACTCTGAACATCAAAGTAATGAAATAGTTTCTGAACCTGCTGTTGATGAGTCTGAAGATGATGAACCCCCAAGGAACACTTTCAAGTACAAATCCTCTCATCCAGAGGAACTGATTCTAGGCAACAAAGATAGTCCAAGAAAGACAAGATCACAACTTAGAAGTGAGGAATCTCTAGTTGGACTTATCTCTATGATAGAACCTTCCAAAGTTGATGAAACTCTGAAAGATGATGCTTGGATAGTGGCAATGCAAGAAGAGCTGAATCAATTTCAAAGGAATGATTGTTGAAAGTTCAAAAGTAAGTATGTTTTTATCGTCTTCACAGGGACTGATGCGATATCGATGCCGTTCAACAATTAATATAATTTCAAGTAAAGGATTTCAAAGATGGTTGATTACGAAAGTTGCGAATACATGAAAGTAGTAAAGATGATTAATTTGACAGAGAGTTTAAATTGCTGGGATTAGATTTCAATCACTCATTCATACATATTCCCCTAATCAGTTACACAGGTTCTAGTCATCTATCAATATTATCACGTATCGCTCGTCGAACGTTTCCGTGTCCAGATAACGCCGAGATATCTATTGCATCTATTAACCTCTGATGTCTCAGATCGTTAATTAATACAATAACATTAAGATTCGATACTCTAAGTGAATATTAAACCTAAATCTATGTCTAGAATTTAGAGTTCAATAGATATTATCCTAGTTCTTAGATTCAAAAGGTATATGTCTATAACAATTCAAATCAAAGATTAAAACAATGAAAACAAAGATAACATCAATATTGAGAAACAACTAAAACCATATATAAAACCATGATCAATAGAAACACATACTAATAGAGTAATTTACACCTAATCCCAACAAAAGTGTCTTTAGCTACTCATTACCAAGATAGCTTTATACAAAAGAGAAGAAAAGAGATGAAATAATAACACCGGTTGATTTCTCGAACAGTTGGTGTGCATCCAACTCGTTTCCTCCGTCGTTCTATGCTCACTCTTCGCCTTTCTCCTCTGTTTTTAACTCTCTGTTCTCTCGTGTGAGAGTGAATTGTATTTTCAAACACAACAAGGTAGCCCTTTTATATGCTTACAATACTTCACCCTTAAGCTATGATATTGGGCTGTGATATGCTTTTTCTTAAGACGGTGGATGTTGCCACTTGACTTTCCTCTGTTCCTTAATCCACTTGACCGCCTCTTAATTAGCTTCTACTTTCTTCTTATTTTTCTTTTTCTTTCACAACCTGTCATATAATATAAATACATAAAGCAATAATAAATATAAACTAGGAGATATATATATCAATATATTTGAGTTAATAAGTAAGACCTACAGTGACTAGAAATAGGTGAAAAATAGCTAAAATGCTAATTTGCTAGTAAAGACTAATATTTACATTTAGTTGGGGATTTTACTTCAAATAACTTTATAAAATAAGTCAATAAGTGCTTAAAATGTATAAGTAAAATCACTGAAATTTAGCACTTATCAACTCTCCCCAACTTAGAACTTTGTTTGTCCTCAAACAAAAGTAAAAAATAAACCTTCAAACACATGGCTCAAACATCATAGTGCACAATTCAGTCAAGGTTGGTAATCAATCATAAACTTTGGATTTCAATCATTTCAAGTTTGCATGATTCAATGTATTGCAAGTTCAAAATCAAACCTTCATAATCATCAAAGAATCAAAGCATGAATGTGAAATAGTTTCAAAATTCAAGTAAGATTTCAAACATTCCAAATCAACAAGACAATCAACTAGAATCACAATTCTCACAAGTGTTTCAACTCAAGGGTGTAGTGTTTCTCTTAATCCAAGCAATGTGTTCACAACAAATCAATTCAAACATACATCTCAACATAATCACAAGACATGTTATCAATCATGGATCACTAAGGTCTTTCTTAAGCTTGTAATGGGGCTAGGCTACAAGAAATCATTGTTTTTCTTTGGATTCAAAAAGCCTTAAGGATAAGAGAGCATAATTCTTGAGAATTTCATCACATAAGCTATTTATCCTCTTTCACTTTCCCCATTTTTCTTTCTTTTGGTAATTCTTTTTGTATGCCACAATCTTTTCTTTCTTTAATCTTTTCAATTTCAATGATTTCTTTTGATTGTAACATCTTTTTCACAATTCTTTTTGTTTTTCACAATCACCATTTTCAACTACTTCTTTCTTTTTTTCAAACAAACAAATAACCTCTTTCTCCCCAACTTGTTTTCAACCCTACTTAAACTCAATGCTCAATCATCCTAAGACAAGGGTTAAGTCATTGTTTTTCTTTATTATGGTTCAAGGGTTCAAAACAAACAAATTTTCAAAATTTTTGGCTCAAGGGGGGTAGCAAAGGATCACACTAACTCACAAGGTAGGTTATTTTGGCTTAAGTAGTTATCACTCAAAAAGAAACAAGGCCTTGATCATATCCATGACTTCAAACACATCAAGTAATAGCAAGATTCAGTTAAAATCAACAGAGTTAAACACAATTGTCGGCTCTCAAATATATAAACAATGGAAAGTTCACACAATGTCACCCGACTAGGTCTACGTGATTCAAAATCAATTAATCATGTTAAGAAGGAATGAATGAAATCAAATTGAATAAAGCTACTTAGTTCAAATTCATCCTATCATTCAAAGATAATCACAAAAATTTGACCTCAAACAATGCAATTTGAAAAATTTGATTAATCACAAACCTAGACATTTCAATTCATATGCACATGGTATTCAAAATTTCAAAAATTTGAACCATTTTTTCAATCAACCATCAACGTGTTGTTCAGACCACAAGAGAAATATAAATTAAGATAAAGCATAAATTTAACCGAAAGCTATTTAAAATAAACTTCACAGAGTTTTGGAGAGCTTTTTAGTCTATCTTTCTCTTGTCAGTTGTCTGGCTCTTCTTCACTTCCTTGGTACCAACAACAACTTCTCACCTCCTCCTAGTAAAATGGCCTTTCCACAGGCCATGCTATATATGCGCAGCAAATGCCTCCCTGGTTACCAAAAAAAATAATTTATCAGAGCAAATGATATTCACATAATTAATTAGGCTCATATTAAGCATAGGTTTTGGGATGATACTATCTTGTTGCCACAAAATAACACCGCACACATGTCTCTTACGAACACAAAAAAAATAGCTTCAGGAACTGTTAATGAAATAGGGACAAAATGAATAAAATTTATCACATACTCCAACCTATGTTACATAACAGTCCTAATGAAGTTAATAAGTGGTATATACTGCAAATCAGTCACATGAATACCTTCCACATCAATTAAGCTTCAAATTTCATAAAGGTATTGTCATGAAATCTTAATAAGTGATGAACATAACCAAATAAAAAGACAACAAGCAATGTACACTAGGTTATTTGAATTTGTAAGCATGATGTTCAACACAACAGTCACACGAGTTCCACAATAGTCAAGTAACAAAGCCAGAAAGATGAATCATAACCAGCGCAATACCAACACCAAGTTTCATATGACAGTAAAATTAAATCCACAATTATAGCATGATGAACTGATTCCAATTCAGTGACATTAAATCCATGCAGTTCCAATTCCAAGTGAAATCAACTCAACACTATTCAACCCTTAATTACTCATAAGTACCAACTCAAAATATGGCTATTTGAATCTTATGAATGGTTCAAATCCCTAATTCATATTCAAACCCTAACTTGTATTCTCTTACTAATCACCCAGAGAAGTTTTACTAGTGAAGGAAGTTGTTCATTAAAAACAAAAAGGGAATATTCACCTTAAGATTCATGAAAGCAAACAAAAATTTCATACCTTTTCTCTTGAAATTAAGATGCACAATGAAGAACAAAATATGTTGGAGATGAATGGGAAAAATTTAACCCTTTTCATGGTTGAAAATTGAGTATCAATGAGATGGAGTGAAATTTTTGTGAGGTGTAGTGATACAAAAGATGGAGGGATAAAGAACTTTTGGGTTTGAGATTTGAGAAAAACGCAGGGACAGAGATAAGGAAAAGTGGATGAATGAGATTGTTCTAATTTAAAACAAACAGTATTGGCATCTTTGGCTTAGCGAAAATAATTTCGCTTAGCGAAATGTGACAGAAAAACTGAGCTGCTGAACTGGCTTAGCAAGAATTACAGGAGAAGCAAAACAATTTAAAATTTCACACCAGAGGTTCAGTTTTGGCTTACTAGCAACCTTTCAAAACATGCTTAAATAAACTAAAATGATAAATTGCAAAAATTAAATGGTAAAGATAGAAAATTGGGTTGCCTCCCAACGAGCGCTTGGTTAACGTCGGTAGCTCGACGCCTGAGATGTTAGGGTGGCCAAAACGAAACGGAAAGAACATCATCCGTCTTTTTCCTTCGGTTAGGGAGGAACTCCATGAACTTTAGATATAGATGTTGCGGAGTCCATATCCTCCCCAATTCTTTTTTGTTGAACAAGGCACAAATTTCGTCTATTACCCGATCAATCAACGCCTGGTTCTCCATCTCCCTCTTTTGCTCAATTGATATTTCCTTGTCAAGTAATCCCTCAATTTCTTCTGCAGCCATCATCACTTCTTCATTATCAACAGTGCTAGTCTTCTCAATACATGGTGACTCTTGAGGAAGTTCTACTTCATGTGGTGTCTTTATTTTTATCACTATTTTCTCTACACCGCATCCATCACACATTCTTTCTTCCTCATTGTTTTCAACACCTTTCACACTCTCTCCACTTTCCTCGTTTTTCATTGGATTATTATCTTTCGCATCAGGAGTGGTTTGTGTGTTGGTTTGAAATGTTCCTCCTTGGTTATTGTTATTGGCTAACTGTTTAGCCAACTGAACAAGCTGATTTTCCAAATTTTTGGCCCGTGCAAGACTGTTTTTCAGATATTGTTGGTGCTGGTCTTGCATCTGTTGCATTTGTTCATTCATCTGTTGCAGCTGTTGTTGCCACTGTTGGTTTTGTTGCTGCTGCATTTCCATTAATTTAATCATGGTCTCCTCCAATCTAGCCTCTGAAGTTTGCCCATAATTATAAGGAGGAAACTGTTGATATGATTCATACTTGTAACACCCCGATTTTTAAAGCCGGAAAAGGGGTATTATTATTTTTTTTTAAAACAACACGCTAAATAAAAAAAAGGGCGCGCGTGAACGCTCTTAGCTATCTCGACATTTCATCATACAATGGAATATAAATACAATACCAAAATATTATACCACAGGGCTTCCGAGAAGCAAAGTGTGCACCTGAATAATTTACATACATAGGATACATCAAGTTCATAAACCAAAAGTCACGAGTTATGAACCGAATATATCACAAGGCCAAAAGGCACTAAACATGTCTGAGTATACTATACAGTCATCCAAAAGATACTAGGCCCTAAGCCTAACAAAATGTAGCCTAACCAAAGCTACCATCTACTCTCCGGCATAATCTACGAAGTCCTCGCCATCCACACGACCCACAGCCTCAGGTAACGCTCCATCGTCTAGGTGGGGGATAACCCGTTCACGTGTCACATACAAAGCAAGGGTCACCAACTGGAAACAAATATACAAATACCAAATACCAAAGCATAAAAGCGAGTAAACACTTATCATTTTCTCAACACCACGCATAATAAATAAAATGCGCACATAGCCTAATGCAACCTCTAATGCAATGAATGCGACAACCCCTCTGGTTTCACAACCCTCTAACGCAAGCAAGGCGACAACCGCCACTGGTCTCGCAAACCTCTAATGAATAAAGGTGATAACCGCCACTGGTTAATTCACACGCATAAACCTCGGAAACATCAATAAAATCCCGTAGCCCATCACGGTCACTACAAAGATTAGAGTGGACCCAATCACTGTCAATCACACCCCGCAGCCCATCACGGTCACCACGTATTGTGAACCCAAATAAAACCTGTAAGACATCAATAAAATCCCATAGCCCATCACGGTCACTACAAAGATTAGAGTGGACCCAATCACTGTCAATCACACCCCGCAGCCCATCACGGTCACCACGTATTGTGCTTACTAAAAAGAATAACGGTGGACCCAATCACTGTCAGTCTCACCCCGTGGTCCACTCCCGCAACCACTTATTGAACCCCATAAAATACCTCAAACATTTGGGTGGATCCGCTCTCGCAATCACACCCCGTGGTCCACTCCCGCAACCACGTACCATGGACGCATGAGCATACGATACTCTTATCTATACTAATGCAACAACAATACATATTCACATAATATGTAATTTCCACAACAAGCATGTCAACACATATATTTCATCAAATCATATGTAAGACAAGTAACCTCATGTATTCATCACGAACTCATACCGAGAATACATCACGCAAACATACCAAGCACTCACCAACAGTGCACAAACAAACAAGCACAACAACAAGCATACCCTAATGCTATCGACGGAATTTAATACGGAAATAAAAATGGTGCCCTTACCTCGGCAAGCTCCAATTTCAAACAACTTCGAACAATTCTACACTTTCGCGCGCCCTAAAATAAGCAGCGTACAATCCATAAGTTTCTCCCAAAATATCTCAACGAAACTAAACCTATCAACAAAGGTCTAGAGGTGTTTAAGGCACTTCCTAACACTCTCGGATTGTGTTTTCGAGTCCTCCCCATAGTGATTAAAAATTCACGAAGTTAAATGCACTATTTCCGCAAAACAAAATCATTTTTGTTTCCAAAGCATACCATTGACCTCTATTGTTTTCAACCTCAAAGAAAACATTTACACACCCAAAAACCATTTGAAAACAAACTAAAAACTCTTCAAAAATATTTCGACAAAATAATCGAGGTTTTCTTGCGTCGCAAGTTACAAGTTTTTCTTTCCAAACACAAGCCTATAATCATTCTTTTAAACACCTATGGTCACTCATCAAAACCATGATCATTTTTTCATCATTGTGGACATAGAAAAATTTTGGAATCTCACCCATTTTTCCTCTTTTAGGTTCGGCCATCAAAATGGAAAACACACTATCACTCAAAATTTTTCACTTCCAAAAGCATGGTAATATCCCATAATACCCCAAAGTCATTAATCCAAACAATCAAAAGCATTTTAAACAAAGTTACTAATTTCGACAAAATCAATTTTTGTTTCCTCAAGGCAAAATGAACTTATTTTTCTTTTCTACACAAAACCATTTGATTGGTAATTCTCCTAATGCCATTATTGTGCTTTCCACAAAGGCTTAACAAAATTTGAAAACTCCTCCTCTCTTTACACAATTTTTGTCATGGCCAAACTTTTGAAAATAAGTCCAACACTCAAAATTTTCAATACAAAACCCTAGTAATCATTCTTCTAGTTCACAATGTCATGGAAATGATCAATCAAACTACTTTAGGAATCAAAACAAAAGTTTCTAAAATGTTCATCAAACCCTCAAGAACACCAAAATATATTTTTCTTGTTTCACAAAACAAATGTCATATTCTAACATCCATTTTGCCACAAAGCTCATAAACAACATCAAAAATAAAAGCACAAAACAAAAACTCATGTTTATGATCTTTTCAAAATATTTCTTCAAACCCTAACCCAAAAATTTTGTGAAACTTAAATCACCATGGGAAATCAATACCTACTTAACTTAAACAAGTTAATCTACCACACATAAACACTTCTATGGAACCAAAGCTAATCAAAACCAAATTCTAGAATATTTTCCTCAAGAACATACTCATGAAAAATCCTAGAATCTATGAGTTTGAACCAAACAAAAGAAAGGAGAAGGTTAGTTACCTTAAGCAAGTGATTCTCTACACTTTTCCTTAGAGCTTCCAAGCTTGAAATGGAATGATTTGGTGGAGGATTGAAATTTTGTGATGGTTAGGGAATGGAAGAGATGAAGCACGGCCAAGAGAGAAGGAAGAGTGAGTGATTTTCTGATTTTTGCTAAGTCCACAAGTGGCCTAAACCTCCTTACTATACATTGGTCATAGCCATTTCCAACCATTGGATCAAAGGTGCACCATAAGCCATGAAAAACCCTAGCCATTGGATCACTCAATCTCATCCACACAAGATATTTATTTCCCTCATGAGAAACTCACGCCTCATCGACGAGTCGCACTACGCATACGAGCCAAACTCGCGAAACTAGAAAATTTAGAAACTAAATGTTCACCTTAAACGATTTCCAAAAATTATCGCGAAACATTTTTCCTCGACTGTAATTTTCTTCCCTAACTCTTAAAAATATTCTCAGGACATATCCTAACTCGCGCAGATATATAAATCCTCCATCTAAAATTCTACGGAATTCCGAAACCGTAAAATTTTACAACAGCGGGTAAAATTCCTACTCGTTTTTCCAAAAACAAGAATAATCCAAAACTCGTCGTTCTGACTTCACAGAAACCTTCTCATTCATGAAAGAGGATTACAACCCAAAAGTCTGTGCCTTTCCAGCGCACGAGCACAAAACAGACTCCATCTCAGCAAAAATCCTATTATTGCGACGATACTCACAAAAACACTTAACCAAAAACCCTAAATTCCTTAGCCATTACTTATTTTCTTCACGCAAAAGGCACTGTGGAATTACGGGTCTTACAATACTCACACGGAGTATAGAAGTTGTAATAACCACGATCAGTCATGGTTTTACTTTTAATGGGGAATCTGAAAAAGGATTCAACAAACAAGAAAAACAGCTTTCTTTGTCTAGCAAAGAGGATTAGTACAAGCAAAAACTATACAATATAAACAAATATATACAAATACTTAAAAGAATATAAATTGTTGCGATGCTCCAATATCTAAACGTCAGTCCCCGGCAACGGCGCCATATTGTTGAAAGTTCAAAAGTAAGTATGTTTTTATCGTCTCCATAGGGACTGATGCGATATCGATGCCGTTCAACAATTAATATAATTTCAAGTAAAGGATTTCAAAGATGGTTGATTACGAAAGTTGCGAATACATGAAAGTAGTAAAGATGATTAATTTGACAGAGAGATTAAATTGCTGGGATTAGATTTCAATCACTCATTCATACATATTCCCCTAATCAGTTACACAGGTTCTAGTCATCTATCAATATTATCACGTATCGCTCGTCGAACGTTTCCGTGTCCAGATAACGCCGAGATATCTATTGCATCTATTAACCTCCGATGTCTCAGATCGTCAATTAATACAATAACATTAAGATTCGATACTCTAAGTGAATATTAAACCTAAATCTATGTCTAGAATTTAGAGTTCAATAGATATTATCCTAGTTCTTAGATTCAAAAGGTATATGTCTATAACAATTCAAATCAAAGATTAAAACAATGAAAACAAAGATAACATCAATATTGAGAAACAACTAAAACCATATATAAAACCATGATCAATAGAAACACATACTAATAGAGTAATTTACACCTAATCCCAACAAAAGTGTCTTTAGCTACACATTACCAAGATAGCTTTACACAAAAGAGAAGAAAAGAGATGAAATAATAACACCGGTTGATTTCTCGAACAGTTGGTGTGCATCCAACTCGTTTCCTCCGTCGTTCTATGCTCACTCTCCGCCTTTCTCCTCTGTTTTTAACTCTCTGTTCTCTCGTGTGAGAGTGAATTGTATTTTCAAACACAACAAGGTAGCCCTTTTATATGCTTACAATACTTCACCCTTAAGCTATGATATTGGGCTGTGATATGCTTTTTCTTAAGACGGTTGATGTTGCCACTTGACTTTCCTTGTTGGTGTAAGCCCTAGAGGCCAATTACTTATAATTGAATAATAGATGTATTGAATAATTTACTTATCAAATAAAAGGCTTTTCTTTATTTATTTTATATATGATAAAATGATAAAGTCCCTAGAATAGTCAGTTCACTTATGGAACGTTAAGTATGACTTAATCGTGAGATTCCATTAAATATAAGAACACTATTCTTAAACATATCCATAGTCAAGTTTTATTGTGAAATGGGATAACGATAAAGCATAAAGACTATTATGTTGGTAGACTGATGATCATATCTCACTGATCATGGATAATGAGTTATCAAGTCTTCACATAGATATAAATGTTAAGGGTAACTTTATATCGGATTGACCCACCATGAGAATACTACATAGAGTGTTATGAAATGTCATAAGTTTTCTCATAGTGATAAAAGGTGTATTCCACCCTTCGACCTGAAACCACTATGTACCCTAGATGCAGGAGTGTAATACCTTGTTGTCATTCAAACGTTATCCGTAACTGGATAATTATAAAGATGGTTGATGGGTATCCCACGAATCATGCTGAGGGACATGAGTGACCTAGATGGAATTTGTCCCTCCTACATAACGGGAGATATGTCTATGGGCCCAATATTGAACTAGACAAGGATGACATACTATGCCTTGTGTTCAATATAGACATGAGGACAAAAGGGTAATTGTGCACAAGATATTTATCACGGAAAGGTTAGTCAGATCACGTGACATTCCTATGACTTGGGTAACAGTGATGTGTTGCTAGATACCGCTCACTGTTTATAATATTACGATTAATATTATTGCCAACGTCATAAGAACCTACAGGGTCACACACATAAGGACAGTTAAGAAGGGAAAAATAAGTAAGACTTATTGTGGGGGTGCAGTTAGTGAAAAACGGTTATTGGGCTTGAGAAGCCCAATTTCGTGTAAACTAAAGACCTCATAAGAAACTCTATAAATAGAGCCTTATGAAGTTCAGAAGTTACACTTTTTGAAACCCTAACTGAGTTTAGAAAAATTCTGAATTTCTCTAAACCCTAAACCGCACAAAATTCCCTCAGCCTTCATCCAAGAACAGCTAGCACTGTGAGATCGAAGGTCTCTGTTCGTGTGGACTAAGTGGAGGTGCTGCAAGTGCGGTGCTTGTGATCGATAAAGGCGGCCACAGTTTTGTCCTTCAAAGGTAATATTCTAGACCTGATCATGCTCATTCACAAGAATCCATTGATGGGAAATCTTAATTTTAAAACTCCGCTGCGTTTATAAAAGTGTTTTATGAAACGATTTCCCAACAGTGGTATCAGAGCCACTTGTGAAACCATGAATCGGTTTGCTGTTTTATTACTGTTTTATTAATATGATTTTGAATCGGTATTAATAATAAGAACAACAAGGATTAATAAAATTTGATTGATCGGTTTAAAATATATATGTGATATATATTTCTGATACGACGCATCAGTGTATGTGATACATTGATCGTGTCATTCATTCGAATGTTTTGAGTGATTGGCGTTTAATTTGGATGATTGTGAGCGTGAGCTTCGGAACCGTTTATGGTGAAGCATCATATATCCAATCGTTCATCTAGAACTAGCAGTCCTGAAACGTTTTGATGAATGGCGGTTGTATTAGGGTTTATAACAATACAAGTGTTGTGTTGTTATATATAAACAGAATATATTGTTCATTGAAAGTTTTAAGTGATTGTCGTGAGCATGGATGATTGTGAGCGTGAGCTTCGGAACCGATAACTGGTGAAGCATCATATATCCAATCGTCTATGGTGAACAAAATCCTGAAACGTTTTGATGAATGATTACTGTAACAATACAAGGGTTGTGTCGTTACAAAAACAGAGTACGGCTAGGGTTTGTATCTGAAGCATCAAGTGTTGGTGCGATTAGGATTCATTGATGAAGTGTTCATCGAAATTTAGCTTCCGGGACCCCCGGCTAACTCTGCGTAAGGTGATCAATCATAGTATTTTATTAATTGGACTAATGTAATAATAATAAATTGTGTGTTTATTGTTATTAAAGTTGCATGATGAATGGTTATGGCCTTAGTTCTTTTTCGTTTTATTTGGGATTTTAAATACGGCCTGCGTGTCGTGCCTCTCTTATATTTTCTTGATGTAATTTCTTTTCTCATCTCACTCCCTCGTATGAACACGAGTTTCTTGTAGAGATGTAATATAAGATTAGCAAATAGGACAGGAAGGACATCAATGAAGATCTATCTTGGAGAAGTATAGGTCATTCTTAGATATAGCATAGGTTCTCTCAATGGCTTGAGGGAACAATTACGCTAGGGGCCATAACCATATCATTTTATTATATTATGTATGTTGATGCATGTTATGAATGGAGTGACGTCATTGTATGTAAGCCGTGGTAAGGTGAGATCAAATTAATTATAAAAGCCCTCAAAGGAATTAATATTAAGTTTTATTGCTTTCCAACGAATAGCGCCCTTCAAGATCAATATCGATCAATGTAGGTTTTGCCAACGCGAAGTGCATTGTCAATATTGATAAGTTGCGGTGAGGTAATTTATTTATCCGATCGCTATTTAATGGGTCTAACTTAACTAAAGAAAATATAATAAGATTATATAACTTTAGAAGCAAGTATTGGGTTATTCCATGTGATGGATTAGAATAAGTGTTATTCACCCAATAGAAAGGATATGAGAGTTGTATGAGATACAATTGGAAAGGAGTTTCCTACCTAAATAACTAAGTTTTGTGTAATCAGCCCAACGCTGACTTAAAACGAAGTGAAATATGGATCTCATTCTCACTAGAAAATCTTCCAACGGGATTTTCCGAATCAAATGTCGAGGGTCATTTGTTTTGAGTAAAATAGTGAGAGAGCATGTTTAATTAAAGGCCTAATTAAATGTGTATTAAAATTGTTCAATACTTATATTTTCACTTTTATAATTGTAGATCACCATGTCAAACACCAATACTTCGAACAACATTTTGCGAAGCATTCTTGACAAAGAGAAATTGTCTGGGACAAATTTTCTTGATTGGCATCGTAACTTGAGGATAGTCCTCATGCACGAGAAAAAGCTGTATGCTATTGAGGAACCCCAACCTAACCCTGAGGATGAACCTGCCGCCAATGCTCCAAAGGCACAAAGGGATGCTTATCAGAAGCGTCTTGATGATGCCATGGATGCAAAGTGCCTCATGCTGGCTACCATGACCTCTGAGCTTCAGAAGCAACATGAGGACATGAATGCATTCGATATGATCGAACACTTGAAAACGCTCTATCAAGAGCAAGCCAGGATTGAGAGGTTTGAGGTTTCCAAAGCCCTGTTTTCAGCCAAGCTATCTGAGGGATCTCTAGTAAGTCCACATGTGCTCAAGATGATTGGGTACGTGGGGAACTTAGAAAAATTGGGATTTCCACTTGGAAATGAGCTTGCAACTGATCTGATCTTGCAATCGTTGCCGGAGAGTTTTAATCAGTTTGTTCTGAACTTCACCATGTCGGACATGGAGAAGACTCTGCCACAACTGCTAGGCATGTTGAGGCAAGCTGAGCAGAATATGAAAACAAAAGGGAAGTCCAACCATGTTCTTATGATTGGCAATGGAAACAAAGGGAAGGGCAACAAAGGGAAGGGAGTCAAAGGGAAGGGCAAGGAAGTTGCCAAACCCAAACCTACCCCTAAAGCCTTGAAGCCCACTGGGGGAGTTGCAAAGGAGGGTAGGTGCTTCCACTGTAACAAGACTGGACATTGGAAGAGGAACTGCCCAAAATACCTGGAAGATAAAAAGAATGGAGTAGAGAGCTCTAATTCAGCAGGTATCTTTGTTATTGAAATTAATTTATCTACTTCTTCTACATGGGTATTAGATACCGGATGTGGTTCTCACATTTGTACTAATGTGCAGGGGCTGCAAAGGAGTAGAGGATTGGCTAAAGGTGAAGTCGACCTACGAGTGGGAAATGGAGCAAGAGTTGCCGCATTAGCTGTAGGAGTTTATAATTTGACTTTACCTTCTGGTTTAATAATACAGTTAGAGAACTGTTTTTATGTACCTGCCATTAGCAGGAATATTATTTCTGTTTCTTGTTTGGATAAACTTGGCTTTTCATTTACAATAAAGAACAATTGTTGCTCCATTTATTTAAATGATATTTTTTATGCCACAGCACAAATGAGTAATGGATTATATATTCTTGATCTTGAAATGCCAATATATAACATTGATACAAAAAGGATTAAACCTAATGAGTTAAATCCTACATACCTTTGGCACTGTCGTTTAGGCCATATAAATGAGAAACGCATTTCCAAGCTCCATAAAGATGGGCTCTTGGATTCATTTGATTATGAATCTTTTGAAACATGCAGATCTTGCTTATTGGGAAAAATGACAAAGACCCCATTCACTGGTAAAGGTGAAAGGGCAAGTGATCTTTTGGCTCTCATACATACTGATGTATGTGGACCATTGAACACACATGCTAGAGGAGGTTTTCAATACTTCATCACATTTACTGATGACTACAGTAGATATGGATATGTGTATCTAATGAAGCATAAATCCGAATCCTTTGAAAAGTTCAAAGAATTTAAAAATGAAGTACAAAACCAACTAGGAAAGAAAATCAAAATCCTTCGATCAGATCGAGGAGGTGAGTATTTAAGCCTAGAGTTTGATGACCATCTAAAAGAGTGTGGGATCTTATCCCAACTCACTCCTCCTGGAACACCACAATGGAATGGTGTGTCTGAGAGAAGAAACCGAACCTTGTTGGACATGGTGCGGTCTATGATGAGTCACGCTGATCTTCCAAACTCCTTTTGGGGACACGCCCTATTGACAGCAGCTTATACACTTAACCGTGTTCCTTCTAAAACGGTTGAAAAGACACCATATGAGATATGGAGTGGCAAGAGACCACATATGTCTTACTTAAAGATTTGGGGTTGCGAAGTTTATGTAAAACGTCAAATTTCTACTAAACTTGAACCTAAATCTGACAAGTGCTTCTTTGTGGGATATCCAAAAGAAACAAAAGGATATCACTTCTACAATCCTTCTGAGGGCAAAGTGTTTGTCGCTCGAACAGGAGTATTCCTAGAAAAGGACTTTGTTTCCAAAGGAATCAGTGGGAGGAAAGTAGATCTTGAAGAAATTCACGATCCACAAAGTAGTGACACACCAATGGAGGAACAAGAGCAGGATGCACAAGATGTTGTGACAGAAAATCCTGCTCATGTAACACAAGAACCACGTAGGTCCAACAGGATACGTCAAGAACCTGAAAGATATGGATATTTCATATCGGAACAAGGCGATGTATTACTCATGGATCAAGATGAGCCTGTGACTTACCAAGAGGCCATCACTGGCCCTGAATCTGAGAAGTGGCTTGAAGCCATGAAATCTGAAATGGATTCCATGTACACAAATCAAGTTTGGAACTTGGTGGAAGCTCCTGATGGGATTAAACCCATAGGATGCAAGTGGGTCTTCAAGAAGAAGACTGACATGGATGGAAAGGTACAGACCTACAAAGCGCGATTGGTTGCTAAAGGTTTCAAACAAATTCATGGGGTAGACTATGATGAAACATTTTCACCAGTTGCGATGATCAAATCCATTCGGATCTTACTTGCCATCGCTGCATACTATGATTATGAAATCTGGCAGATGGATGTAAAAACTGCCTTCCTTAATGGGAGTCTCCTTGAGGATGTGTATATGACACAACCTGAAGGCTTTTGCATTCCAGGAGAAGCCAAAAAGATATGCAAATTACAGCGATCAATCTACGGATTGAAGCAAGCTTCCAGAAGTTGGAATCTTCGTTTTGATGAAACTATAAAACAGTACGGATTCATTCAAAATGAAGATGAGCCTTGTGTTTACAAGAAGGTTAGTGGGAGCATAGTCGCATTCCTAGTATTATATGTAGATGACATATTACTAATAGGAAACGACATCCCTACCTTGCAACAAATTAAAACTTGGTTAGGGAATTGCTTTTCTATGAAAGATCTGGGTGAAGCAGCCTATATATTAGGAATAAGAATCTATAGAGATAGATCACAAAAACTGCTTGGCCTGAGCCAGAGTACATACATAGATAAAGTGTTAAGACGCTTTAATATGCATGATTCCAAGAAAGGATTCATTCCTATGCAACATGGCCTATGTCTTTCAAAGACACAGTCTCCTTCATCTAAAGAAGAAAGAGACCGCATGAGTAAGATCCCTTATGCATCGGCTATAGGATCTATCATGTATGCCATGATATGTACTCGACCAGATGTTTCATATGCCTTAAGCGCAACAAGCCGTTATCAGTCTGATCCTGGTGAGGCTCATTGGGTGGCTGTCAAGAACATCCTTAAATACTTAAGGAGGACTAAAGACTCATTCCTAATATATGGAGGCCAAGAAGAGCTAAATGTAATTGGTTACACTGATGCTAGCTTCCAAACAGATAGGGATGACTTTAGTTCGCAATCAGGCTATGTGTTTTGCATAAATGGTGGCGCTGTGAGCTGGAAGAGTTCAAAGCAAGATACAGTTGCTGATTCTACAACCGAAGCTGAGTACATCGCTGCATCAAATGCAGCAAAGGAAGCTGTTTGGATAAAGAAGTTCATTACTGAACTTGGCATATTCCCTAGTATTGTGGATCCCATTGAATTATTTTGTGACAACAATGGTGCAATCGCACAAGCTAAGGAACCTAGATCTCACCAAAAGTCCAAACACATACTCAGGCGCTATCATCTTATTCGAGAAATAATTGATAGAGGAGATGTGAAAATATGCAGAGTACCAACACTTGACAATGCTGCTGATCCACTTACAAAGCCTCTTGCTCAGCCGAAGCATGAGGGCCACACTAGGGGCATAGGTATTAGGAGTATGCCTGATTGGCTCTAGTGCTAGTGGGAGATTGTTGGTGTAAGCCCTAGAGGCCAATTACTTATAATTGAATAATAGATGTATTGAATAATTTACTTATCAAATAAAAGGCTTTTCTTTATTTATTTTATATATGATAAAATGATAAAGTCCCTAGAATAGTCAGTTCACTTATGGAACGTTAAGTATGACTTAATCGTGAGATTCCATTAAATATAAGAACACTATTCTTAAACATATCCATAGTCAAGTTTTATTGTGAAATGGGATAACGATAAAGCATAAAGACTATTATGTTGGTAGACTGATGATCATATCTCACTGATCATGGATAATGAGTTATCAAGTCTTCACATAGATATAAATGTTAAGGGTAACTTTATATCGGATTGACCCACCATGAGAATACTACATAGAGTGTTATGAAATGTCATAAGTTTTCTCATAGTGATAAAAGGTGTATTCCACCCTTCGACCTGAAACCACTATGTACCCTAGATGCAGGAGTGTAATACCTTGTTGTCATTCAAACGTTATCCGTAACTGGATAATTATAAAGATGGTTGATGGGTATCCCACGAATCATGCTGAGGGACATGAGTGACCTAGATGGAATTTGTCCCTCCTACATAACGGGAGATATGTCTATGGGCCCAATATTGAACTAGACAAGGATGACATACTATGCCTTGTGTTCAATATAGACATGAGGACAAAAGGGTAATTGTGCACAAGATATTTATCACGGAAAGGTTAGTCAGATCACGTGACATTCCTATGACTTGGGTAACAGTGATGTGTTGCTAGATACCGCTCACTGTTTATAATATTACGGTTAATATTATTGCCAACGTCATAAGAACCTACAGGGTCACACACATAAGGACAGTTAAGAAGGGAAAAATAAGTAAGACTTATTGTGGGGGTGCAGTTAGTGAAAAACGGTTATTGGGCTTGAGAAGCCCAATTTCGTGTAAACTAAAGACCTCATAAGAAACTCTATAAATAGAGCCTTATGAAGTTCAGAAGTTACACTTTTTGAAACCCTAACTGAGTTTAGAAAAATTCTGAATTTCTCTAAACCCTAAACCGCACAAAATTCCCTCAGCCTTCATCCAAGAACAGCTAGCACTGTGAGATCGAAGGTCTCTGTTCGTGTGGACTAAGTGGAGGTGCTGCAAGTGCGGTGCTTGTGATCGATAAAGGCGGCCACAGTTTTGTCCTTCAAAGGTAATATTCTAGACCTGATCATGCTCATTCACAAGAATCCATTGATGGGAAATCTTAATTTTAAAACTCCGCTGCGTTTATAAAAGTGTTTTATGAAACGATTTCCCAACATTCCTCTGTTCCTTAATCCACTTGACCGCCTCTTAATTAGCTTCTACTTTCTTCTTATTTTTCTTTTTCTTTCACAACTTGTCATATAATATAAATACATAAAGCAATAATAAATATAAACTAGGAGATATATATCAATATATTTGAGTTAATAAGTAAGACCTACAGTGACTAGAAATAGGTGAAAAATAGCTAAAATGCTAATTTGCTAGTAAAGACTAATATTTACATTTAGTTGGGGATTTTACTTCAAATAACTTTATAAAATAAGTCAATAAGTGCTTAAAATGTATAAGTAAAATCACTGAAATTTAGCACTTATCAATGATGTATGGACTCTGGTGCCCAAACCTTCACACAAGAACATTATTGGAACAAAATGGGTATTCAGAAACAAGCTGAATGAGCAAGGAGAAGTGGTAAGAAATAAAGCTAGACTGGTTGCACAAGGGTATAGTCAGCAAGAGGGGATTGACTATAGTGAGACTTTGCACCAGTAGCTAGACTTGAAGTCATCAGGTTACTTCTATCTTATGCTGTTAATCATGGAATAACTTTGTATCAGATGGATGTTAAAAGTGCCTTCTTAAATGGTTTTATTTCTGAAGAAGTGTATGTCAAACAACCTCCTGTTTTGAGGATATCTCAAACCCAGAACATGTTTTTAGACTGAAGAAATCACTGTATGGTCTGAAACAAGCTCCAAGAGCTTGGTATGATAGACTCAGTAATTTCCTTCTTGAAGAAGGTTTTGAGAAAGGGAAAGTTGACTGCACACTCTTTAGAAAAACAACCAAAGAAGACATTTTAATCATTCAGATTTATGTTGATGATATTATATTTGGTTCTACTAATGCCTCTTTGTGCAAGAATTTTTCTAAGATAATGCAGGACGAATTTGAAATGAGCATGATGGCAGAATTGAAGTTCTTTCTTGGAATTCAAATTAATCAGAAGAAGGAAGGAACATATGTTCATCAATCCAAATATACCAAGGAACTTCTGAAGAAGTTCAACTTAGATTATTGCAAGATAATGAACACTCCTATGCATTCAACAACTAACATTAGCAAAATAGAAGATGAAGGAAAAGTAGATCAGAAGGTCTACAGAGGTATGGTTGGTTCTTTACTCTATCTGACAGCCTCTAGACCTGATATTCTATTCAATGTTTGTTTATGTGCAAGATTCCAGTCAGATCCTAGAAAATCTCATCTTACTGCTGTAAAGAGAATCTTTAGGTATCTGAAAGGAACAACTAATCTTGGATTACTTTATAAGAAATCCAATGATTATGTGCTAAATGGATTCTGTGATGCTGACTATGCTGGAGATAAAATTGAAAGAAAATCCACAAGTGGCAATTGTCAATTTGTTGGTGAAAACCTTATCCCCTGGGCTAGTAAGAGACAAACTATCATAGCATTGTCAACAGCAGAAGCAGAATACATTTCAGCAGCTAAATGTTGCACACAATTACTATGGTTAAAATATCAGTTAGAAGATTATCATGTAAGCAGTCACAATATTCCTTTATATTGTGATAACACTACAGCCATTCATTTATCTAAAAACCCTATTTTTCACTCTAGAGCCAAACATATTGAAATTAAACACCATTTTATCAGAGATTATGTTCAGAGAGGTATAATAGATATTAAGTTCGTTGATACTGAAAATCAATGGGCTGACATATTTACTAAAGCCTTACCTGTTGAAAGATTTGATTTTATAAAGAAACATCTGAACATGTTTTCAATCTCTGAATAAAAAAAAAATTTGGCTTCTAAAGTGTAAGAGATTATGTATATCAAAACTTCTGCCTCAAAACATCTGAATGCAAAAGATCTGAAGTACTTAACTCTGATAGGATCTTTTCAACTCAGAGGCTCTGACCTATCTAAGTGGAAAACGTTTAACATTCGCTGCTGAACAGTTGTCCACTAAGATGGCAGTTACCAAATAATCTTTTACACGTGGCTTATGCCTGTCAGGTAGTGGGTGGTTAATGATGACTTTTTGTATTCAAACTTTTGTCAATAAGCGTAACTTCCCAAATTTGCCATTTTTATGTTAACTGTACGCATTTAAATAAACTTACACAATACACTTGCACACTTTTCACTTTCACAACCTACACTTTCATCTCTCTCTAAACCTTCAACAAAACTTTCTTTCTCTCTCGTTAGCTTCAACCAAACCCTTAACCTTCAACATGTCTACTTCTGCAAATCCAATCGTCATTCCTCCTTATCTCTGCAAAACCATGGTATATACCGGGAATGAGATGGAATTTCAAGAATCTCTGCTAACAGAAGATGGTTGATTTCAACAGTTTGAAAGCAAACAGTTATGATGTGGAACCTTACTTTGCTTATCAAGGTTGGAATAGGTATTTCGAGATGTTGAACGGTCCTATTTACCCAGATCCCCTTAAGCATTTCTGGATGAAAGCTAAGATCTTCACGAAGTATGAAGCTAAGCAAGAGGAACTTCTAGCTATTGAGAAGAATCCTAGGTTGAAAGGAAAATCTAGGAAGGAAATGGGTCTTCTCGATTTTACTGGTACTCAGATTAGGTCTAATATCTGCGGCATGAATCTCATCTTTTCAAAGGTACACTTCAACGCCCTACTTGGATTAGAGGACACTGGTTTAATTTTGGAAAAGTTTGAAAAGGATACAAGGTATAGAGAAGATCTTCTTCACAGGATGTTTGTGGATTTCAATCAGAAAGGCAAGGTCAAAGGAATTACTGATGAGTGCAGAGTGCTATTCAAGATTATCATATCATCTATCTGTCCTAGATTAGGTGGTACTGATACTATCTCCTGGCCTCATCGTCATCCTATCTACTTCCTTCTGACTCAAAGAAAGGTTAATCTGGGAGATTACCTCTTTGAACGTGTGTGCGAAGCTATTTTTCTCAGCAAATCTCAAAGGAGAACATCTATTGTTCATCCTAGACTGTTGTCTGACCTATTCTTCCAGTGCAGAATAGTGAAGCTGGTTAAGAAGTACCACCCTGAGCTTGTTGAGAATCAAGTTACTCCAGAAGTTCTGTCTGCAAACTTCTTATCAAAAATGCATTTAATCAACACCAAAGTAGTTCAACCTGCACAAGACTTCCAAGTTCGCACTGGTGATCGATTTTATGTGGATGGTTATCCCATTGTCTCTGAACTGGACTGTGAAGAGGTCATTCAGAACTACTTGGAACAGCTTAAAGGTGAAGGTCATGAAGTAACTAGGGAAATGGTGCCTAAGGAACCAACTGCTGATGTGTATAGTATGAGGAGAAGGAAATCAAAGAGGAAAGCTGAAACTCAGGAAGAACAAGTTCAGCCAGATCTTCTGACTCAGAAGAAGATCAAAGTGGAACAAGTTGCTGCTGAATGATAAGTGCTAAATTTCAGTGATTTTACTTATACATTTTAAGCACTTATTGACTTATTTTATAAAGTTATTTGAAGTAAAATCCCCAACTAAATGTAAATATTAGTCTTTACTAGCAAATTAGCATTTTAGCTATTTTTCACCTATTTCTAGTCACTCTAGGTCTTACTTATTAACTCAAATATATTGATATATATCTCCTAGTTTATATTTATTATTGCTTTATGTATTTATATTATATGATAGGTTGTGAAAGAAAAAGAAAAATAAGAAGAAAGTAGAAGCTAATTAAGAGGCGGTCAAGTGGATTAAGGAACAGAGGAAAGTCAAGTGGCAACATCCACCGTCTTAAGAAAAAGCATATCACAGCCCAATATCATAGCTTAAGGGTGAAGTATTGTAAGCATATAAAAGGGCTACCTTGTTGTGTTTGAAAATACAATTCACTCTCACACGAGAGAACAGAGAGTTAAAAACAGAGGAGAAAGGCGGAGAGTGAGCATAGAACGACGGAGGAAACGAGTTGGATGCACACCAACTGTTCGAGAAATCAACCGGTGTTATTATTTCATCTTTTTTCTTCTCTTTTGTGTAAAGCTATCTTGGTAATGAGTAGCTAAAGACACTTTTGTTGGGATTAGGTGTAAATTACTCTATTAGTATGTGTTTCTATTGATCATGGTTTTATATATGGTTTTAGTTGTTTCTCAATATTGATGTTATCTTTGTTTTCATTGTTTTAATCTTTGATTTGAATTGTTATAGACATATACCTTTTGAATCTAAGAACTAGGATAATATCTATTGAACTCTAAATTCTAGACATAGATTGACTCTTTATTGTAATGAAGAGTTTGTGTCTGCAAGGTCTGCATCTGAAGCTGCACGAAGAGCTACTGATGACTTGCTTCTCCAAGCCTTCAGAGATTGCCGGGTGGAATCAGAACTTTTCAGTCGTCTAGAGGCTCAGAGGATTGAAACTGAGAGGATTGCTCAAGAGGCTGCCTTACTAGCTCAAGAGCAGGTTTTGCTGTTAGAATATCCAGAGGATGCTGTTTCTACTTCTGTTAAGGGAAAAGAACCTATGGAGCCAGTTATGGATGATAGGCTGAAGGTTCTTGAGGAAACGATTGGTGCTCAAAGATCTGATCATCAAGTTCTTGCCAGCAAGGTGGATACATTGGATTCTAAAGTGGATGATCTGCATACCAAATTTGACACTATCATCGCCCTCCTCCGAAAACCCTAGGATCTATGTTTTTGCACTTGTTATTTATGTTGATTACATTTTTTTTTGGTTGTTGCATCTTCAAACACTTGGTTTTGTTCTTAATTTTTTATGTTTGTTTGATATTGGTTTTTACATGTTCTTAATTGTTTATTCTTTCTTATGCTAACGAAATTAACAAGAATCAACAAGGTAAAAGCACGAAAATCCAGAAGCTTCATTGAAAAATCTTTTATTAAAATTCTTTTGGCTGAACGCCTTGATTACATAAGCAACAAGAAAAAGAAAACCTAGTCTACTCTGATGAAATTTCAGATGAAATCTCAGATTCATCTAAGGAGATCTCAATTGGTTCTGATTCTGAAGAGATGATGATGATTTCAGCTTCTTGTTTCTTTTTGCTCTCATCTTCTTCTTTCTTGTTGTTTTTATCTCTCTCCTCCTCCTTCTTTCTGCGTGCCTCTGCGATGCGTGTGCTAAACCTCTTCATTCTTCTTTCTTGATTTCTTGTTCTCTGAATGATGGGTTTAAAGTTTTTTTGGTGAAAACAGTTATTTCTATCGTAACATATTTATAGCCTTTATGGCGCGTTAACTTTATCTTTTCAAATTAAATTTCACCTCCGTAACAACCAATTCCTATCTTTGACTACCTTGGTTTTTTAACTTTTTGACATTTGACCATTACTTTTTGATAATGACAAAAGGGGGAGTAGTTATGCGCATTAATTGATATGTTGCAAAAATCTGAAACCACGCTTAAAGTTTGTTAAGTTAATAAAGTTTGTTACAAAGTATTCGTTTTAATTAGTTTATGCGGAGACTAAGTATTTTAAATGAAAATAAATTTCATAAGTCAGGATAAGTTAAGAGTGCAATTTTAACTTAACCTTATGAGACTTAGGGTGAGAGCTTGCAAACCTCTCATTCTGAAGAAAAATATGGAATTTAATTTCACTTTAAAAACTACTTAATCTTATACTAAATTAAAATATCATGGATAAAACTTAAAGCTAAGGCTTTATGGAGTATCAATCTTAGGGGGAGCTTGCAAAACTCATAAACCTAAGAGAAACATGATAAGTTAATTTAACAACAATTGTCAATTAATACTTATGATTGTCATCATCAAAAAGGGGGAGATTGTTGGAACAAAATTGATTTAAAAAATGTTTGCCCCTAAAATCTATTAAGGTTTTGATGATAACAAAGTATTAATGTACAATTGGAGATACTAAAAATTTATTTTAAGTGTGCAGAACTTAGATACAGACAAGCTCTGAAGAAGATTCAGAAGTTAAGCTCTCAGAGTTTCGCAAGAACTCAGAAGATAAGAATCTTCAGAAGTTATATGTATCAGAGGATGAAGACATCAGAACTTGTAAAGTCTGAAGTGAATCAACTCTGATGTATATCTTGGATTGTGTGAAGATTCGTATTTGAAGGTCAACTCTCTTATCAATGAAGAAAGACCTCTCAATCTTGATCAGAACAGCTACTTACATTTTGTCTGTCCACAAGGGAGAACATGACTTGTCTGACTTCTTAGCTGAATAAGGAAAGTCTTCTCTGCACATGGTCAAAGTTGTTGAAACTCTTACTCAGTTTTAGAAACAACCAAACTGCATCAAGACAGATGCATGAAGACAAAAGGTTATCTTCAACAACGATCATATTTGCAACGACTCCTTCTCAGCTATATATACTAGAAGAATCAGATTGCAAAATATAAGAATTACAACACGCGCTCAAACAATTTCTCATTTGCGAATACAAGCTCTGAACCTCTGAACTATTGATTTTTACTCTTAGTCCAAATACTCTATAGTTTTATATACTCACTGTATTTGATCTTAAAGGTTCTCTTAAGAGCATTTGTATTACAATCAACAAACTTTATTTACTTTGTTAGATTGAGAAGTCTCTTGCTTGTGTGCTTGAGCATTGTGGTGAAGTCTCTTGCTTGTGTGCTTGAGCAATTGTAATCTTGTGAGATTATAGTGAAATCCCTTGGAAGTGCAAGGGGACTGGACTACTCTCGTTTTGTGAGAGGAACCAATATAAATCTGTTGTGTGCTCTTCTTTCTCCCTGATTTTGTTTATTATTTGTGACTTTATCCGCTACATAGTTAGTTAAGTTAAGAACTTTGAAAAAGTTTTAAACTTGGCTAAAACACAATTCAACCCCCCCTTCTTGTGTTTTCACACCTTCATTCTTGAAATTCCATTTCATTACCCGTGTATTCTAAATCCTTTCTTAGATATGGAGGAATACCAAGAGGATTATTTGAAGTAGACATGTTGAGGTTATGGTTGGGTTGAAGCTAACGAGAGAGAGAGAGAAAGAAATTTTGTTGAAGGTTTAGAGAGAGATGAAAGTGTAGGTTGTGAGAGTGAAAAGTGTGCAAGTGTATTGTGAAAGTTTATTTAAATGCACAAACATAACATAAAAATGTCAAATTTGGGAAGTTACGCTTATTTGACAAAAGTTTGAATATCAAAAGTCATCATTAACCACCCACTACCTGACAGGCACAGGCCACGTGTAAAAAATTATTTAGTAACTGCCATCTTAGTGGACAATGGTTAAGCAGCGAATGCTAAACGTTTTCCACTTAGATAGGTCAGAGCCTCTGAATTTAAAAGATCCTATTCAGAAGATCTGATGCAGAAGTTCTGACGTACTTAACTTCTTACACTTTAGAAGCCAAAAATATTATTCAGAGATTGAAAACATGTTCAGATGTTTCTTTATAAAATCAAATCTTTCAACAGGTAAAGCTTTAGTAAATATGTCAGCCCATTGATTTTCAGTATCAACGAACTTAATATCTATTATACCTTTCTGAACATAGTCTCTGATAAAGTGATGTTTTATTTCAATATGTTTGGCTCTAGAGTGAAGGATAGGGTTTTTAGATAAATGAATGGCTGCAGTGTTATCACAATATAAAGGAATATTGTGACTGCTTACTTGATAATCTTCTAACTGATATTTCAACCAGAGTAGTTGTGTGCAGCACTTAGCTGCTGAAATGTATTCTGCTTCTGCTGTTGATAATGCTATGGTAGTTTGTCTTTAACTAGCCCATGAGATAAGGTTTTCACCAATAAATTGGCAATTGCTACTTGTGGATTTTCTTTCAATCTTATCTCCAGCATAATCGGCATCACAGAATCCATTCAGCACATAATCATTGGATTTCTTATAAAGTAATCCAAGATTAGTTGTTCCTTTCAGATACCTAAAGATTCTCTTTACAGCAGTAAGATGAGATTCTATAGGATCTGACTGCAATCTTGCACACAAGCAGACACTGAATAAAATATCAGGCCTTGAAGTTGTCAGATAGAGTAAAGAACCAATCATACCTCTGTAGACCTTTTGATCTACTTTTCCTTCATCTTCTATTTTGCTCATGTTGGTTGTTGAGTGCATGGGAGTGTTCATTATCTTGCAATCATCCAAGTTGAATTTCTTCAGAAGTTCCTTTGTATATTTGGTTTGGTGAACATATGTTCCTTCTTTCTTCTGATTAATTTGAATTCCAAGAAAGAACTTCAATCCTTCCTTCGTCGTGCATTATCTTAGAAAAATTCTTGCACAAAGAGGCATTAGTAGAACCAAAGATAATGTCATCAACATATATTTGAATGATTAAAATGTCTTCTTTGGTTGTTTTTCTGAAGAGTGTACAGTCAACTTTTCCTTTCTCAAACCCTTTTTCAAGAAGAAAATTACTGAGTCTATCATACCAAGCTCTTGGAGCTTGTTTCAGACCATACAGTGATTTCTTAAGTCTAAAAACATGTTCTGGGTTTGAGATATCTTCAAAACCAGGAGGTTGTTTGACATATACTTCTTCAGAAATAAAACCATTTAAGAATGCACTTTTAACATCCATTTGATACAAGGTTATTCCATGATTGACAACATAAGATAGAAGTAACCTTATTGCTTCAAGTCTAGCCACTGGTGCAAAAGTCTCAGTATAGTCAATCCCCTCTTGCTGACTATACCCTTGTGCAACCAGTCTAGCCTTGTTTCTTACCACTTCACCTTGCTCATTCAGCTTGTTTCTGAATACCCATTTTGTTTCAATAATGTTGTTATGAGATGGTCTGGGCACCAGAGTCCACACATCGTTTCTTTGAAATTGATTCAGCTCTTCTTGCATAGCAACTATCCAAGCATCATCTTTCAGAGCTTCATCAATCTTTGTAGGTTCCATCATAGAAATAAGTCCAACTAAAGATTCTTCACTTATGAGTTGCGATCTTGTTTTCCTTGGACTATCTTTGTTGCCTAGAATCAGTTCCTCTGGATGAGATGATTTGTATTTGAAAGTATTTCTTGGGGGTTCATCATCATCTTCAGACTCATCTTCAACAGGTTCAGGAGCTGCTTCATTGTTTTGAGGCTCAGAATATTTCTTGGAATGTCTGAATATTGATCATCTGATACCTGAAATTTAGAAAACCCTTCCACAAGCTCTGACACTTGGTTAGGCTCTTTGTCATCAAATTTGACATGCATAGTTTCTTCCACAGTATGTGTTTTAGAAATATACAGTCTGTATGCTTTTGAGCGTTCAGAATATCCTATAAAGATACCCTTATAACCTCTAGCATCAAATTTCTTAAGATGAACTTTATTGTTTAGAATGTAACAAGTACATCCAAACTGATGAAAATAAGAAATATCAGGTTTTCTTCCTTTGAACAATTTATAAGCTGTTTTGTTCAACTTAGATCTGATGTAGATTCTATTTTGAACATAACATGCTGTGTTTACAGCTTCTGCCCATAAAAACTTAGCTACATTTGTTTCGTGCATCATGGTTCTGGCCATTTCTTGCAGAGTTCTATTCTTCCTTTCTACAACCCCATTTTGTTGAGGAGTTCTAGGAGAAGAGAATTCATGCACGATGCCATACTTTTCACAAAAGGTTTCAAAGGGTTCATTTTCAAATTCCCCACCATGATCACTTCTAACTTTTAAAATGGTATAGCCTTTTTCATTTTGAATTTGTTTGCAGAAGATGCTAAACTCATCATATGCTTCGTTCTTTGTTCTTAGAAATTTTACCCAGGTCCACCTACTGTAATCATCAACAATGATCAATCCATATTTCTTTCCATTGATAGAGGCAGTGTTAACTGGCCCAAACAGATCAATGTGCAGAAGTTCCAATGGTCTTGAGGTAGAGACAATGTTCTTAGGTTTAAAAGAGGATTTAGTAATCTTTCCTTTTTGACATGAACCACAAAGTGTATTTGAGTGGTATTTAATTTTTGGCAAACCTCTCACAAGATCAAGCTTGCTAAGCTTAGAGATTAACCTCCAGTTAGCATGGCCCAATCTTTTATGCCAGATCCATTTTTCTTCACTCAATATCAAAAGACAAACCACTTTTTGTTCATTCAAGTCAGAAAGATTGATTTTATAAACATTGTTCTTCCTCATTCCTTTGAATACTATGGATTTGTCAGACTGTTTTGATACAGTACATGATTCCTTATCAAAGACAGCTACATATCCATTGTTGCAAAATTGACTTATGCTCAATAGATTATGTTTAAGTCCATCGACAAGCCAAACATCATTAATAGATAAAGAAGAATTACCTACTGTACCTGTACCGATGATTTTCCCTTTTTGGTTTCCACCAAATCCTACAGACACTCCTTCTTTTGGAGTTAGCTTTGAAAATAAGGGCCCGTTTGGTGCGCATGATAGGATAGTGATAGGATAGGATATACAACAGGATAGTGATAGGATAGGATATCAGCAGGATAACAGTTATCTTCAGTTATCCTATCATGTGTTTGGTGCACACAGGATAACAAACATGATAACTATTATATCATATTTTTAATACATATTTGTTCATACCAATATGATAAGATGCATAACATATTTAAATGACAAAATTACCCTCGTAAAACAATTGTTATTTGTTAAAAATTATATTGTAATACTTTGAATTTTATAAATAAAAATATAAATAAGTAATTGTACAAAAAAAAAAAGTAATCAAATAACTTTAAATTTTAAATACAAATCATGAGAAAATAAACAAATTAAGTTTTTTATATGAATCATGATCAAATAAATAACTCAATTATACATGTTAGATAAGATAAATAAATATATGATATATGTAAATAATAAAACTACCATTGCAAAAGAATTATATTTAAGTTGTTATTAAATTTAAATTAATATTCTTATTTTGCAATTTTTTAATAATTATTTTAATTTAAAATATTGTAATTTTAGGAGAATTTTGATTTTTTAGATTATATAAATTACAAAATTACCCTTGTGAGAAAATCACATATATATTTAAAAATTAATTATTTTATTATTAATTTACTATCAAATTATTTTATTAATTTTTTATTTTTTATTTTAAAATATATTTTATAGAATAAATCAACGATTTTTTTTTTCTTATCCTATCCTGCTGGTAACCCAGCTCAAATTCAGGATAAGGATTTTAACTAGAGAAACAGGATAGGATAAGCTTCAGGATTAACTTATCATATCCTGTTGTGTCACCAAACACTGGATTGAGACAGGATATGATATAGTTATCCTATCCTGTCTCTTATCCTGTGCACCAAACGGACCCTAATTGTTTCTCACCAGTCATATGCCTTGAGCATCCACTGTCCAGATACCATGAATGATTCATGATTCCTCCTTGAGTGGTGAGCTGTATGACAAACAATTTTAATCATTGCGGTAAAACTCTTTGCAGTTAACAATAAAATCATCCCAGTAGTCTTCTTCTTCTCTCAAGTTCTGACTGTATACTTGAGGACTTGTAAGCCATATGTCTAAAACATATGCTTTCTTTCCCTTGCATCTGACTGGTTTCCACGTCTTAACTAGTACATAACCTTTCCTAGATGGCAGATCTGAATGATATATGATTTCAGCCTTTGGTACCCATTTGCTTCTGGGTCCATATTTGTTAGTTCTTAAATGCTTGCCTTGTTGTTGAACATTAGGAAAGGACCTTGGTTTGGAATAATAACCATTTTGAAATTTTTGTTTTGTTTGATGATTGTTATTATTCCAAGACTTAGATTGTTTATGATTCCATAATCTATATTGATCACCAATCCATTGATTGGACTGGTTGTATCTACTGATTCTAGAGTCAAAGATAATCTGAGTTTTGTGTTGCTTATGAGGTCTGGAACTTGACTCTTTTCTTTTAAAAAACTTTGAGTTCTTAGGCTGATTTACTTTAGGTACTGAAGTCTCCTTGATTCCAGAAGTTGAGGCTTCAGATGTTGAAGTGTTCAGATTATCTGATTTAATATTCTCAGACTCTGAACAACCTCTAACTTCTGAGCTTCTCTTTCCAGAACCTGAGAAACTTGGTTCCTTTGAGTCATCAGCTTCAGAATCTTTAAGGTCAATATTCTCATCCCTCAAAGCACCAGCATTCTTTCCTTCTTCACCTTGGGGTACTACATAGTAAACCAAGGATTTTCCAACTCTTTTGGCAAAGGTTGTTAGCTTTGAATATGTTCTACCATATTCATAGCCAACTCCTTCTCCTCGATGTCTCATGACATTTAAACTAAATTAGCAGCCTTGCTCTTTCCAATATTAAGATGCACAAACTGTTGAAGAGCTATTTCCTGCTCATCACTTGGTTTGTGGCAAACAGCACAACCTTTTTCAAGATCAGTTACTCTGTCTAGAGTTTGCTGATACAGACCTTGAAAGTGGCTTTCTTGAGCATTTAGAGTATTAAGTTTTTCTTGCAAAAGTTTTTGTTTACTTAATACTTTGAGATGCTTCTCAATAACCTTGTTAAGAGCAGTTATAAGTTGAGTTTTGGAGCAATCAGAAAATACCTCATCAGCTACTTCTGAATCTGATTCTGGCTCATCATCTGAGTCTACATCTGAGTCTGTTGAAGCCATGAGTGCCAGATTTGCTTCTTCATCCTCTTCAACTTCCTCTTCAGATGATAGCTCTTCAAACGTAGCCATCAGACTTTTCTTCAACTTACTTTTGAACTGCTGCTTCTTGGAGTTGTACCTTTTACTCTTGTCCTTGGAGGACATTTCTGGACAGTCATCAATGAAATTTCCTGGCTTCTTGCAATTGAAGCAGTTCTTTTGTTCCTCCTTTTTACCACCAGAGTTTCTTGAGCTATTTCCTCTGAAGTTCTTTTTATTGAACCTAGCCCATTGCTGAAACTTGGTGAACATAGCAAATTCATCTTCTCCCATTTCTTCCTCTTGACCATCTGCAGAAGATTCCTCCTCAATATCAAAAAGTTGAGTCTTAAGAGCTTTAGAAGAAATCCTAGTTGACTGTAAGGCCACAGACTTGGATTTCTTCTGAGCTGCTGAGTCAGCATTCAGAACCATCTCATGGCTTCTGAGATTGCTTATCAGAACCTCAAAGACTCATATTCTTGAGATTTTGAGCTTCCTCAATTGCAGTGACTTTAGGTCTCCGCACAAGAGGAAGACTTCTCAGAATCTTCTGAACATGGTCATAGGTAGTGTAACTTCTCTTCAAAACCTTGAGACCAGATACAAGAGTTTGAAACCTTGTGAACATGGTTTCAATATCTTCATCTTTCTCCATAGTGAAGAGTTCATACTGTCTTATCAAGAGACTAGCTTTAGCCTCTTGCACTTTCTCATTACCATCATATGTTGCACACATAGAGTCAAAAATAGATTTAGCAAAAGACTTGTTTTCTATCCTGACATAATCCTCATGTTTGATAGCACCAACAACTATGCCATTAACCTTGTGATGCTTAGTATAGAGCTTTAGGTTAGCTGGTGTAAGTAACTTTCTATGCTCAATGGATAACCTTCCATGTTCATTCAAATGCTCGAAAGTTACTCCCAGCTCAACCAAGTCCCATAACTCATGATCTATGGCAGTGATGTTACTGTAGAGCCTTTCCTTCCACCATTCAAATAATGAAGCATCACCATTGAATACAAAGGTTTTTCTATTGCCACTGTGTTCATATGATTCATTATTCAAATAGTCATGACCAAAAGCAGCTCTACCACCACTACCTTCACCTGCACCACTAGCACCAGTTCTAGTTGTACTTTCTTCTCCAGGCATGATGTTTTCACGATCTTTACTGTCTCATTGTTAAGTGAAAGTAACAGACCAGAGCTCTAGATACCAATTGAAGGTGTGAAAACACAAGAAGGGGGGGTTGAATTGTGTTTTAGATAAGTTAAAACTTTTTCAAAGTTCTTAACTAAGATAGCAGCGGATAAATCAACAACAATAAACAAGATCAGAGAGAGAGAAAATCACACAACAGATTTATACTGGTTCCTCTCACAAAACGAGAGTAGTCCAATCCCCTTGCACTTCCAAGGGATTTCACTATAATCACACAAGATTACAATTGCTCAAACACACAGCAAGAGACTTCACCACAATGCTCAAGCACACAGCAAGAGACTTCTCAAACTTAAGAAAGTAAATAAAGTTCGTTGATTGTAATACAAAACTCTTAAAAGAACCATTAAAATAAAATACAATGAGTACACAAAGACTTCAAGGTATTTTGACTAAGAGTGAAATTCTCGGTTCAGAGGTTGAGAGCTTGTATTAGCGAATGAAGAATTGTTCGTGCGTGTTGTTGTGTATTGCAATTCGTTTCTTCTAGTATATATATTACTGGAAAAGAGTCGTTGCAAAAATGACCGTTGATGAAGATAACCTTTTGTCTTCATGCATCTGTCTTGATGCAGTTTGGATGTTACTAAAACTGAGTAAGAGTTTCAGTAACTTTGACCAGGTGCAGAGAAGACTTTGCTTATTAAGCTAAGAAACCAGACAAGTCACGTTCTCACTTAAGGACAGGCAAAATGTAAGTAGCTGTTCTGATCAAGGTTGAAAGGTCCTTTTCTTCATTGATAAAAGACTTGACCTTCAAATTCGAATCTTCACCCAACCCAAGATAACACTAGAGTTTGAGTAACCTCTGAGTTAACAAGTCCTGAGGTCTTCATCCTCTGATACATATAACTTCTGAAGATCCTTATCCTCTGAATCATTGAGAAGCTCTGAGAACTAACTTCCGAGCTTTCTTCAGAGCTTGCCTGTATATAAGTTCTGCACACTTAAATAAATTTTTAGTATCTCCAATTGTACATTTAATACTTTGTTATCATCAAAACCTT
This sequence comes from Trifolium pratense, assembly GCF_020283565.1. Lineage (NCBI taxonomy): Eukaryota > Viridiplantae > Streptophyta > Magnoliopsida > Fabales > Fabaceae > Trifolium > Trifolium pratense. Next base: position 17,122,747 of record NC_060063.1, read on the forward strand.
AATGGATTTAGGGGCAACAATTTTTAAATCAATTTTGTTCCAACAATTGGTAATATTGGTGTTTTGTTGGGAATCGTCTTGTTAGTTTGTTTGTTGCGATATGTGGTTTGTTCCTATTCTTAGATTTATTCTACATTGTATTTGGTAATTGTCACATGTGTGATTAAGCCTCCTTTTGATTTATTGCACGACTTTGCTATGTTGAAAATTCAAATCAATCGATTTGTGTTAATTGGGTCACCTTCCATGGAGATGAAAAAAAAAAAGTCAATTTGTTGATTGTTGGGCTGCAGTTTTTATGTGTTGATTGGTCAAGGTTTCAATTTAATGAGTATTAGTTGGTTACTAAGTTTAATTTGTTCCTGTGTTGCAAGTGATGGCACATGATAGTTTTGGTGATTCTGTTGACATCAATGAGTTACGTGTCTCGGAAAATCTTGTTTCGTTTGTATTAGTTTGGTTTAATTTGGTTCTTTAATTTGGTTTGGTCCTTCTCTTTCGTTGATCATCTCTTTGTTGGCATGTTGGATTCTCATCTTTGATTGTCTTCTTCTTTTTGGTTTCTGATTGATTGCACTTCTCCCTATGATTCTTCTGATTGCATTGCACTTCTCCTCCTATTGCACTTCTCTTCTGATTGCATTGCACTTCTCCCCCTATTGCATTTCTCTTATGATTGTATTGCACTTCTCTTCCGATTGCATTGCACTTCTCCCCCATTGCACTTCTTCTGATTGATTGCATTGCACTTCTCCCCCTATTGCATTTCTCTTCTGTCTTTTGATTGCATTGCACTTCTCCCTATTGATGGATTCTTTAGTTTGATTCTCTATATTGGCTTGGTTCTTCATCCGATCTTTTGGCGCTGATTGTTGCTATTGGTTATGATATTAGTTGGTTTAGGTTATGTTCAGGGTTAATTTGGTAACAAGCTTAAAGTTTAGTAAACTTTAGCTTGATGGGTAGTATTAGGATAAGAAGTTTTGAATTTATATTTTTAAGTATGTTTTTCGTTTTCTGTTTGGCAAACTCTCGATGCTTCCTGTTGTTGCATCATGAGTTTGAGGATAGGTGTTAGATAATAAGTTGTTGGGCTTAAGTTATTGAGCTCATTAGGTTTATAGTCTTCTAGGTTTTGCTATATAATCTCTTGTAACTCTATTTTATAAAACAGTGCAATGATATTTTACTAAAGCCCTAACAGTCTTTCTCTTTTCTATTTTGTGTATATCTCATTCTAATAAAGACAATAAAGTCTACCTCCCCAAGGCCACATGTATAACTCCGTTCCAAATTAAGATTCACCAAATGAAAAAAGACATGCCTAATAGTCAAGATTCATCAAATGGGCCATCAAGTATTCCATTGAAGATTAAATTGGAACATGGAAGCGGTGTTATCAAGCTAGATCAAGAGATGAAGGGTTTATTTTCATGGTTTGCATCTCCTCCGGTATAAACTTTTTCATTTTTACATTGTTCTTGCTATTGGTTTTTGAGAAGAAACTTTAACTTTGATGGAATACCTGGTTTGATGGCGATTTGGTATAAAGAACTATAATGGTTTGCTTTGCTTGGTCCGTGGTTGCCGCAGCAGTTGTTGAAGAAGTTCGAAAAGGAATTCATTTGTTCGGTGGGAGGAGGATCACTTGAATGGTCAAATATGGAGAGTACTTCAATTTCATGCGTATTTGTATTTTAATTTTAACAGAAAGATAATGGTGTTAAGAGAGAAGGGAGGTATTCATATAGTTAATTATAGCTTAAGGGTCTGTTTGGTTCAATAGAGGGGGAGGGGAGGGATTTTTATAAAGAGGGGGGGAGGGGAAATTTTTAATTACATATGTGTTTGGTTCAAAAGAGGGAAGGGGAGGGAAGGAGAGAGATTTTAATTATAGATATGTTTGGTTCACGATGGGAGGGGGGTATTTTAAACCTAATTTACATTTTCGTCCTTATAAACATAGAAGAGACTCCTGATTTTATAACATTCGGTGCAAATCGAACTATATATTCACAATAATTTCTTTAACTTTATGATCATCTAACAAAAAAAATATATAAAATTTTAAATTATCTATAAATACATGAAAATAATTTTGTGATGATTATTAACATAAATTGCAACTGTACAAATTGTTATGAATAATTTGGTGGATGTCCATTAAGCATTGATCCATTCCACTAGCCCATTATATTGTCCTATAAATATGACTTGTATTGTCATGTAAAGATACACCTTGATGAGAATAATACAATCTCTATTATTTCTCTCTTCTCTTCTCTCTCCTCTATACTTATATATTATTACTATTACTTATATTTCATAACACGTTATCAGCACGATCTAACCAACTGAGGTACGCAATTCTTATTCTATTTGAATGAAATCACAAGTAGTTTTTATTTTTGATTATTATATGATTATGAATCGTTTGAACCTTGTATACTTATAAAGATCAAATAATAATAATTAAAATAAAATAAATAAATAAATAAGCATCATTTCTTTATGTATTTAATTGATTCAATGTTGTTTACGCTTCGTGATATCCGACATTTGTATGGTGAAGCATAACACTCTGATCATTAATATTACATAAAATGTTGATCAATTATTTATTTATTTATAATATATATTTTGGATGTTTGATATTGTTTGAGTTTCGTGACCGACAATAGTCTGGTGAAACATCATTATGCTTCGTGACCGACACCTGTATGGTGAAACATCGACACTTCGATCATCCAGAAGAACATAAACATGTTTAAGAATTCATAATCTTGGTTCCTGAAGAACCTAGAAAGTTAATACATGAATTCCCGAAGAATTCATAATCTTGGTTCCTGAAGAACCTATTCTTAGTTCCCGAAGAACTTAGACATTTAATACATGAATTCCAGAAGAATTCATAATCTTAGTTCCCGAAGAACTTAGAAAAATTAATTTTGTTCCTGAAGAACTTACGAAATATCACCATTTATCACCATGCATCCCTAATGGATTGCACATCAAAATACTTTTATGTGTTATATAGTTCCTGAAGAACTAATAAAACAACTTCTTTTTCTCTTCAATGAATTCTAGATGAATTCAATATTCCTACATCCTTGAAGGATTGTAAATTGATAGTGATTTACTACATAGTTCCTGAAGAACTCGTATTATTCTCTATGAATTCCTGAAGAATTCAAAAGAGTAGTTCATGAAGAACTCAAGATTATTCCATGCGAATTCTAGAAGAATTCAATAATTTAGTACAATACTAATACATTCATATGTCATTCATATGTACCGTAAAAAAAATGTCATTCATATGTTAATTTGGTCAATCAATCTCATTGAAAACAATTGAATGCCTTTTATTTCTTTCTTTTATTGTTTTCAATTTATTACATTATCGATTAAGGAAGTATTATGATTGATTCATTTGAAATTAAATGATTTGTTTTAAAAATAAAACTAGTTGATTTGACAAATTTTCAAATATCAATTGAAATATCATATCTTTAATTTCTTTTGTGATTTCTATTAGCCAAATTTTTGTAATTGTGATACTACCTATTACTTCTGGGATTGATCCAAAAGAAAGACTAATTGATTTTGTTAATATTTTATTATTACTTTGTATTCTAATTCAATGTTATTAAAGGTACGTAATTCTTAATCAATGTGATTTAAAACCCAAATTTTATTGAATAAAAATTATGTTGAAACAATTAATTTGATTATGCCAAACCGTGTTCACGACATGTTTCCTATATTTATTCACATGAATCCTTATTTTGAATTTTGGGATTGTAAGTTAATTTCCAGATTCATATGAACCAGCATGTTTTATTACAAACCTATATGATTAAAAACATGAACCGATTGTGATTATAGGGTTGAATTCAATTATAGGTTTTTTTAACTATTGTTATTATTGAAATACCCTATAATTCAATTAACACTGATTTTCAACGAGGCTGTTCATGTTTATAAAGTTTTTACTAAAACCCCAAATTCTATTGATATGTGTTTTTATAAAGAAGAATATATTCATGCATTCCCGAAGAATTGCAAAAGATATTGTTATTATAATATACAGCTCCTGAAAACTTATAAATTTAATCCTTCAATTCCCGAAGAATTGAATAATTAGTTCCTGAAGAACTTAGAAATCTAATCTATGAATTCTCGAAGAATTCGACAAACTTAGTTCCTGAAGAACTTAGAAAAATATCAATTTTTATGAATTCCAGAAGAATTCAATTACATCTATGAAGAATTATACAATTAGATCTCTTATATAGTTTTTGAAGATCTTTAAAATCAAAATTTTGTTCTCCATGAATTCCTGAAGAATTCAATAGTGATACATCCCTGAAGGATGTAAAAACAACTGATATTATATTATTATTTTTATTATTATTACTATTCCATGAAAATATAAAATTGGTCAATTATGTGCATTTGGGTATAGTATATATTGTTATATGAAGGTGCGAAATTATACTTATATGACACCTATTTTGAAACAAATGAAGAGATGTTGAATATCTCTAGCTATGACATATATTTTGAAGGAAATAAGTGTAATGAGAAAGTTATAAACCAGAAGTTTATACTACACTTATAAATATATTAGTGCAATCAAAGCACAAATTATTGTAAACCAGAAGTTTACAAATCATATTAAATTTATTGTTGGCAATACCGGTTGGGTCATCCCGGATTTATTATGATGCGAAAAAAAAAATTATTGAAGGGCCTGAAGTTTCTTCATTCTAATAATTTTTATGTGTTGCTAGTTCCCAAAAGAATTTGATAATTTGAGAAATTAGACCATTTAGATATCAACTAAATTGGTCACATGCATGTTTGTTGTTAACTCACAACCAGAAGTTTGTGAGATTGTTTTTTCAAATATTTTTTTGCTAAGATCTCATTTTCTAAATTCTTAGATAATATTTGATAAGTATCGTTTGTCAATTGAAATTGATATCGTATAGAATATGAGCATACAAGAAAAATGGACCTGAAGATCCATTCTTTAGACGTCTAAAATAATCACATGAATGATACTTATGAGATCATAACTTCTATTTTATATGTTGAAAACACTCAAACGTGTATGTTGAGATATTGATTCGCATCAAGCCAACAAATTATTATATGCAAGTTCCCCTAAATTTACAAATGAGTTTAGGCCTATAACCTAATATTTTTCATATAAGCATTTTTGGATGTGTTGGTATGTTCCGATTGCTCCAGTATAATGCACTAATATGAAATCTTAAAGAATATTGGAAAAATGTATTTGATATGAATCTCCATCTATTATAAATTCTTGAGCCAAAAATTGGAGAATTATTTATAGCCCAGAAGGCTGTTTCTCAAGTGATGAATTAATTTTCCCAATATTAGGGGGGAGAATAAGCAGCTGAAAAATATGAACAAGATGTTCAAATGAATCACTTGAAATAAATTAATGTTCTTATCTCACATTGATCCTCGTAGTTTAAATCAAATGTTCAAAAGATAAATCATTTGCAAAATTTATGAAATCAACTATTAGCTGCTAATGCTCCGATCAAAATGGATGTCCCTGATGGACAGTCTTATATTGCAAATGAATTTTAACCACCCTGAAGCGTGTTAGATCAGTCGGTTCCAATGAAAAAAAAATCCTCAAATAAGAAAAGGAGCTAAAAAGAAAGATGACCCAAGTGAGGATATGAAACTGTCAAAAGAGTATTTGACATAATTGAGTTATAAGTTCCAGAAGAACTTCTCAGGTACCTAAAATTTATGATAATAAAGAGATCTCGACGAAAGATGACCCAAGTGAGGATATGAAACTGTCAAAAGAGTATTTGACATAATTGAGTTATAAGTTCCAGAAGAACTTCTCAGGTACCTAAAATTTATGATAATAAAGAGATCTCGACGAATTATGTCATGAATGAAAATTATGTCACGAATGGGATATGATGGAACCGAAAGGAAGTCAACGTTGACGATATTTTATATATAATATAGCGCTATTTGTGAAAGGAGTTAACGAGGATCATGAAATAAATTCTATTGAGAATTATAGACAATGATTGTCTAAATGAAAATGCAATTGCTACGTAATTAAAGTCACTTTGCAAAGTGAAGATTTTTGGACCAGCAGTCCATACACCTGAAGATGTAAAACATGATAGATACGAATTAATTTTCGTGTGAATAGAAAATGTTGACATACAAACATTAAAAGCTTGATTTTTTTATTCAAGCATATTGGTAAAAGTTTGTCATTGAATCTGAAGAGAAATATTCACCTGAAGTGAAATCAAAATCCTTCTCTTACTTAATTAAGTCTTACTTGATTAAGTTTATTAACACATGGAAAATTCAATTTATTTGAAAAATGTGTCACGATATATTTGTATGGTTCACTTGTTAGTGTGAATTATATAAAACTCCTTGAAGGATTTAATTTCCACGAGACATACATTTCAAACTATTTGAGAAAAGAAAATATACAAATATTTAAAGTTTGACTCATTATTAAAGAATAATGATAAACGTCTATCATTAATTTTCAAGAGGCATATTCACCTGAAGTGAATTCAGAACTTCTTTATAATTGATTAAGTTTAGTATATGTATTTGAATGGCTCACTTAATAATGATGATTATATGAAAATCATCTCACTTGATAATTATATGAAAATCCCAAAAGGATTTAATTTTCGTGAGACACATATATCAAACTATTGGAAAGGTGACTTAATAAACATGAATAAGTCTCCTTAAATACTCGAGCAATATATATATGCATGTTGTATAATATTCTTGTTGAATATTTCCAAGTGAGAAATATGAAAATGACAATTTGTTCATTTTAAGAAAATATTTGGCAATGAATTTTTTTATCTATCTATGTTGATGATAAAAATATCATCAAGAGACTCCTTAAGAGCTTGAAATATTGTCATTTCTTACAAAATAAGTATTTGAAGAATATTTTAGAGTTCGAGTAAATGATGAAGAACTAATTGGTCCTGAAGTACCACATTTTAGTTCAATTGGGGCCAAATACATTATGGACCTATTATTTGTTGTCAATATATCATCAAGTATATATTTTGTTATTTTAGATATGCAGGTAATTTGTTTAATCCTCGTAAAGGTATAGATCACAAACAAACTATATGTTCACATGAAGAAGTACAATTACTCATGGAGATCTATGAAACAAACAACAATAACAATATCATGAAAGAAAAAAAATGACGAGGAAAGTTGAGGAGTATAGAAGATAAATCAAGAATGTGATTTGGTTGAAGTGTGTCATTCATCAGATACAAGAATTTGTGAGTTTTCTTCTAAAGGGTTCTTGCAACGATTCAACATGAAGATAATCGCACAAACTACATATTTGGAGAAGATTATATGATAAAGAAGATAAGACATGTCTTTCTATAAAGCCAGCTTCAAGTAAAACTTTTGAGCAACTACTACAACTACATAAGATTATTTGATTTTCTTCGTCTCATATATAATTGTCTTTATGAGGGGGAGATATAAATATGTTCTGCACTCTTTTTCCCTTAACCATGGTTTTGTCCCACTGGATTTTTCCTGGTAAGGTTTTTAATGAGGCAGTTCACACACAAAGGATGATGTACTCTTTTTCCTTCACTAGAATTTTTTCCCAATGGGTTTTCTCTAGTAAGGTTTTAACGAGGCATATCCTCGATGGACATCCAAGGGGGAGTGTTATGAATAATTTGGTGGATGTCCATTAAGCATTGATTCATTCCACTAGCCCATTATATTGTCCTATAAATATGACTTGTATTGTCATGTAAAGATACACCTTGATGAGAATAATACAATCTCTATTCTTTCTCTCTTCTCTTCTTCTCTCCTCTATACTTATATATTATTACTATTACTTATATTTCATAACATATTTTTTTTTTTACAATAATTTATTGATGATTATTAACATAAATTACTGATAAAGTATAATGTTTCAGAAAAGTAATAATACATCATTAAAAAGAATGTAATAATAAAGGAGTATAATGTTTATAAAAACAAAAAAACAGTTAAACAAGCAAAACGTTGCAAACGTGATGCAACATTAAAATTAGTGTTGTAATAAAAAACAAAATAAATGAAAATAGAAATAAAAAAATGAACAAAAAATTGTTGATGCCACGCAAAAGAAAAAAAAATTATTCAGAAGAAATAAAATACGTACAAAATTAGGGATAATTTTGTCAATTTAATTAAATTTATAATAACCTATCTCACCTTCCCTCTCCTCCCCTCCTCTCCAAATCCCCCCAATTTGGGGGGAAGCAAAAAGTTGTCATATGAGTGATTTTGCTCCCCTCCTCTCCCCTCCCCTCCAAAAAAAAATGAATCAAACACATAAAATCTAAAATATTTCCCCACCTCACCTCTCCTCCCCTCCAAAACCCCCGAACTAAACAGACCCTAAGGGAGGTTTGTGTCTATTTTAAAACTAGAGGGGGTGTCAGTGTCATTTAAAAAAAAACTTGGGGGAGGTGAGTGTATTTTGCCTAAATCAAACATAATAAAAACTCACCTTGTCTTTTTAAAGGTAATTCTTTATAGGTCGAAGGAGGAGATGGTGAAGAAAAGACAAATCCCTAGCACTTCTACCTTTTGACCCTCTTCTTCATAGCTATAAATTCTAATTAGATGCAAGCAAGGACCTTTGTCACCGATATTTTGACGCAAAATTTTTGGGGTAGGACAACACAATCTCCAACTTGTAATTAAATTTACTCCGTCAATTATCAACGAAACTTACTCACTGGTCTACACGAATTTAAGGGTTAATTCTTCCATCTCAACTCTTAATCTAAAATAATAATGATTTCCATGAATCTAACCAAATTTTCATTAACCTTTCTAAAAACCAGAAATCAATAGTAACAACAATCTAACAATAATCCAAATTCCTATTTTCATCAAATGAATTACACATCACTTCCCCTCTTATTGTATGTCTAATACCAATCCTTATCATGAAACCCATGAACCCCAAAGTCACATTCAAAACCCTAATTAAGGGTGATCTAACCTGTTGATCAGAAAGGTTGAGGCCGGTCCGTTGAGCAAGCTTTCACACCGAAGGGGGGGTTTGTACCTGCAGGTGCTCCGATGCCTAAGTCAGCAAGAGAACAGGAGATACAAAGAAGAGAGAGAAAGTAAGGTATAGAATGATTCAGAATACCTGGCTCTCCTGTCTAGGAGAGCTTATATAGTGCCCCAGCGCTGGGCCAAAGGTTGGTCTATTGGGCCGGGATAACCGGCCCAATAGACTCAACTGCCAAGATAGTCCCTGTATCGTAGGGGGAGGCCGTAATTTGCCTCTATCTTGGTTGGAGTCGTTCCGTTATTCGCGGGTAAGGGATAGACTCCGTGACAATTGTGGTTGGATAAAGGAGCACGTGCTAAACGTGCTGCTTAGCTGTTAAGCTAAGGCGGAATGAGTCAACATGCATGGGTAGACGAGCACGTGTTTAACGTGCTGCTTACCCATTATGTCGAGCATGACACGTCATTGGCTGACGTGTCGGGGAAGTCTCCCCTTATTGGGTTTTGCCCCAAATGTCGGGCAGAAGGGATTGGGCCAGCTCTTGGACCAGTCCAGAACAGGAGCCCCCCAAGTCGTTGCTCCTAGTCATAGGAGTAATGACTTAAGGTCCAGGCCCACATGTCGAGGAGTTGTTTTCCCCGTCAATCCTAGGAGGAGTTATAATTCATTGATTTATGATTGTTGCTCGTTTGCGCGAGCAGAGTATATGTGTTGCTCGTAAGTTCCTTTTGTGGTATGGCGAGGAGAATTTTCCAAGGAAGAAGTTTCCCTTTGCCCGTAGAGCGTGGCACGATGTTCGGGGAAGGGATTTTTCCTTTGGAAGTCATTGGCCTTTTAGTTCCTCGACTTATTGTCGAGGAAATGTTGCGTATACTGCATCTCATGGATGCTGCCTGTTATTGCGGGCACGTTTTGTGGCGTTTGTTTCAATTGCCCGTAATTCGCGCTTGTCCGCAGCGTCGGGGAGATATCTACGTTGGGGATAGCGACGAATCCCTGGAGGGGCGCGTGGTTCTGCTCGATGGGATGTGAAAAGACAGACGTTTAGTCTGATCCTGATACGTGTGTGAGCTAATGAAAAGGCGCAATAATTGCCTTCGGAGCATGCGCTAGTAGTCTCGTTTCACTAGTAGTTGGATCTATCGCGTCCTTTCGTTTCTTTGGGAGATTGAACTTTAGCCATTTGATGGTCTTTAATCGTAACCGTCGGATTTGATCGACGGTGATTAGGCGTCCAGGCGCATTGGTTTGCAATAGAGGTGCGGGACCCTGGAGGGGCTATAAATAGAGAAGAGAAGATTCATTTGGAACTTTTCTCTTCTCCTTTCCTTCACTGTTGCTGCTATTGCATTTCTCACTTGAAAGTTCTGGAAACTCCAAGGTTTTTGCGCTTCTTTCCTTCACTTGAGGCTTCAATCTTTGCTTGATTAAGGTAATTTCTTTGACTGTCTTTGCTTTGGCTTTGTTTGAGGCATGTTTATGTTTAGCATTGATTTTGCTATTTACTTTTATACCCATTTTGTTCATGTTGTTTTGGGTTTATTTTGTACCCATTTTTCATTGTGTGTTGGTGCTTCAAATCCTTGAGTTTGGTGAGGTTTGGTGTTTGACAGTGGCTAAAAATCACTGTCAACTGCCATTTGTGTGTGACTTTGGGTATCTTTGCGTTTTAAACCTCTGGGTTCTGCGAAGAACACCATGAGAATTGGTTGAGTAACATTTAACTTTCTGGAAAAATGATGAACGTTGATGAACATGCATGAAGATTATTGAGTTTCTGGGGAAATAGCGAAGAACATCACGAAGGAGATGATGAACATCATGTGGATTTCTGGGAATTTTTATGGGTTTTATGTCAGGGAGGAGAGTGTTGTTTCCTCTCCCCGTCACTACTATTATTTTGTCGGGGAGATTTGAATCGCCGTTTCTCCCCGTTTATTGTAGCAGGAATAGGTTAGTTAGACCTTGTGTCGGGGAGCTTCTCCCCGTTTTCGCCTTCGCGAATATTTTACGTGTCTTTGCGAATTGTATGAATGTCGGGGACCTTCTCCCCGTTATTCCGCTGGGAAATTTTTGTAGATAAGTGAGTTTATAGAAAACTCTTTGTCGGGGACCTTTCTCCCCGTAATTTCCTTGAGATATGTGTAGATAGATGAGTTTGTAAAAACTCTATGTCGGGGAGCTTCTCCCCGTTTTTAACTTTAGATTTTATGCGAAACTAAATTCACTCCCGAGCGTCGAGCAATGTTGTTAACTTATGTCGGGGAACCTCTCCCCGTTTTTAGGCTTTGTTAAATGGTTCTCCTCGTTTCCTCTGTTTTCTTTGTTTGCCATTTTGATAAGGGCTTTTGGTCGGGGACAGCGTCCTCGCCCTTTTTCACGCCCTTTCACTTGAATTGCGGTGAAAGGGTGGATTTGATAACTGTCGAATTCACTGTCTTTTCGCTGCTTTTCAGGTTTTCAAAATGTCCGACGTAGAGGAAGTGACGGGGAACCAAGCAACATCGAAACACAATCTGGTCGACACCATTACCGACCCAGAGCTGGCATGGGTTGCGCCCGAGCCTCGGGGAATTGCTTCAACGATTTCCGCCCAAGATCCGCGGCTCTTTACTGTCGTCGAAGAGGTTGGTTCGGAAAACTGGGAGGTTTATGCACCTGCCGAAGGGGAGCGGGTTTGCTCGTCGTACACAGGAGGTAGATTTACTATGTACGAGATGGCATTTAAGGAGTTGGGATTTCGGCTGCCCTTCAATGACCTTGAAGCTGGGATTTTTGGCCGATTAAAGGTGGCTCCTTCCCAGCTTCACCCGAACTCGTTGGCGTTCATCCGGGCGTACCAGATCCTTTGTCGGTATCTGGAGGTGGAAGCTACTGTTGCCTTATTTTTCTACGTCTTCCAAATCCAACGACAGAAAGTCGGGGATCGGCAGGGTTGGATTTCTTTGAAGCACCAGTCGAGCAAAATATTTAAGATGTTCGTCGAGTCTGCTCGGGGCTTTAAGGAGAGGTACTATGTGGTGAAGCCGATGACGGAGTTTGCTTTGGACTCTCTGCACATGGAAAGGCCCGTGTTACTCGAGGATGGGTCTCCTCAGTTGGTCGAGGAAGGGGGGCCGGTAATGGAGTGGGTTCTTCGATTCCCGTTGTCGTGGTCGTCGGAACACTTTGTTTTGCGGACCGACGAGTATTTAACAGCTGCCGAGGACCTGACCCCGGCCGAAAGGGCGGGCTTTGAGAAACTTCAGGCTTACGTGGATGGCTTTAAGCCCTGCAAGGTCATGACTAGTTTAGGAGATGTTGCTTTGGATAAGCACGGTAAACCGAGGGTCGAACCTCGTTTCGTTAATACTAGGTTATTATTGTTGTGCAAGACTGTTTCAGCCGAGGATACTCTGCTGGGTATCTGTTTTAACTCCTGCCCGTTTTTTATTTGTTTTATATTCAGCGTTTTTGATGTTTTGAGTTTCTCCCCGTGTTTCTGACCATGTTTTTGGCTTTGCAGGTAGAATGGCTGATCTTGCTTCTGAGCTGATAAGGATAGCTGCTGAGTAAAAAGGGGAGAAGTCAAAGAAGAAAGCGAGGAGATCCAAGCCTAATATTTTGATTGCCGAGCAGACTGCTTCGGGGAGCATCACCCAAACTTCGCCGATGGGAAGCTCAGCTGGGACCGGGTCTGGCCGGGTGAAGAGGCAGAGGGAGGAGCCGATGAAGACCATCGTCGACTTGTCTGAGGGTGACGGGGGATTTGTGCTCCCTGCTTGTTTGAGCAACAAGGATTTTTTTAACAACAACCCTCCTCAGGTGCCCGTCTCGGAGAGGGATTATGTTCTGGGGGTTTCCGCAGCTGCTCGACAAAATCAGCTCACCCAAGATATTGCTGCTGTCATCCGGCTGGCGGAGACAGCCTTGGTATTAAATGAGGGGGGGCCAACTCGTGAGATGGAGAAGTTGGCTGCCCAGAATGCTAGGCTGGAGGGGAGCATTGTGCAGATGGAGGGTGAGCTGATCGACCTTAGGGGCAAGCAGGAGAATTATGGCCAGCTGTTGAAAGATGTTCGGGTAACTCGAGAGGAGTTGGAGAAAACTAAGAAAGAGCTCGAGGAGGTAAAGACTCAGGGTGCCGAGGAGAAGAAGAAACTGGAGGAGGTTATAGGCGACCTGCAGTCCAAGCTTGCTCCTGCTGCTGATGAGGCAATTGAAACTTCCAGGCTGGTAAGTCGAGCAGACCTGGTTAAGGAAATCAAGAGGCTCGGGGGCCTGATGTTGGCGAGCATGGTGCATGGGTGGAAGAATGCGATCGCCCAACTTAAGATTGTGAATGCCGAGCATGGTTTGATCACTGATGGCATTCACAAGCTCAAAAGGGTTGAGAATGGGCAGATTGTCATTCCGGAGAAGTATCAGCAAATGGCCCTTGAGGAGGAGAAGTATGATGAGGATGGTGATGATGATGACGAGGAGGAGGAGGAAGCTGAGGAGGAAGCCGTCGGGGAGGAGAAGGCACCAGATGATAACCCAGAGGGTCATGATGAAAGCACCTGATCCTCCTCGACTTTTTTTTTTTTATTTGGGCCTGCGCGCCATTAACTTGTAATTTTCTTTGTTTTATTTTGAACAATATTTGGGGGCCTGCGTGCCCGGTTTTGTAATATTTGAACGAGTGGGTTTTTATGCCCGGTATTTTATGACAGTGCCCGTTTTATTAATCCTGCTCGTTTATTTCATGCTCCTCGTTTGTATGTTTAAAATATTGCTTTTTGTTTTTGCTAAGTTATGCCTGTTCGAAATGTGTTATGCATGTCTTTATGCTTTCTCGTTTTTCACTTAACAAATTTTTGGTTTTGGTGTTTGTGTACTTGCTCGACATTGTTGTATGCCTGCTCGACAAAACCATTTTCTTTATTTGTAAGTTTTTTCTTTCGAGCGCGTTTCGTCGAGGAGGTCGTCCTCGGATTTAACTTAGACAGTTTAGGGAACTGCCTAAGCGCCTAGAGTTGTTTCTGAGGCTAATACGGACGCCGACACGTTGTTGTGCCCGCCCCCGCGGCTTGAACTTCCCATCGCGAGCTGGGCGTTAAGCCTGGGCACGAAGACGAGGAGCTTGTCTCAAAGGTCATCCTCGTCGGCGAGACGCTCTGCCCTTCCTGAGCCAGAGTATCTCCTTTTCAATTATTGGATCGAGCACGTGTGCCCGCGTGCTTTCCGTTGTCGAGGTGTCGGGCTCGTTGCTAGAGGATCCGAGCAGCCTTTTAGAAGTGTTTTTTACTTTGGCAATAACTTAGCTATAATATTGTTTTAATTTTTGGGAGTTCCGAGGTCGAGGAAGTTTCTTACCTCGAAGATCCTCGAGATAATACGCGCCATTTTTTGTTTTGTCAATGACGCGATATGGTCCTTCCTAGTTGGCCACCAGTTTACCATCCTGGGAGTCCTTAGCATTTCGTCTTAAGACGAGGCTGCCCACTTCAAATTCTCTTTTGATGACTTTGACGTCATGTCGGGCAGCTATTTTTTGTTTAAGGGTGGCTTCCCGAAGGGATGCCCCCGTGCGGATTTCTTCGACGAGATCACGCTCTTCACAGAGAGCTTCGTCGTTCATTTCTTCTTCGAGCGGTTGCTCGGTTCGGCGAGATGGCTCGCCCACCTCCACGGGGATAACTGCTTCTGTTCCATATACCATTCTAAATGGAGTCTCCCCGGTTGTGGAGTGTGGTGTTGTGCGATAGGCCCAAAGGACGCTTTCGAGCTCCTCGACCCATTTCTTTTTGTTTTGGTCCAATCTTCGTCGTAGGCCGCGCAGGATTACTCTGTTGGCGGCCTCGGCTTGCCCGTTAGTTTGGGGATGTTCCACGGAAGTGAAATGTTGCTTGGTCCCAGGGCAGCGAGGAAGTCTTGGAATCCTTTGTCCGTGAATTGTGTCCCGTTGTCCGTGACGACGGCTTGTTGTATCCCAAATCGGCAGAGTACGTCACGTTTGAAGAAACGGAGTATCCTGAACGACGTTATGTCGGAGAGGGGTTCTGCCTCTACCCACTTGGTGAAGTAGTCCACGGCGACTATTAAAAATTTATTTTGGTGGAGTCCCTTTGTGAAGGGGCCAAGTATGTCCATGCCCCACCAAGCGAAGGGCCATGGTGACGACAAAGATTTGAGTTCGTGGGGAGGAGCCAGGTGCATGTCCCCATGCCGTTGACATTTGTCGCATTTTTTCACATGGTCCTTAGCGTCTTGCTGCATGGTGGGCCAGTAGTATCCTGCTCGGAGAGCTTTCCTGGCCAGCGATCTTCCTCCCAGGTGCTGGGCGTTGATTCCCTCGTGTACCTCGCGCAAGATGTAGTCGACTGTTTCCTCGTCGACGCATTTTAGGAGTGGGATTGAGAACCCTCGTCTGTATAACTTTCCGTCGAGGATGACATATGCGCATGCTCGACGTCTAATTATTGCAGCTTCTTTCTGATCGTCGGGGAGGGTTCCATTTGCGAGGAAGCTGTAAACGGGGGTCATCCAGCAACTTTTGTCGCCAATGACATTTATGTCGAGGACGTTGGTCGTCTTCTCGATGCTTGGTCGAGGGAGTATTTCTTGAATGACGGACTTGTTTCCGCCTTTCTTTTTTGTGCTCGCCAGTTTGGACAGGATGTCTGCCCGTTTGTTATGCTCGCGTGGAACGTGTTGCACTTCCACGGATTCGAACTTAGTGATTTTTTCCTTCACTAATGCTAAATACTCGGTGAGGTTATCATTTTTGGCTTGATACTCTCCTAGTACTTGTGAGGCAACAAGTTGTGAATCTGTGAAGATTTTAATTTCTTTTGCCTCCATGTCCTCGGCCAACCGTAGGCCTGCTAGGAAGGCTTCGTACTCTGCCTGGTTGTTCGATGTCGGGAAGGACAGTGCTAGGGATACCTCGATGATGATCCCGTTCTCGTTTTCCAGGATAATTCCTGCTCCTGCTCCCGTGGCGCTCGATGCTCCGTCGACGAATATTGTCCATTTGTCTGCCTCGCTTGTCGTGGAGGATGGACTCGTCATTTCGGCCACGAAGTCTGCTAAGACTTGTGATTTTAGTGCTTTCCTGCTTTCGTAATGAATGTCGAATTCGGAAAGCTCGAGGGACCATTTGAGCATCCTGCCCGCCATATCTGGCCGACCAAGCAACGACTTGATGGGTTGATCGGTTCGGACTACGATTGTGTGTGCTAGGAAGTAGTGACGTAGTCTTCTTGCTGCGTTGATCAAGGCAAGGGCCACCTTCTCGATTTGTGTATACCTGAGTTCGGGCCCCTGGAGAGCCTTGCTCGTAAAGTACACTGGTTTTTGTCCTTCCGTTGTTTCACGGACAAGAGCTGCGCTGACGGCCTCAGATGCGACAGAGAGGTAAATGTATAACACTTCCTCGAACTCCGGGCGTGAGAGGACTGGGGTTCGGACAGGGCCTTCTTTAGATGTTGGAGGGCCTGCTCGTACTCGTCCGTCCATTCGAACACAGCTTCTTTCCTTAGTAATTTGAAGAGGGGCAATGCGTGTTGAGCAGATTTTGCTACGAAGCGAGATAATGAGGTCAGCATTCCGTTCAGGGTTTGTATGGATTTCTTGTTGCTCGGAGTTGGGAGCTCCGCAAAGGCGCGACATTTGTCGGGGTTGGCTTCGATTCCTCGTTCTGTTAGGTAGAATCCGAGGAACTTTCCTGCCCGTACCCCGAAGGTGCACTTTTCTGGGTTGAATCGCATGTTGTGTCTTCTGGCCTGCTCGAAGACCTTACGTAAGTGGGCGGTATGGTCGATTTCCTCATGGTATTTTACGATCATGTCGTCCATGTAGACTTCGAGCATGTCGCCTATTTCTCCCCGGAATACTCTGTTCATCATTCGCTGGTATGTAGCACCAGCGTTTTTTAGACCGAAGGGCATTACGTTGTAGTAATAGTTGCCCGACTCGATCATGAAAGCTGTTTTTTCCCTGTCGGCCACAGCCATTGGGATTTGATTGTATCCTGAATATGCATCCATAAAAGACAATAATTTAAAGCCAGAAGAATTATCGACTAGTTTATCAATGCAAGGTAAAGGATGAGAGTCTTTAGGGCAAGCCCTATTGAGATCGGTATAGTCAACACACATTCTCCATTTTCCATTAGATTTTTTAACTAGTACAACGTTAGACAACCAGGTAGTGTATCTGGCTTCAGAAATAAAATTTGCCTCTAGGAGGTCTTTTACAGCTTTTTCAGCAGCCTCCGCTTTTTCGGGAGACTGCCTACGCCTACGTTGCACTACGGCACTAGCAAGTGGGTCGACGGTGAGTTGATGACAAGCAATGTTTGGATCCAGCCCGGGCATGTCGGCAGCGTGCCATGCGAACAAGTCAGCATTTTCTCTAAGGCAGGCTTTCAGCTGCTTCCTCGCCAACTCGGGGAGCCCCGTACCAATCTTGACTCCTTTTTCTGGATCCTCGCCAAACTGAACTATCTCGAAGTCTCCATCTGGAATGGGGCGGTAATGCTCTTTGCTCGCCTCGTCGTCCTCCTTCTCCTCCTTCCTCAGCTTTTTCTCCTCCTTGTGTTCTTTCTTGGAGGTGCGGCTGTCAAGATCAACAGAGCTCACATTTGGTCCGGGCAGACTTGATGGTGCTTCCGGGGAAGGCTTTGGTGGTGTTTCCGAGGAAGGCTTTGGCTTCTTCGGTTCAGGAGCTTTACCAATGAAATTGTTGCCTTTGGACGCTGCGTCGAAGCACCTCCTCGCGGCTTCAATGTCCCCGTGTAACGTAGCAACCTGCCCCTTATGAGTGTAATACTTCATCTTCAGGTGGGCGGTGGAGGGGACAGCGATCAGGTCTGCTATGGCCGTCCTGCCGATGATGCACTGGTAGAGGCAGGGGCAGTCTACGACCAAGAATTTGACCCTGATCGACTTGGCAGTTTCCTCGGAGCCAAAAGTGACTATGAGGTCGACATAGCCCCAAGGCCTAGTGGTTGCCCCGTTGAATCCTGTGAGATCTGAGCCCAAGTACAGGGTGAGGTGTGTCTCGTCCAGCTGTAAGGTCCTGAACAAACTGGCGTACATAATGTCACAGGAGCTCCCCGGATCGATGAGGACCCGACGAATGTCCATGTTGGCCATGTCTGCCCGGACGAGGAGGGGAATTTGGAAATTGGCTGACCCACCGGGAAGCTCCTCGCGATAGAAGGATAAAGGCATTGATCGCCCCTTCGCCTTGTCCAGCGTTGCGTTCATATTCGAGGACGTGTTGATGAGCTCCTCGAATTTTCTTTTTATTGATCCGACGGTGTGCTTGTCCATACGACCACCGGATATGACGAATGAGTCTGTGAAATAGTCCCACGTGCTAAGCGTAGGACCAGTATAGGTGTCCCCAAAATCGCTGGGGATAGCAAAATCTTCTGGCCGGGATACGCTCATAGCTATCTGCTTGGCGTTGTTCTGCCCGGCTGGTTGGGGAGGTACCTCCTCGACCGCGCGTGTCTCCGCGGCCTCTGGTCGAGGGTCATTGTTTCTTTTGACGAACTCCCTCAGGTGTCCACTCCTTATCATTATTTCAATGGCATCCTTCAGCTGGATGCAGTCGTCGGTCCTGTGACCATAACTCTTGTGGTATCTGCAATACCTATTCTTGTCCTGGCCAGGCTTCAGAGGGGTTGGCTTTGGTTGCTTCACACCTGCTCTGTTGAATTCGGAGATGTGAACTTCAGCAAATATTTCTCCCCGAGATTTGACGAGGGGGGTGTAGGTGCTGAATGCGCTTGGAGGGCCACGGGGCTCTCGTCTTTCGCCCCTCCTTCTGTCTCTGCCCCTCTCGCCACCCCTATCGCCGCCTCTGTCACTTCCCCTGTCGCCACCCCTGTCATCGTTCCTATGGGAAGACTCGCGGGCAGGGTGGCTGCTTCCAGGTCGGGCAAGGCGGGCGACATCAGCTGCCTGGACTTCGTCGTACTCAATGTACTTTTGAGCTTTCAGGAGAAGGTCGTCCCAGGTGGGTGGTTTTTCTATGCCAACAGCCTTGGAAAAATCGCTGCCCGGGCGAAGGCCCCTCTGCAGCAAATACTTCTTCATATCGTCGGTTGTCTCGACCTGCACAGCCTCTTTATTGAACCTCTCGATGAAATTGCGTAGAGTTTCATCCTCGGCTTGGTATATGGCTTCCAAGGCGTGCACAGTTTTTGGGTGCTTGTGGGAAGCAGTGAAGTGTCTGCAGAACTGCTCCGTAAGGTCCCTCCACGAGTGGATAGATTGAGGGGGCAGGCTTTGGTACCATGCCATCGCTCCCTTCCTCAGTGTGGTCGGGAAAAGTCTGCACCTAATGGCACCGCTAATATTCCTGAAATCCAGGTTAGCGTTGACATTAGTTATGTGATCGTCAGGGTCGGTCAAACCATCGTACGCGGGGAGCGTAGGAGGTCTCTGCGAGATTTGCGAGGACGGTAGCTGCCCGACGCGCCCTGCTTGGACATCAGCGCTAACCCTTGAGGTGAATGGCGGCGCGGAGCTTCGTGTTTTCCTTTCTTGCCCGGGGAGAGCCTACCCTCGCGATGTGGAGGAGTACGATCCCTCTTCCGAGGAGTAACTTCGACCCTCTCTAGGTCGGGGCGTCGATGTTTGCGGCGCCGGCTCCTTTCCAGCGCGGCGATTCTTTCACTTTGCTCGTCTAGTCGACGACCTTGAGCCTGCATGGCTTCCGTTGTTTGTTTCAAAGCAGCGATCAAGGCCGTGATCTCGGAATTGGCCAAGGTGGCGGGCTGTCCAGCGTTGTTTGCCGGAGTTTCTTGCTTGAACTGTGGGCGTTTGCCCATTCGACGATCGGTTAGAACCTCGACGTCTTCTTCATCGAGCGAGAGTGAGGTTTCCCGTCCGTCGCGGGGGTCGGTTTCTGGACCGCGTGCTATGGTGGTATCGTCACGCACCGGTGATAGAACGGTGTTATGCTGCGGCGGCGGAGAGGGTGGAACGTTGAGCACGTTCTCGTCGCCGGTATCGGTGTTGAGTTGCTGTGATGAACTAGCCATGATGAAAATTGTTTGTTGTAAAACGGAATCGGTTTTTATCTTTGTTTCTTTGAGAAAGAGTAAAGATGGGGAAGAACTCAGGTCCCCACAGACGGCGCCACTGATCTAACCTGTTGATCAGAAAGGTTGAGGCCGGTCCGTTGAGCAAGCTTTCACACCGAAGGGAGGGTTTGTACCTGCAGGTGCTCCGATGCCTAAGTCAGCAAGAGAACAGGAGATACAAAGAAGAGAGAGAAAGTAAGGTATAGAATGATTCAGAATACCTGGCTCTCCTGTCTAGGAGAGCTTATATAGTGCCCCCAGCGCTGGGCCAAAGGTTGGTCTATTGGGCCGGGATAACCGGCCCAATAGACTCAACTGCCAAGATAGTCCCTGTATCGTAGGGGGAGGCCGTAATTTGCCTCTATCTTGGTTAGAGTCGTTCCGTTATTCGCGGGTAAGGGATAGACTCCGTGACAACTGTGGTTGGATAAAGGAGCACGTGCTAAACGTGCTGCTTAGCTGTTAAGCTAAGGCGGAATGAGTCAACATGCATGGGTAGACGAGCACGTGTTTAACATGCTGCTTACCCATTATGTCGAGCATGACACGTCATTGGCTGACGTGTCGGGGAAGTCTCCCCTTATTGGGTTTTGCCCCAAATGTCGGGCAGAAGGGATTGGGCCAGTGATGGATAATTTTCGCAAGTGAACGAATTACCACGTAGTAATAAAAATATCAATCCACAGGGATTGTGTGATTAAACGAGTCTAATAGTGTTCATAAACATGATGCAAAGAATACACATAAATTGGGGGTTTGGTTGAGTAATTTGACGGTAAGAAAATTGTGCTAATTCAATAAGTGGAAAAGCGAGGTAGAATCATCGGAATCACCTAGTCTATAGCTTAATCACATGCAATCTACCATACAATATGAATTCACTCAAGTATTCGCAACTGGATCAACATAATGGTGAATCGCAATCTCTTGTCAAAATCCACCCTATTCGTTGTCGATACTCCTCCGATCTCTCGGATGAAAGCTACCTACAACGAAGTATTTGAAAACGCGTTGATCGTTCGCTACACTCTATGTTTCAATCTCTCGACCGGAAACACTCAAGTGCTTAATGCAATTCAGTTCAGAAATTAAACCAATACTCTCGCACGTGACTTAAATCTAGATCCATTACAACGCTAATGAAGAATCGTAAGGCATTAAGTATAGATTTGCATTAAACGAATACTATTACAAGAGTGAAATCATACAATATAGCAGAATTACATTAGATTACTCTACATCCTAAGCTATCCTAGATCCTACCTCCACGAGAAGTCTAGCTCCTTATGTTGCTTCGTTCGCCTCCTAGCTTCAACTTCATGGCTTGAGAATCCATGCCGCTGATGTGCTCGAAGCTATCCAATGAAATCCAGGATCCAATGAGATACTCTGAAAATCATAATATCAGTGTACTGTAGCAAAAAATTTCAACCCTTCAACAGAAAAATGCAGAATTCTTATATAATGAACGCAACCACGCCGCGCGCCAGATCTATCACGCCGCGCGTGGTTGCAAATCCATCAACGACGCCGCGCGTGTAACGGTATCACGCGGCGCGTGATCAAGTCAGAGAGCAATCCAATTCCTGAACAAAGCTTCACGCCGCGCGTGGTCAGGTATCACGCCGCGCGTGATCAAAGTGAAAACTTGGCTCCCTGTGATCTCCATCACGCGGCGCGTGATGGGCTACGCCCCCAGCGTAGTGAAAATCAGCAATTTCCTGCAATTTTTCCTGTTTTCTTGCAAAACAAGTAATCAAGCTTATGATTAGATTTCTCTTATATTTATTGCTTAAAACCTACTAAAATGCATTTAATGTTGCTAAAATAGGCCTGGATTAGAGAGTGTGACGATCCGTCATCACAACCCCAAACTTAAACCTTTCCTTGTCCTCAAGGAAACAACTTTTACCTCAAGCTTTTGTGTCAAGACCTTGGCATTTTCCTTAAATTCACTCGAATCATACATACGTGAGAATCACCTGATGATCAATGATCCACCTGCAAACAATGCTCAATTGCACAATCGTTCCCGCAAGACATTTTCAAGTAATTCACACTTTTCAACCAAGGCTCTATGATTCCATCACACTACTCACATACACTCTTCAGTTTTGGTAATTCACTCAAATCAACACATCAATGCAAGTCAACAATAATTTTGCAAGTAGTCTAAAAATTCATTCGGTTCACTTTGTGCACACACATTAGAGGTCTTTTAGGGTTATAACGTGGCTTGGCTAGGGTGGATGGTGACATTTTGGGATAAGTAGTAGAAAAACTTGGAGTTAGATCCCCCTATTAGTCAAAGAAAATTTTCATAAACCAAACCCTTATTCTTTTGAAACATAGTGGACTAGAGAACATTTTCATTTCAACACACAAGTTTGCAAATCTTTTTGTAACTCAAGGCTATCACTTCTTTTTGCATTTCTTTTCCCTTTTTCAACATTCATTTCTTTTTTTTTTTTTTTTTTTTTTTTGTTAATCTTTCTTTCCTTTCACAAAAAGCCTTGTAACTTTTGAAAATTGTTTTCTGAATTTTTCAATCAAACTTTTGTAAGTTCTCTAGTACCCTCACCCCAAACTTCATTGTTTGCTAATTCCAAAAAGCAACCCCAAACTTAGTGGTGAGCAATGCGCGTCAACCACTAATTAGGTGCCTAACCTCCAAGAAAGTCATTCCTTTTTTACATCAAAAATTCTTAAGGTTGTGCAAAATAACATTTTCTTTTCCAGCTCAAATTGGTTAAGCAAAGGATAATTATATGTAAGGGTGGATAGAAAGGCTCAAAGGGACCAAGGAACATGCCTCGTGTGTGCTACAAAAGTACCAATCAAATAAAAAGACGACAAGCAAAATCGAGAGACAATACATGAGTGGATATCACACATAGAAGAAAAAGGAGTGTTTGGCTCAATACCTCTCGGTTGGGTCGAATCAAAGAACTGGTCAAAAAGTGTGTGTTCCCTTCCTTTGCCTCTTGATCACATGAGTGCAACAAGCTATTGCACTGCAGGTTTCACAAATTACACACGGAGAAAATCATGCAATTGATACTCAAGTAACTAGAAGGAACATGCCAACGTATTGAAACAAACTCTAAAAGTAAAAACCATTCCACAATCAAACAAGACAAAGTTCAAATTCAAAGTTAAAATAGTACAATCCAGCCAAATCCAAGCAACATCAAATTATTATTACAAACCAACAAAAGTAAAGTAGACGAAAGTAAAAAGTAGAGATAGAGTAGTAGAGTAGCAGCAGCAGAAATTCATAACCAAAGACGTCAAACGGTGTCATCCGGCTGGCCAGTGAAGTAGTTTGTGAACGGGCTATTTAAGTTCAGATTCAGCCCATCCACATCCAGCATCTCCCTCTCCATAGCAGCTGCCTCATCCTGCTCAACCCGGCGGCGCCTCTCGATCTCAGCCAACTCAGAAGTTCTCAAACCAGAATTGTAAACTTGTCTGGCCTGAAAAGATGTCAGCTCCCTCGCCTGATGTGCCTCCCAATCAGCATCAACTGGATACAAAGTCCCAAAAGTAGGAGGAGGGAAGGTGGAACGGTAAGTCATCACCTCGGTGTACATGGAAGAGGCGGTATCAAAGTAAAGATTAGGAAGCCTGGAGTATTGAGAAATTTCCATCTGGTGTAGCATAGAAGCAAGCTGATTAGTGTCATGAGAGTAACGAGGAGGGGCCGGCTCCGGCATCCCTTGTGGGTCATCAACCGGTACATAATGTTGGTCCGGGTGAACACCGTCTTCAAACTGATTAATCTCTTCCTCCTCTCTTGCAGCCTCTTCTCTCGCAACATTCCCTTCACCACGGGGCACCATCGGACCTCTCTCAAACCTCTTCTCAAAGTATGATAAAGATAGTGGACGGACAGGATGTAAGTCACCTTCTTGCACACACATAGGGACATTGCTTGCTCTACACAAAGCAGCAATTAGGTTGCAATGCCCCAAAGTAAAAGTCGGATTATTATTATTTGCCATTTCATGTAAATCCTTTTGTAACCAAAGACCAAGATCGACATAACGACCGTCAGCTAATAATCGAACAGCAGCAACATTATCAATCTGGATTTCAGAGTTATTACCAACCACTCTAACATTCTTAAGCCAAAACTCACCCCAAGCACGGTGAAAAGGGTTAAAACTTGTCAAACTCAACCTAGTAGGAAGGGATGAGGCTGAGTGTGACAGCCATCTAGCTCCAGGCCTACAAACAATCGCCTTTAACTCTTCTCTCACCTCAAGGCCACCATTAGAAATTCGTTCCTTCTCGGATGCCAACTCACAAGCACCTCTCACACGACAACCCAATAATGTATTAATGTGAGCTGCGGAATAGTACACTCTTATTCCCCTAACTGTCGAATAAAACTCCGGAACCGACGACTGGTCAGGTAAGTAAGCATTCGCGAGAAATTCCCTAACCCACATCTGATTACCAGGATTAGCTTCATCTTTAATCATCAACTTATTAAACTTCCCCCATTTTCTAGACTTAATCTCATTTCCTATCTCAGCAACACCCTTTAACAAGTCCTCTCCAAAACCTTTTTCTTGATTAATAGTAAAGGTTTGGATTTTTGTGTACCTTTTCTCATGAACTGCACTGATGAAGTGGGGGTGGACCTGTGGTTGAGTCACATTGCTCCGGCGAGGAGGAGATGCTTCAGTGGACCGAGAAGATTGGCCCTTGCTTGCACTCATCTTTGTCCTTTGTTTCTTTGGTGGTTCTTGTGTCGGATTGGCGTCGCTCTTCTTCTTCCCTTTCCCTGTTAGCCGTGTCAACATGTTGAGAGTGTAGAGGTTGAAATGGGTTGATTTGGGAAAGTGGTGAAATGAGGAATTGGAAGTAGAATTGGAGTGGTTGATATGGTGGTATGTGAATGTGAAGGAATGGGATGATTGAAGGTGATTAGAAATGAAATTGGAGAGGTTTGAAGGATGAAAATGGGTTAACAATGGAGGTTTTCGTGTGAGAGGGCGTGTGGATTGATGATGGGACTGATGGAGTGGTTGGGAAGATGAAGAAATTCAAATTTTACATGCTTTCCTGTGTAGCCACGCCGCGCGTGACCCTTGCTACGCCGTGTAACGACCCATTTTTCGTATTCGTATATTTTATTAAATGTTATTTTATTTATTAATTGGCTTTTATTATTTTAGTGAGCGGCGAATAATTATTTAGCCGAACGTAAGTTATTAGACGCGAGAACCTTGGTTTTGGGCTTAAGGGGCGTGAGAGGCAATGGGCCTAAGCCATTTGGGCTTGGTTCATGGCAATGGGAAGTAGTATAAGTAGCAAGTCAAACACATGAATAGTATCACAATTCATTTGTTTGAGTTTTGAGTGAGTAGAGCAAGAGCAAAACCATAGAGCAAGAGCTAGGGTTTGATCAAGAGAGAAAGCTTGAGCAAGAGAAGGCTTGGATCATCATCTTTGCTTAAGGTAAGAGATTAGAATTCATGATTCTTGAGTGGCAAGGAGAGGGGAGATTGTCTATGTCTCCATTCCCGAACTCTCCCACTCAATTTCTTTTAGATTTTGATTAAGCTTTTGTATGTGAGTGTGATGTTCTTCATCATCACTTTGTATGTGTTAATCACTAGCTTGATTCCATGATAAATTTGTATATGTTTGAATCATTTTTGTAAAGTTTATGAAAGTTACTTAAAACCCAAGAAATTGGCATGATTTTGATTATTTGAGGTATTTGGATGTTTGGAAGGGATGATTAATGTTCCTTGATACCATATATGTTTGGAATGACTGTTTATATGAATTTATAACATGTTTGGATGAATTTTTGAGTTGATTCAATGTTAAACCGCCTTAGAAAGCTCAAGAACAGATTTTCTTTCTGGTGTAGTTCGCTGAGCGAACAGGAGTTCGCTACAGCGAACCTGTTCGCCACAAGCTCGCTACCTGTTCGCCATGTACCTGTAATCCTCTGATGAAGTTCGCTACAGCGAACTGAGCTTCGCTTAGCTAATAAGTTCGCTACCTGTTCGCTACGGATTCGCTTAGCGAACAGTACTGAACCTGCAACTTTTGTTATTGGTTGTAAGTGTATTTAGGCACTTGTAACATGGTTTAAGGGTATCCTTACATGATTGTTGATACATGTTGATACTGTTAATGCTTATTGTTAATCGTTATATGATTGATAACGTGTATGCAATAAGTTGTAGCTTAAAGTGAGCAATGTGATGTTTTGGCATTAATTTGTAATGTTAAGTGAATGTGTTTGAATTGTGTTTCCGCATTCATAATGAGTAGCTTCGAGCTAGAAATATCATATTGATGATATGTGCAAACATACATGCATTCATGTATATATATGTTGAAATTGGAAACTTGGGTTCCAATAGATTTAAATGGATTTTTGAGTCCATAAGGAAGCCGAGGATCGGATTAGATGAATCCATAAGATCTAGAGCTGCTATCCAGCAGGATATAAAACTGTTTAACTTATCCATGAGGGATATGAAGGTTTGGTAAGTTCCGAACAATCCGGCAAGATGTAAAACTGTTTAACTTATCCATGAGGGGTAAAAGGCAATTGGTACCACATGCATTAGTCGTGTCTAGGGATGACATGACATAGAATGATTGGCATTAGATACATTAGGGTAAATGCGCATATATTTGATAAATGGTATGTGACATTATCTGGTTGAACTATGTTAAACTTTATTAATTGATAACTGTTTAGTACGACGTTTTGGCGTGAGTTAGAATATATATGATAGTTCGAAAGTGTAAGGCCTTTCTTATACTCGTATGATATGCGATTATGTTTTCTAACTCTCTGCTTTGTGTTATTTGCTGGACCTTTGGGGGTTCAGATATTCAGGCTGAGGACTGTGCTGACGTTTAGACTGCGGTATTAGCTGGGTGTTGAAGTTACCTTTTGGTGAGGAGACTTAGCATAGATTACTCCTCTTAGTACTAGCTTTTGGTTAGAGTTTGTAAATAGTAAATGCTCTGGTAATGTAACATCGAGTCGGGGTTTATGCTTGACTTTCATCGTATATCGGTGTTACCTTTTTGATATGCTAGTTCTTGTATAAGTGACATCCTTAGGGATGAATTTGGCTTATGTATATATATATATATGCATGCTTGGTTTTATTGAATCCGCTGTTGCTTTTCATGTTAAACTTCATGACGCTCTGTGTGTGTGCTTGTGTTTTAATTACCGCGTGGCACTCTGCCTTTACACTTGTTAGAAAGTTTTTAAAATTACGTTTTTAAGAGTAGTATGGGTTAGGGTGTTACAAAAGTGGTATCAGAGCCTGGTTGGTTCGTGTGAACCAATTAGGACTTTTCTTTTCCCCGTATGAGCATGTGTAGGGGACACTGTTAGTACTTTCTAACGTCTAGTTGTGATTCGTTCAGGAATCATGGCTGCTGCGAGAACGAATGCCCAGATTGCGGAGGCTTTGGCCGCACTCACCAACATAGTGGTTAGAGATCATCAACCTGGAAGAGAGGTAGAGATGAGGTTGGAAAGGTTCATGAAGCAGAAACCGCCAACATTTACCGGAGGTTACAACCCGGATGGAGCTTACAAGTGGCTGGAGGAACTTGAAATAATTTTTGAAGCAATGGATTGTTCCGAGGAAGGGAAGACAACCCTTGGAACATACGTGTTGCGCGAGGAAGCGAATGTGTGGTGGAAGAACGCCAAGTTGAGGCTAGGACCCGGTGGTATGGCTATACCATGGGCAATGTTTAAAAGAGAATTTTTGGTTAAGTATTTTCCTGTGGATGTGAAGAACAAGAAAGTGGTGGAATTCATGGAACTGAAACAGGGGAATATGACGGTAGCTGACTATGCCGTCAAGTTTGAGACTTTGTGTGCGTTTAGTCCGCATTACAACACCTTGGAAGCGGAGGACGACAAGTGTGTGAAGTTTGAAAGTGGTCTACGTCCAGACATCAAGCATATGATTGGATTTTCACAGATAAGGGATTTTGCGACCCTTGTGAACAAGAGTAGGATCTGTGATGAAGATGGTAGGGCTAAGGTGAACTACTACAAAGCTGTGAACGACCGAAAAGGGAAAGGACAAGAGCGCGGGAAACCTTATGATAACCGCGGTAGGGGTAATACAAGTGGTGGTAAGAAGCCGGTGAATGGAAGTTGTTACAAATGTGGAGAGCGGGGTCATATGTCGTATGATTGCCCGAAGAAATTGGACAAGTGTTTGAATTGTGGGAAGTTAGGCCACAAAGCCGAAGTGTGTAGGACAAGAGTGTTTTGTTTCAACTGTGGTGAGGAGGGCCACAAGAGTATAATCTGCAAGAAGCCGAAGAAGGTGATGGGCAAGGTGTTTGCTTTGAGTGGAGAGGATGCTAGCCATGAGGACAATCTCATTAGAGGTACGTGTTTCATCTATGACACTCCTTTAATTGCGATTATAGATACGGGAGCGACACATTCTTTTATTTCTTTGGATTGTGCGAAGCGTCTTAGTATTCCTTTAACGGATATGACGGGTAGGATGGAAATAGAAACTCCTGCTAATGGTTCAGTGATTACCCGACAAGTATGTCGTAATTGCCCCGTAACCATTTTTGATAGGCACTTTGGTATGGATTTAGTGTGTATTCCACTTAGTGGTATGGATGTAATTTTTGGTATGAATTGGTTAATCTTCAACCGAATTCATATCAACTGTCGTGAGAAGGCCGTTGTTTTTCTGAAGCCGGAGGAGAACTTGCATTTGATGAGCGGGAAGGAAGTATCGGAAGCGTTGAAAGAACATGTCGAGATGTTCATGATGTTTGCATCATTGAAACTCGAAGGAGGAGTTAAGGTAGAAGAGTTACCGATCGTTTGTGAATTCCCAGATGTGTTTCCAGATGATATATCTGATGTGCCTCCAAAGCGAGAGGTAGAGTTTTCTATCGACCTAGTACCTGGAACTAGTCCGATATCAATGGCGCCGTATCGAATGTCAGCGTCAGAGTTGAATGAGTTGAAGAAGAAACTTGAAGAGCTGCTTGAGAAGAGGTTTGTTCGGCCGAGTGTTTCGCCATGGGGAGCGCCGGTATTGCTTGTGAAGAAGAAAGATGGAAGCATGAGATTGTGTATAGACTATCGTCAGTTGAACAAAGTGACGATCAAGAATAAATATCCACTTCCGAGGATAGATGATTTGATGGATCAACTAGTTGGAGCTTGCGTGTTTAGTAAGATCGATTTGAGATCTGGATACCATCAGATTAGAGTAAAGACGGAAGACATACCTAAGACTGCATTCAGGACGAGGTATGGGCACTACGAGTATTCAGTTATGCCGTTTGGTGTGACCAATGCACCCGGAGTTTTCATGGAATATATGAACAGAATTTTCCATTCATTTTTGGATAGATTCGTGGTGGTGTTCATCGACGACATTTTGATTTACTCAAAATCCGAGGAAGAGCACGAAGAGCACTTGAGGATTGTTTTGCAAGTCTTGAAGGAGAAGAAGTTGTATGCCAAGTTGTCGAAGTGTGAATTTTGGATGAAAGAGGTGAGTTTCCTAGGGCATATAATTTCAAGTGGAGGAATCGCGGTAGATCCTGCGAAGGTTGACGCTGTGTCACAGTGGGGAACGCCGGAATCTGTTTCAGAGATTAGAAGTTTCCTTGGTTTAGCCGGTTATTATAGAAGGTTCATCGAAGGTTTTTCGAAGTTGGCTTTACCATTAACCAAGTTGACGAGGAAAGATCAAGCGTTTGTTTGGGATGGTAATTGTGAGAAGAGCTTCCAAGAGCTCAAAAGAAGATTGACTACTGCACCCGTGTTGATTTTACCTGATGCCAAAGAGTCGTTCGTCGTGTATTGCGATGCTTCGAAGTTAGGACTTGGCGGAGTGCTTATGCAAGGGGGTAATGTGGTAGCTTATGCTTTAAGGCAACTGAAGGTTCACGAGAGGAACTATCCAACACATGATTTGGAGTTAGCCGCAGTGGTGTTTGCTTTGAAAGTGTGGAGACACTACTTGTATGGATCGAGGTTTGAAGTGTTTAGTGATCACAAGAGTCTGAAATACTTATTCGACCAGAAGGAGTTGAATATGAGGCAACGAAGATGGCTCGAATTCTTAAAGGACTACGATTTTGAATTGAGTTATCACCCCGGAAAAGCCAATGTGGTGGCCGATGCATTAAGTAGGAAAACTTTGCATATGTCATCATTGATGGTGAAAGAGTTAGAGTTGATTGAAGAATTCCGAGACTTGAGTCTTGTGTGTGAGGTTACTTCTTCAAGTGTGAAGCTTGGAATGTTGAAGTTGACGAATCCTTTTCTTGAAGATATTAAAGAACATCAGAAATCGGATAAGAGATTGATGGAGAAGATGGTACTCATCAATGAAGGTAAGGAGACCAATATCAAGATTGACGAAAGTGGAGTCATGAGATTTCACGGAAGAGTTTGTGTACCGGATGTACCCGAATTGAAAAGAATGATCATGGAAGAAGGTCACAGAAGTGGTTTGAGTATTCATCCTGGAGTAACCAAGATGTATCAGGATTTGAGGAAGTTATTTTGGTGGCAGGGAATGAAGAGGCAAATTTCTGAATTTGTTTATTCATGCTTAACTTGTCAGAAATCGAAGATTGAACATCAGAAGCCGTTTGGTTTGTTGCAACCAATGTTTATACCCGAATGGAAATGGGATAGCATTGCAATGGATTTTGTGGGAGGTTTACCAAAGACCAAGAAAGGTAACGAGGTGATTTGGGTAGTGGTAGATCGTCTGACGAAGTGTGCTCACTTCATTGCTATCAGGAAAGGTACTTTGGTGCCTAAGTTGGCCGAGATTTATGTGGAGCAGATTGTGAAGCTACATGGTATTCCAACAAGTATTATTTCGGATAGAGATCCGAGATTTACTTCCAGATTTTGGGAAAGCTTGCAAGAAGCTTTAGGAACGAAGTTGAGGTTGAGTTCAGCTTATCACCCTCAGACCGATGGTCAGTCGGAGAGGACGATACAATCCTTAGAGGATTTGTTGAGGGCTTGTGTTTTGGAGCAAAACGTGAATTGGGATTCTTGTTTACCGTTGGTAGAGTTTACATACAACAACAGTTACCATTCTAGTATCGGAATGGCACCGTTTGAGGCTTTGTATGGGAGAAGGTGTAGGACACCTCTGTGTTGGTATGAAACTGGAGAAGGTGCAATTCTTGGACCAGAGATTGTACAAGAAACAACAGAGAAGATTCGGATGATTCGTGAGAAGATGAAAGCGTCTCAGAGTCGACAGAAGAGTTATCATGATAAGAGGAGGAAGGACATTGAATTCCAAGAGGGAGATCATGTATTCCTACGAGTTACATCGACTACTGGAGTAGGACGTGCGTTGAAGTCAAGGAAGTTAACATCGAGGTTTATTGGACCATTTGAGATTTTGAAGCGAGTTGGGAAAGTTGCGTATAGGATTGCATTACCGCCATCATTGGCGAATTTGCACGATGTTTTTCATGTATCACAGTTGCGCAAGTATGTGTCTGATCCGACACACGTGATTGAATCGGACGATGTTCAAGTGAGGGATGACTTGACCATCGAGACTGTGCCTTTGAGAATCGAAGGAAGAGAAGTGAAGAGGTTGAGGAACAAAGAGATTGCATCCGTGAAAGTCGTGTGGGGAGGACCGGCTGGTGAGAATGCAACGTGGGAGCTGGAAAGCAAGATGAGAGATTCTTATCCCGATCTGTTTCTAGGTAATTTCGAGGGCGAAATTCTTTTAAGGGGGGTAGGATTGTAACGACCCATTTTTCGTATTCGTATATTTTATTAAATGTTATTTTATTTATTAATTGGCTTTTATTATTTTAGTGAGCGGCGAATAATTATTTAGCCGAACGTAAGTTATTAGACGCGAGAACCTTGGTTTTGGGCTTAAGGGGCGTGAGAGGCAATGGGCCTAAGCCATTTGGGCTTGGTTCATGGCAATGGGAAGTAGTATAAGTAGCAAGTCAAACACATGAATAGTATCACAATTCATTTGTTTGAGTTTTGAGTGAGTAGAGCAAGAGCAAGAGCTAGGGTTTGATCAAGAGAGAAAGCTTGAGCAAGAGAAGGCTTGGATCATCATCTTTGCTTAAGGTAAGAGATTAGAATTCATGATTCTTGAGTGGCAAGGAGAGGGGAGATTGTCTATGTCTCCATTCCCGAACTCTCCCACTCAATTTCTTTTAGATTTTGATTAAGCTTTTGTATGTGAGTGTGATGTTCTTCATCATCACTTTGTATGTGTTAATCACTAGCTTGATTCCATGATAAATATGTATATGTTTGAATCATTTTTGTAAAGTTTATGAAAGTTACTTAAAACCCAAGAAATTGGCATGATTTTGATTATTTGAGGTATTTGGATGTTTGGAAGGGATGATTAATGTTCCTTGATACCATATATGTTTGGAATGACTGTTTATATGAATTTATAACATGTTTGGATGAATTTTTGAGTTGATTCAATGTTAAACCGCCTTAGAAAGCTCAAGAACAGATTTTCTTTCTGGTGTAGTTCGCTGAGCGAACAGGAGTTCGCTACAGCGAACCTGTTCGCCACAAGCTCGCTACCTGTTCGCCATGTACCTGTAATCCTCTGATGAAGTTCGCTACAGCGAACTGAGCTTCGCTTAGCGAATAAGTTCGCTACCTGTTCGCTACGGATTCGCTTAGCGAACAGTACTGAACCTGCAACTTTTGTTATTGGTTGTAAGTGTATTTAGGCACTTGTAACATGGTTTAAGGGTATCCTTACATGATTGTTGATACATGTTGATACTGTTAATGCTTATTGTTAATCGTTATATGATTGATAACGTGTATGCAATAAGTTGTAGCTTAAAGTGAGCAATGTGATGTTTTGGCATTAATTTGTAATGTTAAGTGAATGTGTTTGAATTGTGTTTCCGCATTCATAATGAGTAGCTTCGAGCTAGAAATATCATATTGATGATATGTGCAAACATACATGCATTCATGTATATATATGTTGAAATTGGAAACTTGGGTTCCAATAGATTTAAATGGATTTTTGAGTCCATAAGGAAGCCGAGGATCGGATTAGATGAATCCATAAGATCTAGAGCTGCTATCCAGCAGGATATAAAACTGTTTAACTTATCCATGAGGGATATGAAGGTTTGGTAAGTTCCGAACAATCCGGCAAGATGTAAAACTGTTTAACTTATCCATGAGGGGTAAAAGGCAATTGGTACCACATGCATTAGTCGTGTCTAGGGATGACATGACATAGAATGATTGGCATTAGATACATTAGGGTAAATGCGCATATATTTGATAAATGGTATGTGACATTATCTGGTTGAACTATGTTAAACTTTATTAATTGATAACTGTTTAGTACGACGTTTTGGCGTGAGTTAGAATATATATGATAGTTCGAAAGTGTAAGGCCTTTCTTATACTCGTATGATATGCGATTATGTTTTCTAACTCTCTGCTTTGTGTTATTTGCTGGACCTTTGGGGGTTCAGATATTCAGGCTGAGGACTGTGCTGACGTTTAGACTGCGGTATTAGCTGGGTGTTGAAGTTACCTTTTGGTGAGGAGACTTAGCATAGATTACTCCTCTTAGTACTAGCTTTTGGTTAGAGTTTGTAAATAGTAAATGCTCTGGTAATGTAACATCGAGTCGGGGTTTATGCTTGACTTTCATCGTATATCGGTGTTACCTTTTTGATATGCTAGTTCTTGTATAAGTGACATCCTTAGGGATGAATTTGGCTTATGTATATATATATATATATATGCATGCTTGGTTTTATTGAATCCGCTGTTGCTTTTCATGTTAAACTTCATGACGCTCTGTGTGTGTGCTTGTGTTTTAATTACCGCGTGGCACTCTGCCTTTACACTTGTTAGAAAGTTTTTAAAATTACGTTTTTAAGAGTAGTATGGGTTAGGGTGTTACACGCCGCGCGTAGTGCAACTTGTAACGGTTAAGAACTTCTTTCATAAAGGCCACGCCGCGCGTAATCACCATCACGCGGCGCGTAATCACTAGTCAGAGAGTCCTTTTTTCTCCAGGCTTTACGCAGCGCGTGATGCACCCCCACGCCGCGCGTAGTATATTCTGAAAACTCCTTCCTCTGTACTGAAAGAGCACGCCGCGCGTGATTGTACTGCGCCCCCGGCGTAGTAGAGCTCTGTTTTGCCCTGTTTTGCTTCAATCCTTGCTTCTGCTGCATACCTACCTACATACTTCAAAAACACAACAAACTAAATCATTAGAACCTGTTGGGTTGCCTCCCAACCAGCGCTTGTTTAACGTCCCGATGCTTGACGTTCCATGCCCCTAAGGGTTAAGGAAAAGTAGTGCCACCATGTGGCAAGTAGTGTGCATTCCAAGGTAACTTAAGGGCATCTTTAACAATATGATCATAAACCTGGATTTTAAAGCATTGTGGGTCTCCATCATCACATGTCATCTTATCAAAGACATTGAATGTAACCTGCTGATCATCGGTCCTTAGCATGAGTTCACCCATCTCCACATCGATTAAGGCTCGGCAAGTTGCTAAGAAGGGTCTACCAAGTAGCAAAGGTTCCCACTCCCTAGTTTCTTCTATGTCCAAAACCACAAAATCTGCGGGAAACACAAATTCAGCAACTCTAACCAACACATCATGGAGAATACCTTCCGGATGCACAATCGATCTATCCGCCAAAGAGATACTCATCTTTGTCGGCTTTGCTACCGCTCCCGGTATCTTCTTCATCATTGATAACGGCATCAGATTGATGCTAGCACCCAAATCACACAAAGCCTTTTCAATAGTGAGATTTCCAATAGAGCATGTAATTGTAAAGCTCCCCGGATCTTTCTTTTTCTGAGGTAGCTTCCGTTGGATGAGGGCGCTGCACTCTTCCGTCATACTTACCATTTCATCATCTAGTGGTTTTCTTTTCTTTGTAAGCAGCTCCTTCAAAAACTTTGCATAACTTGGCATTTGTTCCAATGCCTCAACTAATGGTATAGCCATCTCAAGCTTGTTCAAAACCTTCATGAACTTCTTGAACTCCTTTTCTCGCTCAAGATTCTTAACTTTCTTTCTCCTAGGATAAGGCATCCTAGCATATGGCGATTCATCAACTCCCTTACCTTTCTCAACCTTCTTGCTCTCTTTTTCTTTTATCTCCCTCTGTTTTTCAACTTCTTCTTCCTCATCCTCACTAATCTCCACTTCCTTAGACATATTTTCATTTTCCACTTCTCCCTCATGTCTCTCATTTTCAACTACAACCTCTTGCTTATTTTCAACCTCTCCCTCAATGACCTTCTTTTTCAAAGGCTTCTCCACAGCTGGCCTTTCCGGTATCTCTCTACTCCTCAAAGTGATTCCATTGCAAGTTTCATTTTTCGGATTATCATGAGTGTTTCCACCGAAACCTCCTTGGTTTTGCAACATTGAAAACTGTCTTGAGAGTTGACCCATTTGCACCTCAAGATTCTTGATAGATGCTTCATGATTCTTGTTAGAGGTCGCTTGACTCGATTTCATCGCTTCAAAGTTGCTTTGGGTCATGAGCATGAACTGATTTAGAGTCTCTTCCATCCTTGATGGAGGCCTTTGCTGCTGTTGAGATGAACCTTGACTTTGCATATTGCTTCCCCATCCGGAACCGTTATTGTTGTTGTTGTACGGTTTCCGGAAGTTGGCTAAGTACCTAGCTTCCTCTGAGCCTTCTGGGAAACAACCGCCATTGTGGATTGGACAGCAGCTTCATCATTGCTTCCATTTGGCTAGTCATTAGCTTTTGCTGTGCTAATAGGGCTGTTTGAGTATCCAATTCCAACACTCCGCCTCTCTTTTTGGCTCCTCTATCATTCGTAGCTCTATACTCGTTTTGAGCCATACTTTCCACCAACTCTCTTGCTTCAGCCTCGTCCCGATTTTTCAGCGAACCACCGGCTGATGCGTCAAGTATCATGCGCGTTTGCGCCCTCAAGCCTTGGGTGAACATTTGCGAACCACCGACTCATTTTATTTATTTATTTATTTATTTATTTATTATTAAGTAGCCTAATGACTAGAGTCTTTTTTTTTGGTCAAGAGAGTCTCACATATTTAAAATGTAGAGAAATGTGAAATCCGGAGTTTAAACTCCGACCACTTCAATAATGTCCCTGGTATTAGCTCTAGCTTATTTTATTACTATTGTTGTAAACAAGTTTTTTTTACTAGAGAGCACACGTAATGGAGAACATTATTATTCCATTAATTTTTTTTTTCAATTGGGTTGGACAGTGATTTTTGTTTATAATTTTTAAAATATGATTTTTTATTTTTACTGTTGTTGATTGTCAGTTAAATTAAAAGTCCATTTTAGTAATTAGCCACCCAAAAAGAATTTTGATCTAAATTATTTAAATAATATAAATTGGTGAAAATCACAAATATATTCAACTAATTTTTAATCAAAATCAATTATCTCAAACTCAATTATTTCGCCACAAAACCAAACACACACAATGACAAAGGGAATAGAAGTGCTAAGAGAATCTTAAAATAGGTAATCCAAAATGATTCCCAACAATAAAAATATGCCGCATAAAACTAGTGAATGAACCAGCCACCAACACGGAACGTTCACATACCATCAACTCCCTGCAATAAATGGCAGCATGATATATCGGACTCTTTCGAGCCAATCAGTTCAAAATAGTTTGATTTTTATAAAAAGCTATTTAAGACAATTTCTTATTTTAGAGATTTTTTGGAATTTACCGTCCAAAAAATTCATAATAAAATACCTAAAACAACATTTCAAGATAAACTTTTTAAATCAAATTTCCATTTGAAACTTTTATGAAAATTCTTTGTTAATTTTATTTTTTTTAACAAAATATCAATACACTATAAAAAAGTTAAATCATGTTTTAATAAATTTAAAACATACAAAGCCCTATGGCGGAGCAATATATCCATATGTTGGAAGAAGGGCAAGTAGCAAAGAAAAAGAAGAGATTCATATATATAATTAATTTCGCCAAACTACATAGAAAGTTCTAAAACTTTCAAAAGTAAAAGAGTTGTATGCAATTCACTACCTTATTTGTCTTTCAATTCAGGTACAACTAATTACACACACATATCAAACACACTAACACTCAAACAGAGCAATACCAACATATAGAAAAAAACAACATATTCATTTGTATAATATATAATGTTGTATATATGTTTATGATATCAATTATCAAGGACTAGGACTAGGAGCATGGTTAATGCGATTTGGCTTGAGAAGCTTTGCAATGGACATGACTGCAATAATCAAGAGAAGAATGAAGCCAATGAAAGAAGCAATAAGTGCACCACCACCTCTATTGCAATAGCTTTCAAATTTGTCACAAATCTTATTCCATCTTGCATGTGAATTACCATTTCTTCCCAATTCTGACATGAATGTTGCTGCACCATCTCCAGCTGATGCTAGAGCCATAGTTAACTTTTCCCCAAAAAAATATAATAAATAAATTAGTTTTCTTACATTAGTTATATTAAAATAAAAACAAATAAATATTTATAGTATTTTTTTTGTTTCCACTACCAGTATCTGACCCACTAGACCGTCTAATCTAGTTCGGAAATTAATTTTGACATCAAGTAATTTAAACCCCCTCCTAATTAATCGCAGTTGCGGGGGATCGAATCAAAATATTTATAGTATTGATG
Source organism: Trifolium pratense (assembly GCF_020283565.1). Classification (NCBI taxonomy): domain Eukaryota; kingdom Viridiplantae; phylum Streptophyta; class Magnoliopsida; order Fabales; family Fabaceae; genus Trifolium; species Trifolium pratense. The sequence goes on from NC_060063.1 coordinate 17,160,660, forward strand.
TAAATGTGATGGTGAAAAAATTACTACCATGTCTAATATTGCAATCAATGCAAGACGAAGTCCTTTGTAATCATATTGGGGTCCTAATATATCCAATGCAATCATCACCAAGTTATGGAGACTAGCATTTCCATTGGCTATCACAAAGAACCTGTATCACCAAACAATGATGAGTTAAATAAAAATTGTATAATCTAATAAATAAAAAAATTGGTGACTTAAATATTATAATGTCTCAATTTTTTTTTATAATGTCTCAAAATCCATCATTAGTAAATTGAAAGAACAAATTAGAGACAAATTTTATATTTTCTGTTACTAATTCTATTGTTTAGTGTTCATTGCAAGAACAATAATTTAATAGGAAAAAAAAGACATTTAAAATAAACTTAATTAACGAAAGATGCATTTCAAATTGACTAACAAAAAGTAATTTTATAATTTAGGTAAAGTTAGTAGATGATTTATTCTCGTTTGATAGAAACGGATCCTCTCCAATGAATTTTTCCGTGGAGTGTCTGATGGAGATCCTAAGTCTTCATTTGTATTGGACCTCAAGCCATAGTATTAAACTAGTGGCTGGGATTCCACTGCACAGAATTTGTTCCACTGTTTAATACATTTAAGGCTAAAAGTGATTTTTTACTCATAATAAAGGAAAACTTACACAAAAGCTGGAGTTTGATTAAACTTAGCAGAAAGAGTAGCAGTTATTGGGGTGCTACCAATGGTACCAACAATCAAGCTTTTGGTTTGTTTATTTAGTGCCATCACAAATGTTGCAGCTGCAGTAGCAAAAAATGCAACCACCCTAAGGGACAAAAGGATCCAATCCTTCTTTGTCTTTGTCTCATTAACATCATTGAAACCAAGTTCAACTTTCTCTTCACCATTTCTTGAAGCCATTGTCTAATAATCAAGCACTTAATTACAAGAGATAGTGAGAAAGTGATGGTTAATATTGATGCACATTGATGGCTTATTATAGATAGGGACATTGGCATTAATCAAAGCATATAATTTGTTAAGTCTAAGAAGCTAAGTGTATGTTCTATGTATTTAATTTCTTGGGTGGTATACCCAACTCATAACTTCAGGTTGTTGTAGTTGGTGATGAAACATGAGAGAACATACCAATATAGTCCATTTAGTTTATAATTTAATTTTTCTTAATTTTAAAATTAGTAATAATATTTTTAAAAAGTTACGTGTTGGAAAAGATAAAATAAAATAAAAAGTTGTTTAGGAAGTAAATTCAACCCATAGGTAAGAATCCCTATAAAAGATCAACCATAGGTAAGAAACGTTGGCATTATTAAGGTCAAAAGTATCCACCATATGTCGGAATTTTATTTAATTAAAAATATATTTTATTAATTTTATCTACAATAAAGGCACACTACACTTAATTAAAATATTGGGTTTAAGTGGTTAATCAATTTTCAAAAATAAATTGTTTGAGAAAATTTGAGTTCAATTCGATCGGATTATATTTTCCTCGCGGTCGAACTCTGAATTATTAGAACTTCCTTACATTTGAAACTAGAGGGTTAATATAAAATATAAATGGTACACGCAATCTGCTTATCAGATGACATATATTTTGAGTTAATTTTATTACTAAATCAGATCAAAATAAAATTAAAAGAATAATTATGTATATTTATCTCGCGGTCGAACTCTAAATTATTAGAACTTCCTTACATTTGAAACTATAAGAATAATATAAAATATAAATGGTACACGCAATCTGCTTCTCCGATGATGACATATATTTTGAGTTAATTTTATTACTAAATCAAATCAAAATAAAACTAAAAGAATGATTAGGTATACATATTCCTAATAATCTCTTTTGAATGTTAAAAACATGTCTCGTTAGTATCTTACTCATTTAGAAAAAACTCAAAGAAAAAAGTTTAATGAAGGAAAAAAAAAAAAACTACAATATTTTTTTGTGAGAATTGGCTCATTAAAAACTTTACGACAAACGCCTAACACGACAAAACTAATATAAAAGAAAAAAGAATGCAAAGTATATTTATTTCACCTCCCCCGCAAGACGAGTTCATTCAATTGTTAAAAGGTCTTGAATTGTGTTGACTTTGTAAAAACATTATTTTTTTTTGGCTTAAATGCGCTTTTGGTCCCCACCCCTATTTTCAAGATCTTGAAGTTTTAGTCCCGAACTCCATTTTTTAGTTATTTTTACTAATGTACCATAATCACTAATAATGTGGCATGTGGTCCATAGAATATTCAAGTCATTATACTTTCCACACTTCACGCTTAAATGAATTGCCCTATAAAATTGCAAAACATGAAATAGCATAAAAAAGCAACATATGGGTAGAGAGGAAATTTAGTTAGTATCTTGCTTTAATGGATTTATTTATTATATGAAGATGATGGAAAACGGTGCCACTATTTAACATAACTCAAGTTTTATACGAAGAGATAAAAGAGAGGATAAAGAACTCACTTGGTGGATTATTGGATGAATTACTTTTAGCTAGAGGCCGAAATCCGAGCATTGGAGATGACCCGACAATGAAAAACGGGGGTATCTGAAGAAAACGCTATGACTCCCAAGTTAGTAAAATGTGGAGCGAAGAGTTTTAAGCAAGGTTGTCAGAACCGGACCGGTCATCGAACCGGCGAGCTCACCGGTTCAAGGTTCAATTGGTCGGACCGGGTTCAATCGGGGTCGAACCGTTTTTAATTAAATATATATTTTAATTAATATATAAATAAAAACATATGAATAATTGCTCAATATTTCATAATTTCACACATTAAAAAGATAAAATATCACAAGTCAAAATAAAATAAAATTTATAATTCAAACCAAATGAAAAATAGATGAAAAACAAAAAAATTTCCTATTCCTACGACGTCGTTGTTTTGTTTCATTTTTTTTTTTTAAAAAAAGTTAAAACGACGTCATTTTACCCTATTTTTTAAAAAAAAAATAAAAAATCTGCAAAACCGCTTGAACCGCCCGGCCGGTTCACCAGTTCGTCCCGGTTCGACCCCGGTTCATGCGGTTTTTTGCCGGTCGGTTTCCTATCCGTTTTTTGCTCAAAACCGAACCGTTTTCATGACCGGTTCACGGTCCGACCGGCCGGTCCGGTCCGGTTTTGATAACCTTGGTTTTAAGAGAGTAAGAATAATGCACTTGACTCCTCTGATATATATATATATATATATATATATATATATATATATATATATATATATATATATATATCAATCGCTGGGCCAAGACCATTGATGAGCATAATGATGTCACCAATAATTGTCGAAAAACAGCTGAGAAGCCATGATTGACAATAAATGCTAGTTATTCCGATGTCGGCCGTTATGAAAGGCAAAACTTCCTTGACCATTAAGCATGAGTCATGAGAAGACGTTAATAGGCCTTCCGTTGAGTTGGGCTGAGTGCGGCGCATGGGTTAGATCCTTGGTGATTGTCTAGTTCAGAACAACGGCCCCAAAGTCATCATGCTCGAGCATGAGTATGATGACTTAAATTTAGTCACTCCTAGAAATATGGCGATTATCCTCCAGTGGACAAAGAAACCCAAAGTTGGGATTATGTGTGTCCTTGCTCACATGAGATTGATCTAAAGAGTGAATAGTACAAAAGGCTACCTCTAATCAATCGTAGCCATTCATTTATGGAAAATGCTAACAATATTACGGGACACTTATTAAACATACTAAATTATAAGAAAATTTTATCTTAAAACTTATGCATCTAATATCTTAACAATATAAAAAGTTATTTTTTTAACATTAACTTTATGCTAAATTTCTTTTTTAGTATGCTTAACAAGTGTATCGTGGTGCTGTTAAGTGTGACCATTTATTTTTATATATTAAGTACATCAAAGGCAATTAGTCGATTGGTGAGAATTGAACAAATCATTTAGTGAAATCAAAGATTTAATCTAGTGGTAAAAAAAATATCTTCAGATATTCTCGGTTTGAATGTCACTAAAGGTTTAGGGGAAGATAAATTAATTAGAGGCTATTTTTGGATTGATGAAATGAGATGGAATGGAATGAAACATAATCGAGTATAATAATATTCCTTTGTTTGGATTTATAAAATAATAATAAAATGAATTTCATCCAATACCATCATCTACTTCAATTTTGTTCCTCTCTTTTCTAAAATATTACTCCCTACGTCCCAAAATATAAGAGCTATTTTGACTAAATGACACTATTCATTGATCTATGATGGCCTTTTCGCAAGTGAACGAAATGCCACGTAGTAATAAAAATATCGATCCACAGGGATTGTGTGACTAAACGAGTCTAATAGTGTTCATAAACATCATGCAATAATAAAACATAAATTGGGGGTTTGTTGAGTGATTGATTGGTAGAAAAACGTGCTTTGTAATAAGTGGAAAAGCGAGGTAGAATCATCGGAATCACCTAGTCTATAGCTAAATCACATGCAATCTGTCGTATCATATGAATTTACTCAAGTGTTCACAACTGGATCAACAAATTAGTGAATCGCAATCTCTTGTCAAAATCCACTCTATTCGTTGTCGATACTCCCCCGATCTCTCGGGTGTAAGCTACCTACAACGAATGATATGAAAGCGCGTCGATCGTTCGCTACACTCTATGTTTCAATCTCTCGACCGGAAACACTCGAGTGCTTAATGCAATTCAGTTCAGAAATTAAACCAATATTCTCATACGTGACTTAACTCAAAATCATTATAACACTAATGAAGGATTATAAAGCATTAAGTGAAGAATTACATTAAGTAAACACTATGAAACAGAGTAAATTCTTACAATATAGCAGATTACATTAGATCCATCTACATCCTAAGCTATCCTAGATCCTACCTCCACAAGAAGTTTAGCTCCTCATGTTGCTTCGTTCGCGTCCTAGCTTCAACTTCATGGCTTGAGAATCCATGCTATTGAGGTGCTTGAAGTTATCCTATGAAGTTCTGGATCCAACTATGAAAGCTCCCAAAACCAGAAAGTAGATGAAATGTAGCAGATTTTCCAACCCTTGAACCAGAAAATGCAGTTTCCTTATATAATAATCGCAACCACGCCGCGCGCCAGATCTATCACGCCGCGCGTGGTTGCACATCCTTCAACTACGCCGCGCGTGTAACGGTCTCACGCGGCGCGTGATAAAATCTGAGGTCTCTGATCTTCAACTCTGCAACCTTCACGCCGCGCGTGATAGCTCCACGCCCCTGGCGTAGTTATCCTTCCTTTCTTCATGCCGCGCGTGGTCGGTGTTACGCCGCGCGTGATCAAGTCAGAGAGCAATCCAATTCTGATCAAAGTTTCACGCCGCGCGTGATAGGCATCACGCCGCGCGTGATCAAGGTAAAAATCTTGGCTCTCTGTGATCTCCATCACGCAGCGCGTGATGGGCTACGCCCCCAGCGTAGTGAAAATCAGCAATTTCCTGCACATTTTTCCTGCTTTCTTGCAACACAAGTAATCATGCTTATGAATAGATTTCTCTTAAATTTATTGCTAAAAACCTACTAAAATGCATCTAATGTTGCTAAAATAGGCATGAATTAGAGAGTGTGACGATCCGTCATCAATCTTGCTTTGACGTTTCTTTTAATAATACATAGATATAAGATTTTTTTAATAATACATAAATATAATAGTTACTTTGACTAAATATTAGCATATAAGATCTTGTTTGATTTGTTTTGATGAGTATTTTCAAAATATCAAGTTTCTAATTTTATAATTTTTACTAATAGAGAATTAAAAATATTAATTATCAAAATTGTACGTTGACATACGTGCATTAGTCTAACTAGTTTTTATATTTTGGGACGGAGTAAGAGATTCCGCTCTCACTCAGTCCGGCTCAACTTAATTCCATTATGTTCCATCATAGCCTTAATAGTTCAAAGGTGTACCTTGTGTGTTGGCACAAAGAACAAACAGTTTTCCATTGCCCAAATATTATCCTCTTCCCCAAACGCTATCAATCTCAAATCAAATAAATAAACTCCAAACAAATGGAAACAAATGAACTAGCTCCAGTTGAAATTGAAACCGACCCGAATACAAATCCAAACGCGAATCCGATTCCACTCCTCGAAGAAGACGTGGACGAACTTAAGAAAGTCTTCAACGGTTTCGACGCAAACGGCGACGGCAAGATCTCCGTCAACGAACTCGAGACCGTTCTCCGAACACTGAGATCCGACGTACCACAAGCAGAAGAACTCCGACGTGTGATGGAAGATCTGAGCGCTGACCGAGAAGGTTTCATCAACTTATCGGAGTTCGCCACGTTCTGCCGCTCCGGCAGTTCTGAAGGCGGCGATTCAGAGCTTCGTGATGCTTTCGATCTGTACGACAAAGACAAAAACGGACTTATCTCCACTGAGGAGCTTCATCTAGCACTTGATCGCCTCGGAATGAAGTGCTCAGTCGAGGAATGCCAAGAGATGATTAATTCCGTTGATTCCGATGGTGACGGTAGCGTTGACTTCGATGAGTTTAAGCAGATGATGACTGCCAAGAGCCGTGCCTTTAACGATTCTGTTAATTAGACGGTAGAATTTCTCAGTCTTTGTCGCCGGTACAAGTTCCGGTGTATTTCCGGTAATAGATTCCACAGTACGTTTTCTAGTTTTGCTTTACTTTACCATAAGTAAATAAAGGATTCCACAGTAGCACGTTTTCTAGTTTTGCTTTTAACATGTGGTTGGTTATGTTATGGCAAGTTAATTGCCCCCACTTTGTTTTATTTTATTTTGTTAATAAATCATACTACTTTTATGAATTACTAGCGGAGTAAGATGAAATTTATTGGAAAGTAGATTAAAAAATAAAAAAATAGAAAGGATATAATAAAAAAATAGAAAAAGAAGAATGGTAAAACCATCACAAAAAACTTTAGGTCTTTGTATTAATATAAGAAAATAAATATATATAATGTAAAAATTATGAAAAAAAATGGGCTACCTTATTAATATATTAGTAAAAATATAGGTGTTGAAAAATCACAAAAAAACTTATGTCCATGTATTAATATATGAGTATAAATATAGTCCTGTAAAAATTATTAAAAAATAGGCAATCGTATTAATATGTTAGTGAAAATATAGGTCTCGCAACAATCATCAAAATAATTAGGTCATCGTATTAAATATGAGTATAACCATTAAAATTGTAAAAAAAAATAGAATTATTTTTGTTACAAACAACTTAATTAATATATAATTAAAAGTATAAGTCCCGTAGAAAGCACACAAACAAAAAAATTTCCATATTTATATATAAGTTTAAATATAGGTCCCGCGGATGTTATAAAAGAACGGACAAGCTTATTAATATGAGTAAAACACATAGGTTTTATGTACCCAAAAAAAAACACACAGGTCTCCAGAAATCACACAAAAGATTAAGTTCTCGTATTAATATATAATTATAAATATAGGTCTAAAAAAATAGTAAAAAATTAAAAACTTCAGTAATAAGAGTAAAAACATATGCCCCGCAGAAATTACACAAAAAATTAGATATTTGTATTAATATATGATCATAAATATATGTAATGCAGAAATTATGAAAGAATGACAAATTTATTAATATATGATTAAAAATATAAATCTCGTAGAAATCAGAAAAAAATATAGGTTCTCGCATTAATATCTGAGTATAAATTTAGGTCCTACATAAATTTTTAAAGATCAGGAAACCTTATTAATAAGAGGAAAATCATAGGTCCCGCAGAATTCACACAAAAGATTATGTCCCCGTATAAATATATGAGTATAATACGTAAAATTATAAAAAATAAAAAAATAAACAACTTTATTAATATATGATTAAAAATATAATGCACGTAGATATAACAAAAAAAGGTTCTCGTATTAATATGAATATAACCCGTAAAATTATTAAAAAAAAATAGATAACATAATATATTAGTAAAAACACAAGTTCCGTGAGAGTCGCAAAAAATAGTATATTTTCGTATTAATATATAAGTATAAATATAGATTTTGCTGATGGTATTGATGGTCAATCTATTCCAAAAAAATGGTCAATGTATTGATTACACAAAATATTACTCCCTGCGTTTTTTTATAAGTGTCCAGTTTCATCAAATTTAGCGTTTCTAATTGCAGAAATTATGAAAGAATGCCAAATTTATTAATATATGATTAAAAATATAAGTCTCGTAGAAATCAGAAAAAAAATATAGGTTCTCGCGTTAATATCTGAGTATAAATTTAGGTCCTACATAAATTATTAAAGATCAAGAAACCTTATTAATAAGAGGAAAATCATAGGACCCGCAGAATTCACACAAAAGATTATGTCCCCGTATAAATATATGAGTATAATACGTAAAATTATAAAAAACAATAAACAACTTTATTAATATATGATTAAAAATATAATGCCCGTAGATATAACAAAAAAAAGGTTCTCGTATTAATATGAATATAACCTGTAAAACTATTAAAAAAAATACATAACATAATATATTAGTAAAAATACAAGTTCCGTAAGAGTCGCAAAAAATAGTAGATTTTCGTATTAATATATAAGTATAAATATAGATTTTGCTGATGGTATTGATGGTCAATCTATTCCAAAAAAATGGCCAATGTATTGATTACACAAAATATTACTCCCTACGTTTTTTTATGCCTAGTTTGTGTTTTAAGGATACGATTTGTCAATTATACCATTTGTCAATTATTATTATTATTATTATTATTATTATTATTATTATTATTATTATTATTATTATTATTATTATTATTATTATTATTATCTTTTTGAATAGTTTATATATATATATATATATATATATATATATATATATATATATATATATATATATATATATATATATATATATATTTGAAAAACTAAAGTTTTTTTTTTAAAAGAAATTTTGTTCCTTTTTTTGTACGATAAGAAAGTTTGTTTCTTCCTTGTTATATTCATATTTAAACATAATTTGTTACCAATTTATTTTTGTATAAAAATAAATTATTTGAAAGAGTGCAAAAAATAGAATTTATTGGTGAATTAAGACGATGGTATAATAGGAAGATAGTGTGCAAAAATCCACTTTCTTAATTTAGTGTTATCATTCTAACTGAACACTTATAAAAAACGGAAGTAGTAAAATATTAAAGTGGAATTAATCACCTCAAGAAAAATTTTAAAATATTGAAATTATTTACTAATTTTCAAATATGACACAAAATACCCATGAAAGTGATGATGTGTCAAATTATTAAGTAGGGATAACATGAGATTTTCACATGTATATTATTTTCTTAGGTCCCTATATATATATATATATATATATATATATATATATATATATATATATGAGTATGGATATAGTCCCGTAATTTTTTTTTCATACGAGTATAAATAAAGGTCCCACAGATGTTATAAAAGAACGGACAAACTTATTAATTTGAGTAAAACACATTGGTCATGCATAAATCACACAAAAATTAGGTTATCGTATTTTTTTTTTTGAACAAGCTAAAATGAGAGATATATATATATATTAATAAACAGTCTTCCCAGCATAAGGTATACTGAGAACGACTAAGACTATTTACAAAGAGTCACGAAAAAAACCATAAAAATCAAATCAGGCCCAAACAAAGTAAAGGATCAGACCACCAGCTATGGTAATTAGAGACTAAAGTCACACTCGTCGTCTTCAACCACCTATAGGAAAATAGCTTGATCTTATCCAATAATTGATGAGAAGTACTTGTTGAACCGCCAAATAATCTATGATTTCTTTCTGTCCAAATAACCCAAACACAGGCGAGCCAAATCAGCTGCATAAAAGACCGTCGAGCACGGGAACCACCTGCTGAAGAAGTGAACTGGACAAAATGATCACCCAAAGTAGTGTAAACCACCATAGGGACGCCAATCCACAACCGAACTAATGCCAGAGAGAACCGAAAATTTCGCATGAGAGGAACAAGTGATGAACCGACTCCACCCCTCCACAACCAGAAACACAAGAAGTAGCTGTAGACGATAAGATGCCACGGGAAGCCAGATTGACTTTGGTAGGCAACCTATCCTGCAATAAACGCCATGCTAAAATAGATACCTTCAAGGGTACCTGCTTGTGCCAAACAAGATCATAACAAGCATCCAAAGTAACTAATTCCTGAGAAGTCAAAAGCTGATAAGCATCACGAACAGAGTAACCATGATCAGGATCAAATAACCAAAGCCACCTATCTGGAAGATGAGCCTGCAAAGAAACACCAAGAAGTAAGGTCTGACACTCCCCCAACAACTCCTCCTCCCAAGCCCACAACTGCCTCCGCCACACCCACGCCCCCCCTCCTGACTCCCACCCTAAAGAAGCCATCTCAGCTACCGTCGCTGATTTGTTCTCATACAGGTCAAACAAACGCCTAAACCTCTCACACAACGGACTCTCGCCCAACTAAGGATCGAACCAAAACAAAGTATCAGACCCATCCCCCACCTTCTTGGAGATACTCTCCTTAAACCAACCTCCTGCTGACCCTTTATCACCATCCCTAATCCTCACAATCTCCCTCCACCACGAAGACCCTCGCCTATCCCCCACTTTCACCCTACCTCCCTCCACACCATATCTAGCCTCTAGAACTCGAAACCACAAACTCCCTCTGTCCACCAACAACCTCCAACACCATTTCCCTAACAAAGCTAAGTTAAACTCCCTCAACTGCCGAACCCCCAAACCCCCATACTCCTTACGAAGACAAATAGATTTCCAGCTTATCCAAGAGGTTTTCCTAACATCCTCACTCCCCCCCAAAAAAATTTAATCAAAAGAGATTCAATAGAAGAGATAGTACCTGAGAGAGCTTTGAAGAAGGAAAGAGCATAGACAGGTAGAGAGGTTAAGACAGACTTAAGCAGTATCAGATGTCCACCAAAAGAAAGAAAGCGGCTCTTCCACCCAGATAATCTATTCTTTATACGAGCAATCACCGGATCCCAGAAAGCCAAGCGCGTCGAATCGCCACCAATAGGAAGACCCAGATAAAGGAAAGGCACCCTTCCCACTTTACAACTGTAAGACCCGTGATTCCATTGTACCGTTTGTGTTAAAAACGTGAGTAGTGGCTAAGAGATTTAGGGTTTTTGGTTAAGTTATTTCGCGAGTATCGTCGTAATAACAACATTTTTGCTGAGATGGAGCCTGTCTTGTGCTCGTGTGCTGGAAATGCACAAACTTTTGTTCCGTAGTCTTTATCTATCCATATGAACGTTCCTGTGGTTTCAGAATTTCGAAATTCGACTTTCTCCGTTTATTGGAAAAACGAGTAGAAAATGGTACCCGCTGTTGGAAAATTTACGGTTTCTGTTTTCCGTCGAACTTTAACTAGAGACTTTATATATCGGTACGAGTTAGGATCTGGACTCAGAATATTTTTAGGAGCTCAAGATAAAAATTTCAGTCGGAGAATAAAGTTTCGCGATACTTTTTAGAAATGTTTTACGACGAACAATTACCTCGTAAGTTTTCTATTTTTCGCAAGTTAGACCGTTGACGAAGTACGACTCGCCTGCGAGCGAGAGATGAGAGCTTAAAGAAATATCTAGATATTTTCTAGGATATTATTATATTAAGGTTTGTGAGAGGAAGATCCAAGGGGTAGGATTTTATCTTAGAAACTTTAACAATTTGATCCAATGGTTAGAAATTGATTAGAGAAACTACTTAAGGAAAAGTATAGATCAAAAATAACATTTTTTCTCTTTTCTTCCTCTTCCAAAACCGTGACCTACTCTCCCTCCCTCTCTTTCATTTTATTTATTTTTCTAAGTGTTCATACAACACAAATCTCCACCTTAAGAAAAATCTAGAAGGAATTAGGAAGAAAGCTTGGAACCAAAGTTGATCCCCTCTCCTTGGTGGTGCTTGTGAACTAAGTTTTATGGTAAGAAAATCTCCCTCCATCTCTTTATTTGTTGCTGTCGAAGTGTTGTTGTTATTGGTTGTTTGAGTTCAAAATTTTCTTACTCATAAACATTACTAGCTAGTATGAGTGGTGTTAGATCTAAAACAAAATTTTGATTGTGAGCATTTTAAGAATTTTGTGATTTTTGAAAATGTTTGAAATGAATTTGTGATGTGATTTTCTTGCAATTGAAGCTAGCACTAGTTGTTTTAATAGTTCAATTTTTGAAAGAAATGCTATAACAAGAAAAGCCCCAATTTTATGAGTTTTGAATCTAGGGTTTGAAGAAATCTTTCTAAAGTATTGAACTTAATCAAATTAAGTTTGTATATGTGAAATTAGTAATTGTATAATTATTTTAACCAAGTTTGATTTTGAAAAAAAAATGATTTTGTGTTAATTTTGGATTCTGGCCGAAATATGGAAGGGTATTTTGGTCCTTTTAACTTTGATATCTTGTCCTAAAAAGTAAACCATTAGATCCGTCTTTTCGAGACGATGAATTTGGACATATGGTTTGCGATGATCGGACGAAGATTGACCGGGTCATGCTCGTTTTAAAATCGTAACCGTTTTCTTGCCGTTTTTGAATTTTAATCATAGTAGTAGAAAAATAATAGAGATTACTTTTCTATGAAAATGAAAAATGTTTGGAAAATCTATTGGTGAGTTGAAATGAAAATTCTTTTGTCGAGAATTGTGTTTTAAAAGGCTTAAACATTTGCGAACTTGTTTTAGTTTGAAGAAAAGTGTAGAACTTGGTTGAAAAGATATTGTTTTCGAAAAAGTTTTAAATTAGTGAAGTTTTATTTAATGAAGTTTTTGTGATGCAAACTATTGTATTAAAGTGTTAATGTTTTCAAAGAGTTGTTTTGAAAATTATTTGAGCCTAGTTAGTTGTGAGGAAAGAACCATAGGTCTTGATCCATTAGTAGCCGAGCTAGGGCTTATTTGAGTGACCAATTAGAATGTGGTATTAACTTAATTAAGTTGAATGATTAAGGGTTAAGAGAATTAACCGGATTGGAGATTTCGTCGAGAGAGACGGGTTTGCTCGTGTAGCGTAAGTTGATTGTCTTGGAAGCTTGCCGAGGTAAGGGCACTGTTTTTATTTCCGTATTTAAATTCCGTCGATAGCATTAGGGTATGCTTTCTTGTTGTGCTTGGTTGCTTGCTTGTTGTGCTCGGTTGGGCTATTGTGCTTGGTACGTTGTGAATGTATTCTTGAGTTGAGTTCGTAATGAATACATGTTGCTTTTGGTCTTACATATAATTTGGTTTGGAATATATGTAATGTGTTGAAATGGCATAGATAGGGGTATCGTATGCTCATGCACTCATAGTACGTGGTTGCGCGAGTGGACCGCGGGGTGTGACGATCCTGTGACGGGGTGTCCACCTTAATCCTTCGGGATCTTTATTGAGTCCCAATACGTGACGATCCTGTGACGGGGTGTCGCAGAGTGTGATGATCCTGTGACGGGGTGTCCACTCTAATTCTTGAGATTGTGTTGATGATAGTAGAGGCGACGATCCTGTGACGGGGTGTTGCTAGAGACCTACGACTCCTTTATGAGAGGATATTTCCGGAAATAATTCATGCATGTAACGATCCTGTGACGGGGTGTTACCGTGGCGATCTTGTGACGGGGTGCCACACTCATTCATTAGAGGTTTGCATTAGGCTATGTGCGCATTTTATTTATTATACGTGTGTTGAGGAAAATGATAAGTGTTTAGCCGCTTTCTATTTGGTATTTGGTATTTGTATTTCCTGTTTCCAGATGGTGACCCTTGCTTTGTATGTGATAAATGAACGGGTTATCCCCCACCTAGACGATGGATTCCTGTCCGAGACCGTGGGTCGTGAGGACGATGGTGGCTTCTTGAGCCCTCAGTGGTCGAGTGGCGTGGCGGATCTATTTAGATTGTGTGCCGGTGTGTCTTGTACACCGTGCTTTTGGTTAGGTGTAGTATTTTGACTCTTTTGGATAAACTGTTTCTGAGTATTTATACTTTGGTTTAGACGGTTGTCTTTTGGATTGTAAATATTCAGGTACACACTTTGCTTCTCGAAAGCACTCCTATGTATGATTAGTACTATGCCGATGCTTGGGTTGTACTAATATATAATTAGTCCTGTTGTATGATTAATGCCGGCTCGTCACAAAAATGTATGCGCGCTCTGTTTTGTTTTACCAAAAAAAAATAAAAAATAATGCCCCTTTTCGGTCTTTGAAAAAATCAGGGTGTTACATTGTGGTATCAGAGCCCGGCTTTAGATCATCAAAGGGAAAGTGTGTTGTAGAGTTATCAGTCCAAAGTCAGTCAGAATATAGCTAGAGTTGTGTTAGTTCTAGCGATCGGTTTTTTTGTTGTGTTATGGGTTATGTGGATTTTTGTCTTGAGTCTAGCACGGGATATGATCAGGAACTGGATTGTTTCTTACGGAAGTACTTTAGGGAGTGATGCTTCAGTAAGTAGAATAGTTGAAACCCCCGAGCATTGGTCGAATTTAGTCGACAAGTGTCTCTGAATTCCTTAGACGGAGTGGTTCGAGGATGATGGACTTGAGGCGAACAAGAACTACAAGGGATTTTTAGAAGTAATATAATGGATTGGAAGTAGCATTGTTTGTTGTCATTCGGAGGTTCTGTTTATGGACGAGTGAACGTCAATTGATAAAGGATCGCAAGTAAGGATCAGATTGGGACGACCTTTTGAAGAAGAGATTTGATATCCGTCCTTGTGAGCCAGGGACGAGGCTTGGTGAAGTCATTTGGTTGTCAAGAGGATGCAGCCACTGTGGGATGGTGGAGCACGCAGAGATGCCAATTGGATTTAATTACACTGATTGGATAATCATCGGGGCGACTTGTATTGGAATTTGAGGAACTTGTACGTCAAGAGTAAGCAAACCTGGTGGTGTTAGAAGACATTTGTAAGAATGGTGGATACCTTCAAGGTTTAAGTTGAGTGTGTGAGATAGGTTGAATTCGAAAATGACATTATTAAGGATGAATCTCGTGATAATTGAGGGTATGAGACCAAATATCACGTCGATGAGTGACAATCTATACATAGTTCGGGAGATAGTAAGTATAGGTGTTGATGTAAGAGAAATATATAGGTAATCATTGGTTAGATAACTATAGATTTCGAGAGATGTTTTGTTAAGAATGAGGAGTTCAATTTTGGAAAGTGAATTTATGTCGATGGTATGGGATACTAGAGGTGTATGGTATGGAAATACTTAGAGAATTATAGCAGTGTAAGCTATAATTGTTGATTATTGGCAGGTAGACCCTAAGAGAAAGTAAACATCTTGAGTAGTTTGAAGGGATTAGTCAAGATTTGAGTAGAGATCCTGTGTGATTGGACATTTAAGTTAATGATTTCGATCGACCAAAAGGGTTGAAGGACCAAGTAGTATCTTGAATTTATGACATCATTGGTGTTGAGGTAGACAAGTTTTAAATAATTCAAGTTTTGGACGAGAATTTTTGGAAATTTTCTAGAAATGTCGTGTATTATTAGAAAGAGAGTTTGTTAGTAAGAGTACTAAGACAATGGGAGCGATAGTTGGAAGGAAATTTTGGTTTAATTTTGAGATGTAATGGAGAAAGTTAGATGGTGTGGTAAGTATTTTAAATCTCTTGAGGATTAGATACAAGAGATTGATTTCGGTATTAAACGTACTAAGGAGGAAATCATAGCGAAGGGTTGTGTTTTGGTAGTTGTTCTGGAGAAGTCAAGCATTAAGATTTGAGACACGTATTCAATCGCTGGATGAATGAGTAATATGTGTCGATTCGGAGGTAGATTATAGTGACATGACGAAGATAAGATTAGAGATAATTATGCATAGAGAAATACGTAATAGGAACTTGATGTATTAATTAATTGGAGCGTTTGGTTTTGAGGTGTACATTAGTAGACCCCTTAGTGGAAGTTAGAGATGAATAAGAATCAAGCTAGTGAATGGATGTGTAGAATATTTGGATTATGTGCGACTAATTAAAGACATGGTTTGAAATCAACGAGATGGAGGTCTTGGTTGTTTGGAAACCAACTTTAGGAATTTATCGAACTTAGAAGTTTCATTTTACTAGATTGTTGAGGAGGACCTAATTGGAGTTTTGTAGATATTATAACATCGACAAGATAATCGCAAAGGAATGGTTAACGTTGTGCGTTAGCAAGGAAGCGAGAAGGTAATACAAGTTGTAAGGGGAGACTGACAACCTCATTGGTTAATTTGGAAATTTAAATAGGAAAAGGAGTACAGTCGGAATAAGGATGGTGAGTTTAGTAAGTGGAAAGCATGTTGGAGAATTCCACATAAGAATTTAGAAGTCGAGGTTAAGTGCGAAGTGTCATTTATGGAAGGAATGAAGCGAAATAGTTAGTCGTTGGGAAGAAATGTTAAGAATAAGTGATGGAAAAGCACATGAGAATGTGGATTATAATAATTAAGGATACTTGGAAGGGATTACCTCACATATAATTTGGAAAATTATGATTGTGCGTGTATATTAAGGATTCGAAAGCGTCACCTGAATGGATGTCATGGTGAGGTGTGTGTTGTATGTGGAAATAAAAAAAGAAGGTAAGCGCTTGTCTGGTAGAAAAGTTTGGTGGAGACTAGCACAGCTTCGATTCATTGTAGTAATTTCGATGAGGACAGGCGTAGCAGAATGAATATCTGTATCGAGTAAGTAAAGGACTTCGGATATTGTCATCATGGACGGTTGAATAATAGTGATGTAGGGAGTACCTTAAGATATATTATGGAGGTAGGTATCTCGACATGTGAGGTGATGTCGGGATAATTAAGAATGGTCGGGGTGACAAGCCCTTTTGAGTAGAAGAGGATTTAATGGTAAGAGGAAAGAAACCCGAGAGATGTTTAGAAATAGAATGAGAATACAATTTAAAATGGTTTGTGCCAATGATGGCAGTCAACAAGGATAAACGTTTTATGCTAAGGCTAGCAAGTATAAGCTAAGTATTAATTTGGAAAATAAGTGGACGCATAAGAAATTGATTCTTGGAAATTTGAGAATTAGATAAAGGGAGTCCAAGAGAATTAGATGATAAAAGTTGGCGAGTGTCGAGGAAAAATGAAATGAGGAACTTGGATCACCAACCAGATGCTGGGATGATATTACTAAGACCGTGATTGGAATGAGATTCAAATGTGAACATGCGGGTCTACACAGTTATGATATTAAAGGAAAGATTAAGGACTTATGGATATGGGCGAAGTGGTGAAGTTCTTCTATTGAGATGATAATTTCTTTCGAAGTGCAATGGTTTGGGTGGTACTTGCTGTGATAACATCGTACTTGTTGTTGGATGATACTCTAAGGATGTTTTATGAGTGAAAGCATGAGAGTTCAAGCGACGTGTTTTGAGCGTCGTGTCTCGTTGACAAGGTCGAGGTAGTAAGTAAGTGAGGAAAACATTAAGAAAACCACGAAGGAATTGTTGGACCCTTGTGCCTCGGAGGACCTGGAGCACAAGTGGCAAAAAAAAAAAAAAAAAAAACATTATTAAAGTTAGGTGAAGATGGTCTAAACCACCATCATGATTGTCGACTATCTATTGACAAATTGAGGAACTGATCATCCTTGATCTCTTGTTAATAATAGACAGCATCATGTTGACTGGAATCGACTAGTTTTACTAGCTTTGGTGTAGAGAGTTTGCGGTGTTTCTTTTTGGAGGGTAGCAGTCACCACTCCGTGTGGGCCTAGTTGAATTGGCTATGTCGTGGAGGCTTAAGAGGTGACTTTAGAAATTTCGTGTGTCGACCTAGGATCTTTGAGGAACTAGAGGTTGTGAACCTTCGTAGTGAGGTTAGATTTTGAGTGGGGAACTCGTTGTGTGATGTTTAGCTTTGTGTCTAGAGTTTGGAACCAGTGCGACTATGTAGAGGGTTACGTTTTATGCACGGTCGTGTCAGTGTGGTGGTGATAGCATCTGTGTGGCTTCACCTGGTGTTAGCATCTGTGTGGCTACACCTATTCCTACGAGATTTTGTTGTGTAGGTGATAGTAATAACTAGATGGGTTATTGCTCTTACCTTTAGTTTCGAGGACGAAACTTCTTTTTGGAGGGTAGTAATGTAAGACCCGTGATTCCATTGTACCGTTTGTGTTAAAAACGTGAGTAGTGGCTAAGAGATTTAGGGTTTTTGGTTAAGTTATTTCGCGAGTATCGTCGTAATAACAACATTTTTGCTGAGATGGAGCCTGTCTTGTGCTCGTGTGCTGGAAATGCACAAACTTTTGTTCCGTAGTCTTTATCTATCCATATGAACGTTCCTGTGGTTTCAGAATTTCGAAATTCGACTTTCTCCGTTTATTGGAAAAACGAGTAGAAAATGGTACCCGCTGTTGGAAAATTTACGGTTTCTGTTTTCCGTCGAACTTTAACTAGAGACTTTATATATCGGTACGAGTTAGGATCTGGACTCAGAATATTTTTAGGAGCTCAAGATAAAAATTTCAGTCGGAGAATAAAGTTTCGCGATACTTTTTAGAAATGTGTTACGACGAACAATTACCTCGTAAGTTTTCTATTTTTCGCAAGTTAGACCGTTGACGAAGTACGACTCGCCTGCGAGCGAGAGATGAGAGCTTAAAGAAATATCTAGATATTTTCTAGGATATTATTATATTAAGGTTTGTGAGAGGAAGATCCAAGGGGTAGGATTTTATCTTAGAAACTTTAACAATTTGATCCAATGGTTAGAAATTGATTAGAGAAACTACTTAAGGAAAAGTATAGATCAAAAATAACATTTTTTCTCTTTTCTTCCTCTTCCAAAACCGTGACCTACTCTCCCTCCCTCTCTTTCATTTTATTTATTTTTCTAAGTGTTCATACAACACAAATCTCCACCTTAAGAAAAATCTAGAAGGAATTAGGAAGAAAGCTTGGAACCAAAGTTGATCCCCTCTCCTTGGTGGTGCTTGTGAACTAAGTTTTATGGTAAGAAAATCTCCCTCCATCTCTTTATTTGTTGCTGTCGAAGTGTTGTTGTTATTGGTTGTTTGAGTTCAAAATTTTCTTACTCATAAACATTACTAGCTAGTATGAGTGGTGTTAGATCTAAAACAAAATTTTGATTGTGAGCATTTTAAGAATTTTGTGATTTTTGAAAATGTTTGAAATGAATTTGTGATGTGATTTTCTTGCAATTGAAGCTAGCACTAGTTGTTTTAATAGTTCAATTTTTGAAAGAAATGCTATAACAAGAAAAGCCCCAATTTTATGAGTTTTGAATCTAGGGTTTGAAGAAATCTTTCTAAAGTATTGAACTTAATCAAATTAAGTTTGTATATGTGAAATTAGTAATTGTATAATTATTTTAACCAAGTTTGATTTTGAAAAAAAAATGATTTTGTGTTAATTTTGGATTCTGGCCGAAATATGGAAGGGTATTTTGGTCCTTTTAACTTTGATATCTTGTCCTAAAAAGTAAACCATTAGATCCGTCTTTTCGAGACGATGAATTTGGACATATGGTTTGCGATGATCGGACGAAGATTGACCGGGTCATGCTCGTTTTAAAATCGTAACCGTTTTCTTGCCGTTTTTGAATTTTAATCATAGTAGTAGAAAAATAATAGAGATTACTTTTCTATGAAAATGAAAAATGTTTGGAAAATCTATTGGTGAGTTGAAATGAAAATTCTTTTGTCGAGAATTGTGTTTTAAAAGGCTTAAACATTTGCGAACTTGTTTTAGTTTAAAGAAAAGTGTAGAACTTGGTTGAAAAGATATTGTTTTCGAAAAAGTTTTAAATTAGTGAAGTTTTATTTAATGAAGTTTTTGTGATGCAAACTATTGTATTAAAGTGTTAATGTTTTCAAAGAGTTGTTTTGAAAATTATTTGAGCCTAGTTAGTTGTGAGGAAAGAACCATAGGTCTTGATCCATTAGTAGCCGAGCTAGGGCTTATTTGAGTGACCAATTAGAATGTGGTATTAACTTAATTAAGTTGAATGATTAAGGGTTAAGAGAATTAGCCGGATTGGAGATTTCGTCGAGAGAGACGGGTTTGCTCGTGTAGCGTAAGTTGATTGTGTTGGAAGCTTGCCGAGGTAAGGGCACCGTTTTTATTTCCGTATTTAAATTCCGTCGATAGCATTAGGGTATGCTTTCTTGTTGTGCTTGGTTGCTTGCTTGTTGTGCTCGGTTGGGCTATTGTGCTTGGTACGTTGTGAATGTATTCTTGAGTTGAGTTCGTAATGAATACATGTTGCTTTTGGTCTTACATATAATTTGGTTTGGAATATATGTAATGTGTTGAAATGGCATAGATAGGGGTATCGTATGCTCATGCACTCATAGTACGTGGTTGCGCGAGTGGACCGCGGGGTGTGACGATCCTGTGACGGGGTGTCCACCTTAATCCTTCGGGATCTTTATTGAGTCCCAATACGTGACGATCCTGTGACGGGGTGTCGCGGAGTGTGATAATCCTGTGACGGGGTGTCCACTCTAATTCTTGAGATTGTGTTGATGATAGTAGAGGCGACGATCCTGTGACGGGGTGTTGCTAGAGACCTACGACTCTCCTTTATGAGAGGATATTTCCGGAAATAATTCATGCATGTAACGATCCTGTGACGGGGTGTTACCGTGGCGATCTTGTGACAGGGTGCCACACTCATTCATTAGAGGTTTGCATTAGGCTATGTGCGCATTTTATTTATTATGCGTGTGTTGAGGAAAATGATAAGTGTTTAGCCGCTTTCTATTTGGTATTTGGTATTTGTATTTCCTGTTTCCAGATGGTGACCCTTGCTTTGTATGTGATAAATGAACGGGTTATCCCCCACCTAGACGATGGATTCCTGTCCGAGACCGTGGGTCGTGAGGACGATGGTGGCTTCTTGAGCCCTCAGTGGTCGAGTGGCGTGGCGGATCTATTTAGATTGTGTGCCGGTGTGTCTTGTACACCGTGCTTTTGGTTAGGTGTAGTATTTTGACTCTTTTGGATAAACTGTTTCTGAGTATTTATACTTTGGTTTAGACGGTTGTCTTTTGGATTGTAAATATTCAGGTACACACTTTGCTTCTCGAAAGCACTCCTATGTATGATTAGTACTATGCCGATGCTTGGGTTGTACTAATATATAATTAGTCCTGTTGTATGATTAATGCCGGCTCGTCACAAAAATGTATGCGCGCTCTGTTTTGTTTTACCAAAAAAATAAATAAAAAATAATGCCCCTTTTCGGTCTTTGAAAAAATCAGGGTGTTACAACAACAAAGAGCAGACGCAGCCTCATGTAACCAAGACGTAGGGATGTTCACCCCAACCAAAATACTTTTAGAAAAATTAACCTTCAACCCTGACATGGACTCAAACAACACCAGAACAGCCCGCAAAGCACGAACATTCGCCCAGCTTTTGGTCCCAATAAGCAACGTATCATCGGCAAACTGAAGATGGGACACAGAAACAGGATTTTGACCGCCAACACTATACCCAGTAAACAAGTTACGCTCCACCACTGCCTTCATCAACACATTCAAACCTTCGGCAGCCAACAAAAAGAGCTAAGTTAATATATGAGTATAAATATATTACACAAAATATTAAAATGGAAGTAACCACCTAAAGAAAAATATTAAAATATTGAAATTAGTTATTAACTTTCAAATATGACACAAAATACCCTTGAAAATGATGGTGTATAAGATATATCGATGCCCAGTTGATAATTGATTTTTATAAAGTGAGGTAATTTGAATTTGGGTTACATACAAAAAAATTGGATTTTCAGATAAAAAAAAAATTGTGGGAGAAGTTACAAATAAAGTGAAGTTTTGTGGTTACAATTGGACATTTAACTCATATTGATTATATGTTGATTCCAAAAATATAACAAATTAATTCATATGGCTTAGTGGTAAATGCAATAAGAAGTGTAACAAATTAATTCATACGTATCTTCTTTTCATATATTGTAGATTTTAGGGTCATGTTAATCGGTGAACTCGGACACTGGTGGTTAAGAAAATCAAAAAAAGAAACTTTTAAATTGAAAACAACATTTTTATGTTGGCGCAGCTGAAGCTTTTGGCTTTGATCACTTTGGCCTGCACAGGCCTCACAAACCAGCAGTCAAGCAAGGAATCTCGCGCGCGCTGCACTGTCACTCTGGCCTTGCCTATGAGCACAGTTTCTGCAGGATCTGCTTTTCCTTGTTGCTGCAACAATGGTGAATAGTTTTGGAAGAAAGAAACACACGATTTACAGAGGAGAAGGAAGAAGAAGATTAGAGAAAATAGGAGTCAGTTTTATTCATCCTCAATGGGGAAAAGAAAAGTTGATTACAATCACTAATCATGAGCCTTATTTATACTAACACTAGATCATCACATTTTGATGATTCTCCTAGGCTCTAACCACTTTAACAACTCCCTAACTGACTCTAAAACAATTTAACAACCTAGGTGAAACAAACACTAACTGAATCTAACAAACTCTATTAACAAACTAACTAACTTGCATCTCAAGTAATTAGTTAATCCTTCACTTTTGGCCAGCTTGCACACCAAGTCAGCTCACACAACATGGATTAATCATCTAAGGCCTTCTTAGATTTAACACACCCCCTTAATTCATGTTGTCCACTGTCTCAATTCCCATCTCACTTCTCAGTTTTTCAAAAACCTGTGTTGTTACAGCCTTGGTTAACAAGTCTGCAACTTGCTCATCACTTCTGCAGTGCATTAGGGCCAAGTTACCATTGCTTACCTGCTCTCTTAAGTAATGGAACCTTAGCTCTATATGCTCGCTTCTTCCATGAGCAATAGGGTTCTTTGCAAGATTGATAGCAGACACATTATCAATCTTCAAAGTAACAGTTTCACACTTGTCTTGACTGATCTCTTCAATTAGGTTTTTCAACCAAATAGCTTGACAAGTGCTGAGTGATGCTGCTATGTATTCAGCCTCACATGAGGATAAGGCCACTACAGGTTCCTTCTTTGAACACCATGATATTGGTGATCCACCATAGAAAAACATATAGCCAGCTGTTGATTTTCTATCTTCATGATCACCACACCAATTTGAATCTGTGTAGCCTATCAGTTTACATTCTTTGCCTCTATCACTTGCAGGGAACATAGTACCATAGTTTATGGTCCCTTTCACATATCTAAGTATTCTTTTCACTGCAATCAAATGTGAACTTTTAGGCCTTTCCATGAACCTGCTAGCAATCCCTACACTGTAAGCCAAGTCTGGCCTTGTATTGCACAAATACCTCAGAGAACCAATCAGCTTTCTATAGAATGTAGGGTCTACATCCTCTTCTTCTGCACACTTAGTTAGCTGTGACCTTGGCTCAGCAGGTGACAATGCAACATTGCATTTGTCCATCTCAAACTTCTTCAAAATCTCTGATGCATATCTAGTCTGGTGCATTAAGATTCCTTGCTCATTCCTCAGAAACTCAATGCCTAGAAAATATGTCATGAGTCCTAAATCTGTCATTTCAAACTCTTCCTTCAAGTCACCCTTGAACTCACTGATATAAGATTCATTGCTTCCTGTGATAAGCAAATCATCTACATATAGACAAATTATAATGACTCCCTTTGCAGCATCTTTCTTGATATACACTCCATGTTCTGTGACACACTTCTTAAACCCTATTTCATTTAAGAATTTGTCAATCCTTTTGTTCCAGGCTCTTGGAGCTTGTTTCAGACCATAGAGTGCCTTCTTAAGCTTATACACTTTAAGCTCTTGACCTTTCACTTCATAACCAGGTGGCTGGGCAACATATACTTCCTCTTCTATAGGACCATTCAGAAAAGCTGACTTCACATCCATTTGATACATTGGCCAATCATTTAGGTTAGCAAGAGCAGTTACTAACCTAATTGTTTCCATTCTAGTAACAGGTGCAAACACTTCATCATAGTCAATACCTTCTTTCTGAAGAAATCCCTTTGCCACTAGCCTTGCTTTGTATCTGGTTATCTCACCCTTTGAGTTCACTTTCAGCTTGTAAACCCACTTCACATCTATTGCTTTCTTTCTCTGTGGTAGATCCACCAGCTCCCATGTTTGATTGCTTTCAATTGAATCCAATTCTTCTTTCATAGCACCTCTCCACTTTTCACTTTGTAGAGCACTATGCACATCAATTGGTTCAGATTCAGCCATGAATGCTAAATGGATCAACTCACCATCATTATTCACTTGACCATCTGAGTTCATTTCACATTCTTGTAGTCTTGCTGGCAGAACTCTAGGCCTGTTTGATCTTCTCACCTCAGAAACTGGTTGATTTACTTGTTCTTCACTAATCTCTTCAATCATCACACTAGTTGACTTCTTTCTGTCATTAGTGTTCCAGTCCCGTTCCTTAAGCTCATGTGCTTCTAAAGACCCTTGCAGTTCCTCAACCTTGATAGTGTCAAGATCTTTAGACTCTTCTATTGCAGCTACCACATAGTCAAACTTAGGAGTTAAAGATCTCAGTATCTTTTCAACTCTCATTGTACCAGACACAATTTCACCACATGCTTTCATTTCATTAACTAATTTTGCAATCTTTGTAAAGAACTCACTTACAGTTTCTTTTTCTTCCATTTGTAGCTGTGCAAACTTGCTTCTTAGGGTTTGTAGCTTCACTTTCTTCACCTTCTGATCTCCAGCATAAGCTGTAGCCAAAATATCCCAAGCTTGCTTGGCTGATTCACAATCTCCAACCTTTTCAAAGATATCAGGGCTTACACTTTGATGAATTATGAACAATGCCTTGTAATCTTTCTTCTTCAATTCTTTGTGTTGTGTTCTTTGAACCTCTGTAGCACCTTCTGAGAGTGGTTCCACACCACTAATCACTTGTTCCATCACATCTTGATAATTGAATAGCACTTTCATCTGCTTGCTCCAATTATCATAATTCTTTCCATCCAAAACTGGTAGATTCGCAGGGAATTGACCATTGTTAAAGGTTGCCATGGTTAAAGCACGAACCAGGCTCTTGATGCCAGATGTTGGCGCAGCTGAAGCTTTTGGCTTTGATCACTTTGGCCTGCACAGGCCTCACAAACCAGCAGTCAAGCAAGGAATCTCGCGCGCGCTGCACTGTCACTCTGGCCTTGCCTATGAGCACAGTTTCTGCAGGATCTGCTTTTCCTTGTTGCTGCAACAATGGTGAATAGTTTTGGAAGAAAGAAACACACGATTTACAGAGGAGAAGGAAGAAGAAGATTAGAGAAAATAGGAGTCAGTTTTATTCATCCTCAATGGGGAAAAGAAAAGTTGATTACAATCACTAATCATGAGCCTTATTTATACTAACACTAGATCATCACATTTTGATGATTCTCCTAGGCTCTAACCACTTTAACAACTCCCTAACTGACTCTAAAACAATTTAACAACCTAGGTGAAACAAACACTAACTGAATCTAACAAACTCTATTAACAAACTAACTAACTTGCATCTCAAGTAATTAGTTAATCCTTCACTTTTGGCCAGCTTGCACACCAAGTCAGCTCACACAACATGGATTAATCATCTAAGGCCTTCTTAGATTTAACATTTTAAACTTTCAAGAAGTTTATCGTACAAATTTCAATGTCATATTACTATATATGGTTACGTGACCAAATATAATTTGTTGGTTATATTCACAAAATTTGAATTTTTTATTTTATTTAATTATTTCATATATAATCAAAAATTACTAGACCATGGAAGTCTTACTTGGATTTTTATATATAAGGAAAAAATTAACATGTGTTCTAAGGGCTTATGCTAAGAAACTAAACATAAAATTATCCGCTTAAAAATCTGTGAATTCAATTTTATAAAAGTCAAAAATCAAAATACTATTTTTTTTTTCAATATAAATTTTCCACTTTTGAGTTTCTTCCTAAAAGCACATGTTACTCAGACCCTTTATATAATGATCCACTTATAAAGAGTGTTGCCCCCACTGATTGAAAACTAAGACCGTGTATCTCCTATCAATTTTGTGATAATTAAATACCTAATGTTTTTAATAATTGTTTGGTGAGATAATTAGAGATACTTTTGGTTTTTATATTGCAAATGTAAAAAATCATTTATACATATTTATAAGTTTTAATTCAACTGATAAAAAATGTTGAAGTCGTTAGATCAAACGTCATGATTGGGGTTTAAATTCTAGCTCATCCACGTGTGTGTTTATAATGACTTTTTCATTTCGTCTATATATTAAAAAAACATCATTTGCACTAACAATAAATTAATTTAAGTGATAAGGGATTTAAGGCTCATTTGGATTGACTTATTTTTGAGCTTATGCAAAACAACTCATGCAAATAAATAAGCTTGTATGTATTATTATAAGCTTTTCAAGGTGGTTTGTGAAAAAACAGCTTAAAAAATACAATTTTTGTTAATGAAAACTTATGAATTAACATAAAAATTTATTTATTTACATAAACTATTTTCATAAATTAAAAAATAAGTCAAATTCAAAGGGACTCTTAGACTTTTTAAATAAATGGTAAGAGCACCATTATCCCAAAACTCAATATGAGTTCTTTAAGTGGGTCATATTTCATTCTTTATATTATTTTACACTTTTCAATTATTTAAGCAACTCAACCACATTTCTCAAATATCCATACAACTCATCAAAAACTCTTAAATGGGTCCCATTGGGTCCCACATGTTTTACTCATTTATATTTTACAATAATATATAAAAATGTATTTGAATTAAAATTCTTTGATGAATTTGAAACAAAGTAAAATTAAAAACATATAAAAATATATTAAATAACACAATACATGATACAAATAACTTACAAAAGCCTCACAATTTGTTCATCAGTATCATCATTCATAAATTCCATGAACATTTTTGCTATGTGGGAAGGATTGGAAGGATCCATGGTGAAGAGAAGTTTGATATTGAATATAAGAGGTTAAGAAATTGTAGAGAGGGGATGTGATGGTTATTTTGAATATAAGATGTTATTTATAGGGATTTTGGAATAACGGCTAGTTTGAATAACGGCTAGTTTGACTAACGGCTAGTTTGAATAACGGCTAGTTTGACTAACGGCTAGTTTTTAACGGCTAGTTTGACTAACGGCTAGTTTTTAATGGCTAGTTTGACTAACGGCTAGTTTGAATAACGGCTAGTTTTAATAACAACTAATTTTTTTAATGGCTAATTAAATATAATGTGAAGCTTTTTGTTAAAAAAAATTAATTTAACATCTCATAATTAGTTTCACGACTAATCTTTTTAATGGCTAAAAAAAATTAATTTCATCTCATAATTAGTTTATCTTAGAATTTTATCTTCTAACGGCTAATTAGTTTCATTTTTTAATTAAATATAGTAATAACTAATTAAATATAACGACTAATTATGAGAATTTAAAAAATATCCAACATACATAATTATATCAATTAAGTCCATATTTTTTAACAAAATAAAAATGAAGTACATATTTTAATGGCTAGTTAAATAATGATTAATTATGAGAATCTAAAAAATATTCAAAATACAAAATCATATCAATTAAGTCCATATTTTTTTGAAATTATGTCGCACAACATTTCATGCGCTTGTAGTTGTCTTTGATTCATATTTGATGTATCCTTTGAGAGTATTTGCAAATCATTGATCTTCAACCTTTCCCTCTCCATATCAAGTCTTTCTTCCTCAAGACGTGTCCAATTACGCGAAAACTCCGACATTATGCCAACTTTTTTTTTTAAGTCATCTTGCAAATCATCAATTTTTTTCCAAAGGCATAGACTTTTCCACAAGCTTTTCTTTCTCCTTCCTTTTGGCCGCCTTTTGACCCATTGGACGACGTAACGAAGTAGGTGATGGTGGATTATATTCGCTACTCGTTGGTGTCTCTGGGTTAGAAGATGATGAATATGCTCCTGAAGCTGAATTCTTCGTTCGTTTTGTAGAAGGTTCTGTTTCACCCCCAAGCCATTTGTCTTCATTCTTCAATAGTCTCCATGCATCTTCAAATATGAATTTTTCATGTTCATCTTGGTAATATATTTGTTTTGCGGCTGAAATAATGTCGCTCTCACAGCTCCCGCTTTTTTGTGTAGTCACAGCTTGTTTGTAGCACCCAACAAATTTTTGAACTGCATGATTTATTTTGTGCCATCGACCTTTTAGTGCCATTGGTTTTCTTTCTATATACTTTTTGTCGTGATACTTGTTATAAGCTTCACCAATCCTCTTCCAAAAACTTTCTCCTTTTTGATCAATCCCAATAATTGCATTCTTTGAACTGTTGAGCCATGATTGAATGAGAACTTCATCTTCCTTTGGTTGGAATCTTGTTTTTGGCGTCTTAACAACCGTTGATCCAACTTCTTCACCAAGGTTAATAGTTTCCAACCCACCTTGAGTGCAAAACTGTGGTGTTTCAGGCACTTGATCATTTGATTGCATGCCACTACTACTCATTTGAATCCCATGAAACATAGTGGGGTTAGTTAATTGATATGGATAATTTCCAAAGTGTGGGTTAATTTGTAGATTTGGAATAAAAGGAGAATTTTGAAAATTCGGGTTAAAAGTTGGATTTGGGTTAAAAGGTGCATTTCCAAAATATGAGTTTTGTTGATTTGAGATATGAGAAGAATTGCCACTATTTTGTAGATTTGGAATATGAGAAGAATTGACACTATTTTGTATATAATTTGACCAAGAATTATGGTGATTGGGGTTCATTGTCAAATTAAATGTGAAAAAAATAATTTAAAAGAGATAGAATAAATAGTTAAGACTAGATGTGAATGAAAAAAATAATGAAGTGAGATATCTATTTATACAAAAAATGATTCAAATTTTTTAAATACACACAATATAGCCGTTGCATAACTTGCATTTATCATGTGTCAGATAAAGACCGTTGGCAAACAAAACAATGAAGCGCACTGTAGCAATGTTTGATTTATTTGGATTATCCATTAGCTTCTGACAAAAGCCGTTCCTTTACATTCAAAAAGCACCGATAATGGTGCTCTAAGGGGTTTGATACATGCTTTTGCGTAAAAAAAATTGTTTGAAAGAGAGAATCTACCTTATGTGTCTCATAGGTTTCTCAATGAAAATTAGCCACCGTAAGATGACAATAAAATTTTTATACCAATATCATAGTAATCCAAAAGAACAAAATACCACTCGGAAAATTTACACAAACACTAAGTTTAAAAGAAGGAAATTACTATAGCTCATGCAATTCTTAATCATATAAGTTTCACTTGCGAGATAATCCTATAACATCTTCAAAATATGAAGATACATTGACAACAATTATAATTCGTCAACAATTATAATTCTTACCACTTGACTATGACACATCAGCAAAAATAACTCAAAAATAGAGTGGGGGACCAATTTCTTAAAAAAAATAAAAATAGGGAGATTAAAAAAATTGTTTTTAAAATAGGGACTAAAACTTCACATATTGAAAATGGAGCACCAAAAGTGCATTTAAGTTTTTTTTTTTATTTTTATGATGATCATTTTTAAAATAGAAGTGCTTACGATATAATTCTCGTAGAACTGTTGTCTGCAATAGTGTTCTTGGCTTGCCTCATGAAGTGCGTGCAAAATAGAATCGCAAACTTCAACCACGGCACGTTCTTGCTAATAGATTCATCACCGATGATATACCTAATACCAAAACATGTATGAATAGTATATCAGTGATTCCAATTAGAGTTTTTATGATTATGATTGCACTATATGATACTTAACATGCACTAAACTTTTCTCAAGATCTAAAATGATGTGTATTCACATGTACTAAACTTACAACCCTCGTCCACAAGTCCTAGCTTATAAAAAATTGCCGCAATTGCTAGGCTGGACATCATGATTGAGATTCGAACTCCGACTCACTCACTTATGTATGTGAGTTTACGATAACTTTATCATTTCGTCTATATACAAAACAAAAAAAAAAAAACTTACAACCCTACCCTCGCACCCATAACATACATATTGACCACAGAACAGAACCATGTTAGAACATTTACTATATAAGCATCTTGTTGATGTACAAAAATATTTTTAAAATGACTCCTCACTTAGTATTCTCATCATGCCCATTTCTTTCTTCCTCTTTGGTTCTCAAATTGAAAACCTTAGAACTAGAAATTGAAATTCACAATGCAATGGCTTTATCTAAAACAAGTAGTTGAATCCGCAAACATAAACTCAGAAAACTGGGTGATTTATCTATATTGGGAGATGTGAAGAATGGGCAAATGTAACCAATGACAACATTGTAAAATACATTAAAGATGAAATAAAAAAACACAAAAACCTTACAAAATGGCGCAAAATCCTTTCATGCTGTAACCTAAACCAGTTTGGTTTTGAACACTAATTATGAACATATATTTAAAATTTTCAAGGAGGAATTGTTAACTACACTCCCTCTTTTAATATTCTAGCCTCTAATCCACTTTATTCCAAAAAATCCCTTCCTTGAAACCACTCTTCTGCCTTCTATTAATTTCTCTGTTCTATAAGATATATAGTACTATCCTCGACATGCAAAATTCCTCAAAATTCTTCATTCAATAAATCCTATGAGCCTTTCAATCCAAGAATAAATTTGGGATGAACCTTGAATGTAAATAGTGCAAGAGCTTTTGTGATTCACTAGCCATGCTAACAAGAAATCTGATTGACTTTCGTCCATATAACAATAGTGTATAAAAATCTAAACTAAAATAATGATCATAGTCTCAACGACGCTTGTACAAACAAGGTTTAAGTGATGGCCATTCAATTTCCTTCCCTTTAGAATTTTGCTTTACCTACACACAAAAAGCTAATACAACAGAGAGCAGCAAACAAGAAAAATGGAATAACATTGCAATTAATTAGCTATATACCTTTTTCGTGAAGTAAAACAAAATAAACATTTTATTTGATACGTCCTGCAATGATTAAACATCAGTAAGCACTACCAAACACTATATATATTTAAAGCGGATATTATGTTTTGGTGCAACTTTTATTCTTTGAATTTTAGCCTTCATTTAAATTCTTAATTACAATTTTACACGACTTTACTCAATCAAAAAAAAATTGTTTAAAAATAACCACGTAAAATTTTGTAACTTTCATTGCTTATTTTGGACCGGGAAGAAAAGAGAACAGGGAAGTAAAAAGAGAAAACAAGAGAAGAAAAATGATCTACAAAAGCGGAGGACTGCACGCTAGTATTTATAGTTATAGCTGTCTTATAGAGGCAATGAAATGAAACATTCTCATACCCTTTTCACATAGTTAAATCCTAACTCAGAAATAGCCTTTGAAAACTTCTCGGGGTCTGCTCCTCCATTATTTGGATCAAACCTGCTCTTCACTTCAGCTATCAAGAGCCAGCCGCTGTTCATAACTACGATCAGTCAGATTCTGACGAGACGAGGAAAGCATGCCGGGTTAAAAAATATTAATTCATTACAAAAAAAAAAAAAATACCCTGGCTTAAGCACCCTGTATGCTTCTTCAAGGTAAGTTTGATAGTTGGTTCCCATCAATGAAAGACAGAACACAGCAACATCAACAGCTGAGGAATTTAGTGGAGTCTGCAAGTAATTTACAAAATGAGCATGTCCTCTTGTAAGCAATCTAATTATTAGAAAGAAAAAAAATGATAATAAAATGAGATTGTTCTCCATTTTGTGCTTCAAATATTATTATTATTATTATGAAATTCGTGTAATTAAAATTTGTCCAGAAGCTAGCTTGTACATTTTTTTTTCTACTAAAGATAACTACCTACTTGAAACTATCCAAAATTACACTAACTAGAATGGTAGAACACTAAAAACAGCCTTTCATGATTTTGCTAATGTATCTCAATATATAAGTACAATCGCATCGATAAAAGCTGTACTTCAGGTAAGGCACAATATTTTACCAGAAGAAAATGAAGATGAAAAACTCAAGTTGTGTTGTCAAATTTCCACCATGGCACAAACATTGCATTATGGCATGGCAAATTTTGTGTCAGTGCTGCAACATGGCGCAACACCTATTATATCTACCATGTTTCCACTATAAGATGTAATGCCATGTTTATATGGCAGATTGTTGGCTGGCCGCCATAATCCACCATTGATAACACTGACCTCAAGCCCAATTCGTTGAGATTTTTATACACCCAAAAAATAGGTAATCATATAATAATTATTTTCCCAAAAAAAAAAAAAACACCCTACTGAAATAAATGCCAAAATATGGTAAAACTCATTTGTTTTCTACATAACCGTGATGTTTCCAATGCTTTAAACTTAATCTCTAATGCATACACAGTACATTAGCCTAACAAGCAAAACTTACAGTTGCCATATCACAAGCAATTACAACAGGATTGTTGGAGACAAGGTCTAGAGAGAAGACGGTATTCTTCAAGCTTTTGGAAATGAGCGCTTCCCCTACAATGCAACAGAAACATGAAAACAGTAGCGGTGAATGATAGTTATGACATGGTTTATAAAAGGAAACGTGGGCAGAGGGATAAAGCGAATCATTCCCTTATAAGAATGTTTCCTTATTTAGTGAGGAAAGGAAAAGTAGATCTAGATCTGATGGTTATAAGATGAAAGAATGTTGAGTAGGGAATTAGGCAATTATTTTAGTAGTCACTCTACTTGGGAGATTCTAGGTGTCTCGAACTACCTAGCCTATCTTTACATTTTCTGCATTTTATCATTCTATTTCTACTGTAATTTCAGCCATAGAATCACCTTGATTCTATGAGATATTCAATATAACACTTTATTTTGTTCTATATTTTACTACTTGATCAATGTTTAATCGTAATCGAGATCGAGTCCTATCAATTGGTATCCAGAGCCTCGGTTACAATCCAAAATCCAATCATCGAATAGAGAAACGTGTTGATGCGTTAGAACAGAGGATGAGCAAGGCTGAAGTTGCAGTTGAGCAGCTTCGTCAGTTGGTTCTAGAGCTACAAGCACAACCTAAGGTCACGTTGGAACAGATTAAACAGTTGATTCAGGAGGAATTTCCACATCGTCGTAACCGCCATCGTCGAAGAGTGTACCACGACGAAGAGGAGGAATGGAGTGATAATAGCACGTGGTCGTGGGATTCACGATCTCAACCACAACAAACTAATGGTGGTAACGATCAGAGATTCTACGGCGTCAAAGACGAAACTCACCTCAACAAATCAGAGTTTCAGCCGGAACCACCGCCGAGCATTGATGAAGTACTAGTGTCACAGTTTGATGGAGATGATTACGTGAGCATGATGGAGATGAAAGAGCAACAGGGAACAACGGTAGAGGAGAAAGAAAGCAACCACACAATCAGGTGTGAAGGAATTAGTTCTACGTCCTTGAAGATTCTGACAAATTTGTTGTTAGAGCCGGAATTGACAGATCGGAAAGGGCGAATAGAAAAAACTGAGATGCAGAGCATGGATGGAGTCATGCAGGAACTTCCGAAACTGCCGGCGCTTCCACCACCATCAAAACTTCCGGAAACGGATATGCTTGTCGATATCGGAGAGGTCCAAACAACACCAATCCAAAATGTTCCGACACAGATGTCAGAGCCGTTAGACTGTGGTCAACCGGAGACCGTACTGCCGCGGCGATGTCCGCCGCCCAAGCCGCCGGATTTGGGCGATTCCGAGAATGGAAAGGGACATCAGGAAACGGAGGCAAATTTGCGTGTGTCAATTGGCAAGATGGAAGTACCTCCAGAGGGTACTCATGATAGGGAAGTGCTTACAATGTTTAATACCTATTCCATGTATGTTGATTGTGCTTTTGTGCTTAAGATTTTCCATGGAAGGCAAATATGGAACTTAAAAGATTGGCCCTCTGTAATTTTCAATTTGAAGACACAAGTTGAGAGAATTGTTGTTGTGTGGCCATGGATGGAAATTGAAGAGGTGTTGCCAAAATCATCAATTTGGAACTCATGGACTAATGACTTTGCACAACAAGGGATGCACGCTGAGTTTTTCAAATACTTCAAAGAATATGGTCATGTTTCTTGGGCAAGTGGGAGTTGTTATCAAGATCATACAAAATCTGATGGGTTCGCAATCATAATTGCCTGTAGAATTGTATGGTCATTGACAGATTATTTCGATGCAGCTGATGCATGCCACCAGAGACTGCAAAAGATTCAATTTGATATTCGTACTTGGTTAATTTGTGCTGCTCACTGGATAACAGTTCCACACCCATTACATGGGAGAGACATTACTGCCAATAATGGTAAAACCTTTTCAATTATTGTGGTTTCTCTAGTTACAATTGGAGTGTCAATTAGGACATTCACAGCAGCCCAAAAATATAACAATGGGATGTCAATGTTCATCATCAGTCTTTCTCTCATCATCAAACAACCATTTGTGTCTTCAACTGAGGTTTTACTTACTCAATACCACTTCCTTATGAAAGACAATAGGGTCAAGTTGCAACATTTGTGCTCCTGTGCATATGAATTGAATATAGATAAAGATTCTACACTCTGTGGGTATGCAACAAAGGGAAACTTTAACTTGTTCAATACTATTGTTGATCCACTTTTACAAATTTTTGAGATAGAAAAGGATTATGTCATCTTTGAAACTCTGGCTCTTGCAACTATAGTATTTTCTAATTTTCTTGTGTGGTATGAATTGTTACAAAGGACTATAGAACATGCCAATGATGAGCACAGTGTGAAAGTTTCTAATTTGGGTGACAAATTTCTAGCAGCATTCTTAATGTTTGATTGGAATCTCAGTGTTTGCTACCTAGAGGGGTTGTTTGATTTAGCCAATGTGAAAATGGTGGTATTAAATTCATCAGTGAGGATAATACCATGGGACCCAGGAAAATTCAATGTTTTTATGGCTAAAATTGCTTGTGAATGCTATTGGAAAAATTCTCTTTCAATCTATTTGTTAGAATATAGAAAATATTATATTATTTGTTGAGAAAATATCTCTATGATTTGGTTTGTTTATTCTTAGCCCTATAATAAAGGGATTTAGTTTAGATTTAAGTTTATTCACTTGGTTATAAATACCAAGGTAGTCATACTATTTTAGTCATGTAAATAGTAATGTAAATAATGTAAATATTGTAATTAGGGTTATTGACATTATTATCAATAATATTTTATTGTTCCTTATTAGTTTCTCCTATTCTTTCACCTAAATTCCCTAAATTTCAACATGGTATCAGAGCCATGGTATCCACCTTGAAACATAATTCGGCTGCAATTTCTCCCGAGAATAATTAATTCTTGGTTATTCTTCACTTTACCTTTTTATCTTTTTTTCATATAAACCCTAGCCGTCATTAGAATTTATTTTTATTTTGTTCCACACCTTTGTGGTTCTTGTTTACCCCTTTGCTTTCTTTTCTAACCCTTATTGATATGTTACTTAACACATGCAGTCACATGCCAATTTTCCATGAATCCTTTACCTTTAACCACCGTTTTTTCCCAAGATTGATCATCAGTCTCTCTTGATCTTGTTTTGGTGGCCTAATTACCTGTTTTGTGATCCCTTAATCCGCGGGCATACCCCGTTTGTGATCCCTTAATCCGCGGGCATACCCCGTTTGTGATCCCTTAATTTGCGGGCATACCCCGTTTGTTATCCCTTAATCCGCGGGCATACCCCGTTTGTGATCCCTTAATCCGCGGGCATACCCCGTTTGTTTTCCCTTAATCCGCGGGCATACCCCGTTTGTGATACCGGACATTTTTACTTAATTTGATATGGATTCATCTCTTCGGTCGCTGCTTTACTACTTCTTTGATTGCTGCTCTTTATGGCTTGCTATCAATGGATTTAATTTATTTTTAGGGTTAATTTTGTAACAAGCTTAAAGCTTAGTAAGCTTTAGCTTGAGGGGGAGTGTTAGAATATAGAAAATATTATATTATTTGTTGAGAAAATATCTCTATGATTTGGTTTGTTTATTCTTAGCCCTATAATAAAGGGATTTAGTTTAGATTTAAGTTTATTCACTTGGTTATAAATACCAAGGTAGTCATACTATTTTAGTCATGTAAATAGTAATGTAAATAATGTAAATATTGTAATTAGGGTTATTGACATTATTATCAATAATATTTTATTGTTCCTTATTAGTTTCTCCTATTCTTTAACCTAAACTCCCTAAATTTCAACACTATTGCTTGCTTAATTGGGTCTATGGAAGAAGGAATCATTTCCAACCTTTACCAACTGGTTTGAACGAGGAGTCGCAGCTGGAACCAGAACCTGAAGCGTTAGATACTCGAAGGAACGACCAAGGAGAAGTGGAAGTTTTAGTCAAATGGGAAGGATTGCCTAAATTTGAAAACTCTTGGGAGTTAGCTGGCAAGATGAGAAAAGAGTTTTCTAGATTCCTCCTTGAGGTCAAGGAGAATTTTGAAGGGGGAGGTATTGATAGTTATGACATGGTTTATAAAAGGAAACGTGGGCAGAGGGATAAAGCGAATCATTCCCTTATAAGAATGTTTCCTTATTTAGTGAGGAAAGGAAAAGTAGATCTAGATCTGATGGTTATAAGATGAAAGAATGTTGAGTAGGGAATTAGGCAATTATTTTAGTAGTCACTCTACTTGGGAGATTCTAGGTGTCTCGAACTACCTAGCCTATCTTTACATTTTCTGCATTTTATCATTCTATTTCTACTGTAATTTCAGCCATAGAATCACCTTGATTCTATGAGATATTCAATATAACACTTTATTTTGTTCTATATTTTACTACTTGATCAATGTTTAATCGTAATCGAGATCGAGTCCTATCAGTGAACAATCCAAATATGGGTACTATGTAAGAGATATAATGAACAGCAAGATAAAGTAAACTCTCACCACAGCCAAAATCAGCAACAACAAAAGAAGGACTCTGTTTTTTCAGCCACTTAATAATTACATTAACTGGCTGTTCTGGCCAATTAGACATTTGTGTTTTGTATCCTGCATGATACTATCCAGATAAATGAAAAACAATTGAGACGGCCAATAAAAATGAGCAATTCAAACAATTACAATACATGCTAAATTACTAATAGACTAATATAATATGTAAGAGGATATGAAGCTAAGTCACTGGTCTTGCAAGTCATACTCATTAAACATATCTTATAAGTTGCTTGGCGAATTCTAACACTGATTTCTTTGATTACATTTTTAACACTGATTTTATCATTAACAATGTGGATTTTGTTGTTTAAGCTACAAATTCAAGTCACTAGACCTCACAAGTCTAAAATTCTTATAACTTTTCAGAAGTTCAATGTTTTGCCATTGTTCCAAATGCATCTTATATATCTATGACTGTTAAGTACTTAGATATGCACGTAGTTCAAACAGAATAAAAAAACATGCGTCAGTTTAGTTAGCTACGTGGATGGTTGTTGATTACTTAATGTGCACATTTCTGGATATTTATTTAACATAAAGAAAGGAGGATCAATTTGAGTGCCATCACAAGATAATCAATAAAACTATATGAAAACATAAGTCTTTTCCTACTTTCGTATCAGTAACACACACTAATCAAGCGACACTATTATATCTTATGTAAGTCATGTCTAATGACAATTGATTCAAAACAAAAAGTCCGTGTAAACAAACCCTTACCAAGTTAAATAGAGATGAATCTTCACGGAAATAATGAAGCGCCTCCTTCCCACTGAAAAGAAAATGACAGATCCTTAACTCTTGTCAACCCAAAAAAGAATTACAAAAATAAACACCCAAATAATGTCTATCTAAGCAAGTAGTCTAATCCCAGCGAAATAATGAGATCCAAAAATTATAAAGAAACAGCACTCCTTCCTAATTCACTGCCCAAACCACATAAAGGAAGCCACGCTGAACCTCTCAACTTCCTCTAAGGATAAGTTTGGCAAAGCCAAATTGCTAGCTTATAGCGTTATGAACTTATGATTAAAGTGAAGTTGTTTGATAATATCCTTTCTTTCACGAGTTTAAAGCATATAATTTTTTCTCTCATATTTACCCTAAAGGCTTAATTGAAATAAAAATAAATAAATAAAAAAATACTAATTAAGTGGTGGAATAGTATTACCCGGTTGAAGCATAATGATCATATGTTTGTAATGTAATGCCTGTCGACCCATAAAATAAAAGGTCCTTTATTAGGAGTTGATGACTATTCATTAGACTTCGACTCAATGTTTTATTTTTGTCAAAATGTCCTTTTATATTTATCAATTAACTCAACTGTTAGTCTATCTCACCAAACACTTCAAATTCAATTGGATAGTTTACCCGCTGTCACGTAGCTTATAGCTTATCATATATCGGCTGAGGAGTGCTAGCAACACACTCTTTAACAAACACACTCTAACACACTCTTTCCTATTGGTTAAAATTTATATGGGTCCCATAAAAGTTATATGGGTCCACATTTTTTTATGGGACCCATGTGAATTTCAACCAATAAAAGAGAGTGTGTTGAAGTGTGTTTGTTAAAGAGTGTGTTGCTAGCATTATTCTATATGGGCTATAAGTTCATATACTATCAACTATCTTATTCGATACTTTTTATTACCAAAAGAGCTACTAAAGTCTTAATTTCAAGTTCAAAAATCACAATAAGAATACAAATTGCAGCAATAACATACGTGCAAGTGTATAGCTTCTCGTTAATCATCCTAAAGTGTCCTCCAGATAATCTTGCTCGCATCTGCAAAATTATCCAACAAGCAAAAATAAATAAATAAATACCCTACCGGTGCCACTTGGAATGTTGGATCAGTCCGTACATCCCTCATATTATTAGTCGGTCCTTAAACCGGATACCGAGTTTTAAAATAAATAAATAAAAGTTGAGTTTTGGGTATACCTTTTGAAGAAAGTTGGAAGATTTGGAGGGTTGATTCGAGTTTGTACGGTTAGTAATAGAAGGTGGTGATGAATCATTTTTGGTGTGTCGTCTCGTTCGCTTTTTGTTGTTCATTCTCACGATTTTAATTGTGTGCTTCTACTGGCCTAGGGTTCTTTACTTTCTCTACTATGACGAATTTATTTATGAAAAGCATGCATTGGGGGTAATATATTCCAAATCCCTGATTTCAATTCTACGTTGTGGAGGCTATTTCAGTGTCAGTCAGGTGTTGGCAATAATAGAGGTTGAGGGAGGGATGCAGATTGAGTGCATTCAAAGATATGCAGTCAGCAAAATCAGGTCCGTCTGATTGAGATCAGACGGTTTAAATTTAAAGTCAGAAACTTTAATATTTTAGAAAATTAAAACTGCAACAAGATCTATGCGTTCAATTTTGATCAGACGGTTAGCAACTTCTGACTACAGCCTGACTGCATGGTTGCTGACTTCATAGGATCCAATTCCGTTGAGGGAGGGAGGGAGGAACGATGAGATCAATTAATCATGTAATTTGGACCGATGGATTTAAAATTAATGGTTGAGATCCATCCATAGAAAATTGTGCGATTCAAATAAATGACAAATTCAAATCATAAATCAAACACGAACTTTGGTTAAGTTAAAAGATATTATTTCATCCAAGCATTTTTGGATAAAACATCGTGATTCTGCTACGACATAGTATGACTATGTTTGGATGTCAAAGAGATAGGAAAGAAAGAAATAGTGAAGTGAAAAATAAGAGAGAAGAGAGATATAAGAGAAATTGGACATAAATTTTATATGATTTGAATGAAAAGAATGTCTAATCTAGGCACAAATCCAACACCTCAATTTTTAAACAATCCATCGAAATTAGAATACTTTTGAATACCACAAGACTTTTTGTAAGTTGTAAAGAGTCTTGATTGAATACCACAAGACTTTTAAAATCCTAATTGAATACCAAGAGATTTTGTCATCATAAAAAAGTCTTTTAAAATCCCTTGAAATTCTAATTGAATACACCCTCCTAAATTAGTTGAATGAGGGTATTATTGTAAAATTGTTTATTTCACTTATTAACACACAAATTTCTCGTAATATGGAGAAATTTGTTTTTTACGATTACTGATGTAACACCCTAACCCATACTACCCTTAAAAACGTAATTTTAAAAACTTTTTAACAAGTGTAAAGGCAGAGTGCCACGCGGTAATTAAAACACAAGCATACACACAGAGCGTCATGAAGTTTAACATGAAAAGCAACAGCGGATTCAATCACACCAA
Source organism: Trifolium pratense (assembly GCF_020283565.1). Taxonomy (NCBI): domain Eukaryota; kingdom Viridiplantae; phylum Streptophyta; class Magnoliopsida; order Fabales; family Fabaceae; genus Trifolium; species Trifolium pratense. The sequence goes on from NC_060063.1 coordinate 17,200,896, forward strand.
GCATGCATATATATACATATATATATACATAAGCCATATTCATCCCTAAGGATGTCACTTATACAAGAACTAGCATATCAAAAAGGTAACACCGATATACGATGAAATCCAAGCGTAACCCCCCGACTCGATGTTACATTACCAGAGCATTTACTATTTACAAACTCTAGCCAAAAGCTAGCACTATAAGGAGAAATCTATGCTAAGTCTCCTCACCAAAAGGTACTTCAACACCAAGCTAAAACAGCAGTCTAATCGTCGGCACAGTCCTCAGCCTGAATATCTGAACCCCCAAAGGTCCAGCAAATAACACAAAGCAGAGAGTTAGAAAACATAATCGCATATCATACGAGTATAAGAAAGGCCTTACACTTTCGAACTATCATACATATTCTAACTCACTCCATACAATTACAGTATTAAATACATAGGAATTTACCTAGTATGCTACTTACAGCAAACACGTCAAAACCAGTCAAGTAATGTCACATAATGATTACCAAGTAAATGTGCATATACCCTAATGCAATCTAATGCCAATCAATTCACTGTCATGCCATCCCTAGACATGACTAAATGCATGTGGTACCAAGGCGTCTCACCAACGGTGGACCAAGAACAGTTTTATATCTTGCTGGATATGTCGGAACTTACCGAACCATCTTATCTCCCTTGGATAAGCCAACACAGTTTTATATCCTGTTGGATAGCAGCTCTGGACTCATGGATTCATCTAATCCGATCCTCGGCTTCATTATGGACACATAATCCATTTTCGTTATTGGAACCCAAGTTTCCAATGTTCACATACAATCATGAATGCATGTATGTATGCACATATCAACCATATGATATTCACAAGCTCGAAGCTACTCTTTTATGAATGCGGGAACACAATCCTAACACATTCACTTAACATTGCAAATTAATGCCAAAACATCACATTGCTCACTTTAAGCTACAACTTATTGCATACACGTTTATCAATCATATAACGATTAACAATAAGCATTAACAGTATCAACATGTTTCAACAATCATGTAAGGATACCCTTAAAGCATGTTACAAGTGCCTAATCACACTTACAAACATCAACAAAAATTGCTGTCACAGAGGCCTTCGCTAAGCGAAGCCTCAGCGAGACATGGCGAACCTCACCAGGAAGTCACCTGCTCATGGCGAGCATTGGCGAGCTTCAGCGAACATGTTCGCTACAGCGAACTCCTGGTCGCTTAGCGAACTATACCAGAAAAATATCTGTTCTTGAGTTTCAATAAGGCGGTTTAACCTTGAATCAACTCAAAAATTCATTCAAACATGTTATAAATTCTTATAAACAGCTATTTCAAGCATATATGGTATCAAGGAACATTAATCATCCCTTCCAAACATCCAAATACCTCAAACAATCAAAATCATGCCAATTTCTTAGGTTTTAAGTAACTTTCATAAACTTTTTCAACATGATCCAAACACATACATATTTTTCATGAAATCAAGCTAGTGATTAACACATACAAAGTGATGATGAAGAACATCACACTCACATACAAAAGCTTAATCAAAAGTCTAAAAGAAATTGAGTGGGAGAGTTCGGGAATTGAGACATAGACAATCTCCCCTCTCCTTGCCACTCAAGAATCATGAATTCTAATCTCTTACCTTAAGTTTGGTGATGATTCCTTGCCTTCTCTTGCTCAAGCTTTCTCTCTTGATCAAACCCTAGCCCTTGCTCTATGGTTTTGCTCTTGCTTCTAAGACAAAAGTCATGAAATGAGTCAAGTCTCATGACAAGGTTTCTTTATATACCTCTCCCTAAAAGTCATGAACCAAGCCCAAGTGGCTTAGGCCCAAATGGCCTCTCACGCCCATTAAGCCCAAAACAAAGGTTCTCGCGTCTAATATCTTACGCTCGGCTAAATAATTATTCGTCGCTCACTAAAATAATAAAAGCCAATTAATAAATAAAATAACATTTAATAAAACATACGAATACGAAAAATGGGTCGTTACAATCCTACCCCCCTTAAAAGAATTTCGCCCTCGAAATTACCTAGAAACAGATCGGGATAAGAATCTCTCATCTTGCTTTCCAGCTCCCACGTTGCATTCTCACCAGCTGGTCCTCCCCACACGACTTTCACGGATGCAATCTCTTTGTTTCTCAACCTCTTCACTTCTCTTCCTTCGATTCTCAAAGGCACAGTCTCGATGGTCAAGTCATCCCTCACTTGAACATCGTCCGATTCAATCACGTGTGTCGGATCAGACACATACTTGCGCAACTGTGATACATGAAAAACATCGTGCAAATTCGCCAATGATGGCGGTAATGCAATCCTATACGCAACTTTCCCAACTCGCTTCAAAATCTCAAACGGCCCAATAAACCTCGATGTTAACTTTCTTGACTTCAACGCACGTCCTACTCCAGTAGTCGATGTAACTCGTAGGAATACATGATCCCCCTCTTGGAATTCAATGTCCTTCCTCCTCTTATCATGATAACTCTTCTGTCGACTCTGAGACGCTTTCATCTTCTCACGAATCATCCGAATCTTCTCTGTTGTTTCTTGTACAATCTCTGGTCCAAGAATTGCACCTTCTCCAGTTTCATACCAACACAGAGGTGTCCTACACCTTCTCCCATACAAAGCCTCAAACGGTGCCATTCCGATACTAGAATGGTAACTGTTGTTGTATGTAAACTCTACCAACGGCAAACAAAAATCCCAATTCACGTTTTGCTCCAAAACACACGCTCTCAACAAATCCTCTAAGGATTGTATCGTCCTCTCCGACTGACCATCTGTTTGAGGGTGATACGCTGAACTCAACCTCAACTTCGTTCCTAAAGCTTCTTGCAAGCTTTCCCAAAATCTGGAAGTAAATCTCGGATCTCTATCCGAAATAATACTTGTTGGAATACCATGTAGCCTCACAATCTGCTCCACATAAATCTCGGCCAACTTAGGCACCAAAGTACCTTTCCTGATAGCAATGAAGTGAGCACACTTCGTCAGACGATCTACCACTACCCAAATCACCTCGTTACCTTTCTTGGTCTTCGGTAAACCTCCCACAAAATCCATTGCAATGCTATCCCATTTCCATTCTGGTATAAACATTGGTTGCAACAAACCAAACGGCTTCTGATGCTCAATCTTCGATTTCTGACAAGTTAAGCATGAATAAACAAATTCAGAAATTTGCCTCTTCATTCCCTGCCACCAAAATAACTTCCTCAAATCCTGATACATCTTGGTTACTCCAGGATGAATACTCAAGCCACTTCTGTGACCTTCTTCCATGATCATTCTTTTCAATTCGGGTACATCCGGTACACAAACTCTTCCTTGAAATCTCATGACTCCACCTTCGTCAATCTTGATATTGGTCTCCTTGCCTTCATTGATGAGTACCATCTTCTCCATCAATTTCTTATCCGATTTCTGACGTTCTTTAATATCTTCCAGAAAAGGATTCGTCAATCTTAACATTCCAAGCTTCACACTTGAAGAAGTAACCTCACACACAAGACTCAAGTCTCGGAATTCTTCAATCAACTCTAACTCTTTCACCATCAACGATGACATATGCAAAGTTTTCCTACTTAATGCATCGGCCACCACATTGGCTTTTCCGGGGTGATAACTCAAATCAAAATCGTAGTCCTTTAAGAATTCGAGCCATCTTCGTTGCCTCATATTCAACTCCTTCTGGTCGAATAAGTATTTCAGACTCTTGTGATCACTAAACACTTCAAACCTCGATCCATACAAGTAGTGTCTCCACACTTTCAAAGCAAACACCACTGCGGCTAACTCCAAATCATGCGTTGGATAGTTCCTCTCGTGAACCTTCAGTTGTCTTGAAGCATATGCTACCACATTACCCCCTTGCATAAGCACTCCGCCAAGTCCTAACTTCGAAGCATCGCAATACACGACGAACGACTCTTTGGCATCAGGTAAAATCAACACGGGTGCAGTAGTCAATCTTCTCTTGAGCTCTTGGAAGCTCTTCTCACAAATACCATCCCAAACAAACGCTTGATCTTTCCTCGTCAACTTGGTTAACGGTAAAGCCAACTTCGAAAAACCTTCGATGAATCTTCTATAATAACCGGCTAAACCAAGGAAACTTCTAATCTCTGAAACAGATTCCGGCGTTCCCCACTGTGACACAGCTTCAACCTTCGCAGGATCTACCGCGATTCCTCCACTTGAAATTATATGCCCCAGGAAACTCACCTCTTTCATCCAAAATTCACACTTTGACAACTTGGCATACAACTTCTTCTCCTTCAAGACTTGCAAAACAATCCTCAAGTGCTCTTCGTGCTCTTCCTCGGATTTTGAGTAAATCAAAATGTCGTCGATGAACACCACCACGAATCTATCCAAAAATGAATGGAAAATTCGGTTCATATACTCCATGAAAATCCGGGTGCATTGGTCACACCAAACGGCATAACTGAATACTCGTAGTGCCCATACCTCGTCCTGAATGCAGTCTTAGGTATGTCTTCCGTCTTCACTCTAATCTGATGGTATCCAGATCTCAAATCGATCTTACTAAACACGCAAGCTCCAACTAGTTGATCCATCAAATCATCTATCCTCGGAAGTGGATATTTATTCTTGATCGTCACTTTGTTCAACTGACGATAGTCTATACATAATCTCATGCTTCCATCTTTCTTCTTCACAAGCAATACCGGCGCTCCCCATGGCGAAACACTCGGCCGAACAAACCTCTTCTCAAGCAGCTCTTCAAGTTGCTTCTTCAATTCATTCAACTCTGACGCTGACATTCGATACGGCGCCATCGATATCGGACTAGTTCCAGGTACTAGGTCGATAGAAAACTCTACCTCTCGCTTTGGAGGCACGTCAGATATATCATCCGGAAACACATCTGGGAATTCACAAACGATCGGTAACTCTTCTATCTTAACTCCTCCTTCGAGTTTCAATGATGCAAACATCATGAACATCTCGGCATGTTCTTTCAACGCTTCCGATACTTCCTTCCCGCTCATCAAATGCAAGTTCTCCTCCGGCTTCGGAAAAACAACGGCCTTCTCACGACAGTTGATATGAATTCGGTTGAAGATTAACCAATTCATACCAAAAATTACATCCATACCACTAAGTGGAATACACACTAAATCCATACCAAAGTGCCTACCAAAAATGGTTACGGGGCAGTTACGACATACTCGTCGGGTAATCACTGAACCATTAGCAGGAGTTTCTATTTCCATCCTACCCGTCATATCCGTTAAAGGAATACTAAGACGCTTCGCACAATCCAAAGAAATAAAAGAATGCGTCGCTCCCGTATCTATAATCGCAATTAAAGGAGTGTTATAGATGAAACACGTACCTCTAATGAGATTGTCCTCAAGGCTAGCATCCTCTCCACTCAAAGCAAACACCTTGCCCATCACCTTCTTGGGCTTCTTACAAGTCGTACTCTTGTGGCCTTCCTCACCACAGTTGAAACACACCACTTTTGTCCTACACACTTCGGTCTTGTGACCCAGCTTTCCACAATTCTTACACCTATCCCCTTTCTTCGGGCAATCATAAGACATATGACCCCGTTCTCCACAGTTGTAACAACTTCCATTCACCGGCTTCTTACCACCACTTGTATTCCCTTTACCGCGGTTGTCATAAGGTTTTCCGCGCTCTTGCCCTTTCCCTTTTCGGTCGTTCACAGCTTTGTAGTAGTTCACCTTAGCTCTACCATCCTCATCACAAATCCTACTCTTGTTCACAAGGGTCGCAAAGTCCCTTATCTGTGAAAATCCAATCATATGTTTAATGTCCGGGCGTAGACCACTTTCAAACTTCACACACTTGTCGTCCTCCGCTTCCAAAGTGTTGTAATGCGGACTAAACGCACACAAAGTCTCAAACTTGACGGCATAGTCAGCTACCGTCATATTTCCCTGTTTCAACTCCATGAATTCCACCACCTTCTTATTCTTCACATCAACAGGAAAATACTTAACCAAAAATTCTCTTTTAAACATTGCCCATGGTATAGCCATACCACCGGGTCCTAGCCTCAACTTGGCGTTCTTCCACCACACGTTCGCTTCCTCACGCAACACATATGTCCCAAGGGTTGTCTTCCCTTCCTCGGAACAATCCATTGCTTCAAAAATTATTTCAAGTTCCTCCAGCCACTTGTGAGCTCCATCCGGGTTGTAACCTCCGGTAAATGTTGGCGGTTTCTGCTTCATGAACCTTTCCAACCTCATCTCTACCTCTCTTCCAGGTTGATGATCTCTAACCACTATGTTGGTGAGTGCGGCCAAAGCTTCCGCAATCTGGGCATTCGTTCTCGCAGCAGCCATGATTCCTGAACGAATCACAACTAGACGTTAGAAAGTACTAACAGTGTTCCCTACACATGCTCATACGGGGAAAAGAAAAGTCCTAATTGGTTCACACGAACCGACCTGCTCTGATACCACTATTGTAACACCCTAACCCATACTACCCTTAAAAACGTAATTTTAAAAACTTTTTAACAAGTGTAAAGGCAGAGTGCCACGCGGTAATTAAAACACAAGCATACACACAGAGCGTCATGAAGTTTAACATGAAAAGCAACAGCGGATTCAATCACACCAAGCATGCATATATATACATATATATATACATAAGCCATATTCATCCCTAAGGATGTCACTTATACAAGAACTAGCATATCAAAAAGGTAACACCGATATACGATGAAATCCAAGCGTAACCCCCCGACTCGATGTTACATTACCAGAGCATTTACTATTTACAAACTCTAGCCAAAAGCTAGCACTATAAGGAGAAATCTATGCTAAGTCTCCTCACCAAAAGGTACTTCAACACCAAGCTAAAACAGCAGTCTAATCGTCGGCACAGTCCTCAGCCTGAATATCTGAACCCCCAAAGGTCCAGCAAATAACACAAAGCAGAGAGTTAGAAAACATAATCGCATATCATACGAGTATAAGAAAGGCCTTACACTTTCGAACTATCATACATATTCTAACTCACTCCATACAATTACAGTATTAAATACATAGGAATTTACCTAGTATGCTACTTACAGCAAACACGTCAAAACCAGTCAAGTAATGTCACATAACGATTACCAAGTAAATGTGCATATACCCTAATGCAATCTAATGCCAATCAATTCACTGTCATGCCATCCCTAGACATGACTAAATGCATGTGGTACCAAGGCGTCTCACCAACGGTGGACCAAGAACAGTTTTATATCTTGCTGGATATGTCGGAACTTACCGAACCATCTTATCTCCCTTGGATAAGCCAACACAGTTTTATATCCTGTTGGATAGCAGCTCTGGACTCATGGATTCATCTAATCCGATCCTCGGCTTCATTATGGACACATAATCCATTTTCGTTATTGGAACCCAAGTTTCCAATGTTCACATACAATCATGAATGCATGTATGTATGCACATATCAACCATATGATATTCACAAGCTCGAAGCTACTCTTTTATGAATGCGGGAACACAATCCTAACACATTCACTTAACATTGCAAATTAATGCCAAAACATCACATTGCTCACTTTAAGCTACAACTTATTGCATACACGTTTATCAATCATATAACGATTAACAATAAGCATTAACAGTATCAACATGTATCAACAATCATGTAAGGATACCCTTAAACCATGTTACAAGTGCCTAATCACACTTACAAACATCAACAAAAATTGCTGTCACAGAGGCCTTCGCTAAGCGAAGCCTCAGCGAGACATGGCGAACCTCACCAGGAAGTCACCTGCTCATGGCGAGCATTGGCGAGCTTCAGCGAACATGTTCGCTACAGCGAACTCCTGGTCGCTTAGCGAACTATACCAGAAAAATATCTGTTCTTGAGTTTCAATAAGGCGGTTTAACCTTGAATCAACTCAAAAATTCATTCAAACATGTTATAAATTCTTATAAACAGCTATTTCAAGCATATATGGTATCAAGGAACATTAATCATCCCTTCCAAACATCCAAATACCTCAAACAATCAAAATCATGCCAATTTCTTGGGTTTTAAGTAACTTTCATAAACTTTTTCAACATGATCCAAACACATACATATTTTTCATGAAATCAAGCTAGTGATTAACACATACAAAGTGATGATGAAGAACATCACACTCACATACAAAAGCTTAATCAAAAGTCTAAAAGAAATTGAGTGGGAGAGTTCGGGAATGGAGACATAGACAATCTCCCCTCTCCTTGCCACTCAAGAATCATGAATTCTAATCTCTTACCTTAAGTTTGGTGATGATTCCTTGCCTTCTCTTGCTCAAGCTTTCTCTCTTGATCAAACCCTAGCCCTTGCTCTATGGTTTTGCTCTTGCTTCTAAGACAAAAGTCATGAAATGAGCCAAGTCTCATGACAAGGTTTCTTTATATACCTCTCCCTAAAAGTCATGAACCAAGCCCAAGTGGCTTAGGCCCAAATGGCCTCTCACGCCCATTAAGCCCAAAACAAAGGTTCTCGCGTCTAATATCTTACGCTCGGCTAAATAATTATTCGTCGCTCACTAAAATAATAAAAGCCAATTAATAAATAAAATAACATTTAATAAAACATACGAATACGAAAAATGGGTCGTTACAACTGACCATTATATTTCTCTCTTTCCTTATTTATCTTCTCATCCAAACTATAGAAATGATCAATTACTTTGTTATTTCTATCTTTCTTTGTTCTGGGTCGAGCTTAGATGCTCGAGCAACAGAGGGGGTCGAACAAATACGTCCCGAGCAAGCTTAACATGAAGAGCCCGCGAGAGCTACTCGACACTCCAACGGTCTGATACTCCTGCGTATCGTAACGGCCGTAAACCGGAATGATGAGCATTTACTGCACATCAAGGCTCTAAGCCGTTTTCCGGCAGCCACTTGATGGCCATTAATGCCATCAAGGGCCTTGGCCCTGCGCTGGAGGCTATATATATATGACTCCACTTCATTCACAAGGTACGCATAATTTAGCTAAGAAAACCTACTCCACACCAAAACTGACTTGAGCGTCGGAGTGCTTGCAGGTACACAACCCCTCTCCGCTTCAACAGGGGTTTCAACCAACTTCAATGCTTTCAACCACCTTCAACGCCGGCGCAGTCGCATTCTCCTGGTCAACACGATTAGTGGCGCCGTCTGTGGGGATCTAGTTTCCCTGTTTTCTATAACACCCCATGTCAATTTATCTAGAATATCGATAAGAGTGTATATAACTGAATCGGGAAACATTAAATTTTCATTACATATTGTCCGAATACATGAATAGGATTACAAAATCCAAGAGATTAATACTAAATTGAGCTAACAACTGAAAACATAAAGAAACTAAATCTTATACAAATATAAGATAACATGACGTCAGCTTAACTAGCATAATCCAAGTATCTGAACTCCATGCTTGTAGACCATGATATCTTGATCAACCTGTTTATCTGAAATCAAATAAGTGGGGGATGAGACAGTCACTTCGTCTCAGTGGATTCCTACTACCCAATTACTATTGGTGTCTATACCGGGGCAACTGACGAACTAATAGTTCTCTGATCCTGATAGTCAATCTCTGAACATGATTTACATAACATAATTTCATAACATAATACATAAAGGTGTAACACAAATTATATATCTTGTTCGTTTTATTCATAACAAAGACACTCTGAGGTGAGCCGGTCTCAGAGGCCCGACATGTCCGTCTGCGATAATAATGTACATCGACACGGCTGAAGCTCACAATCATAACATGATTGGATTCTAACGAATCCCATAACGTGGTACATAAGTAACCACCATAATTGATTGACTTTCTTAAACTTAACTTAATAATCCTGATTGTTATCCTGCCCATGAATTCCCTCCCGGGTTAATACTAACTTGTCCTGATTATCATGTACCTAACGTGTAATTAACATTCTAATTATTTAATGTACTTATAGTATCCACAGAAAATATCTAAAAGAGCCAGGGATCTAAAAAGAGTGAAAGCATATGCATTTTAAAAGATTCTGCAGGATACTGATCTGCTATTCTCACTTAGAGAGGATACCAATTCAGCATTCTGTTTTGTGTAAACTATGCATAAATTTGCCTACAATCCCTCTTTCTAATAGTTGTGCACACCATAATAGATTAAATGATTAAAATGGAGAAGAACTTTGGGATTAAGCTCCTCTCATACACTAATTCACCCTAAATCCTAATGTTATCATGCAAATCATAATTTACGGGAAGTAACTTAACTTTCTTTCTAAACTAATATTGTCATGCATATATTTTGGGCAACTAAGGTACTAACTAATCATGAAGGTTGAGCTTCTAAGGGAACCCACCTCAATCCGTAGATGAAAATCCTTGAGTGAATTCGAGATTCCACACTTATGCATCAGTTCGTGTGACTTAAACACGTAGAAACCCGCAGCCAAAAATCACAGCATCAGACCCCATCTTTAAACGCATCTCCAGACCTCATTACCAAACCAAAACCTATGAAAGGGATACTCAAACTGTAGGGAAATTCGTCCCGATTCTGAAAAGTCAACAACCATTCAAATCTGGATTATACGGCAACAGTTATGACTATATTACTAGCAGTAGGTCCATACGAATTTATGCAGAATTCCTTACCATGTACCTTGATTATCAATCCCTTCAATTTGGTTGCTTCTTCCAAACCCAGACCTTGAATCTTGCTCTTAAGCTTCCATTTTCCTCTATAGTGGTTCTGATTTCCACTTTTAAATCCATGCTTAGCTCCAATTATTTAACCAAGCCTCTTTCTCCACATAAACCACATGTAATTACCAAGAATGGAATTAATGATAATTTCTAACATCAAAGAATGTACAGATTCTTTTAAGGAAAGGAACAAAGCTCTGAGTTTTCTTACCGATAATCAAGAGTGGCTGGGCAGAAATGGAAACAGCAACATGCAGAAGCAAGTTGTTCTGCTGCTCCTCGCTAAGCGAGAAGCCCGATTCGCTAGGCAAACCTGCGATAACAGTCCCTCTCTAATCCTTCATTGTTTTCATCAATTCTTGTGTTTTAGGACTACCCATTGCTGCTACAAGTTCCGAATAGAGGTGCGCAGGTCTAGAATCAAGGAATTAGTGCATTACTAACATGTTTGGTGGAGATTTGGGCGAGTTACAATTGAGAGGAAGGTGAAAGGGGTAGTGTTTGAGACTTTATCTTGGTTAATGCAGTACTTATGAAGCTGATTCCTCAATTGCATGCTAAATTTCTGATGTGAATAGGTGGTTGGAGATGAAGATAGAGCTTTTGGTGGTGGTGGTGGTAGAACGTGAGGGAGAGAGAAGTGGAGAGAGCTTGTTTTCTGATTTTTCCCTTCTCAGGAAGTGGAAATGAATGGATGGTTTAGTCATATGGTTGTGTGGTTATAAGCAAGAGTGTAGGTCCCACTTGATCCTTTGTTAGTAATATGTGGTTTCCACTAGTCATTGTTAGCTATGTGTGATAAGTTATACTCACTATTTCCAATTTGTCTATGATAATTTCCGTTAATTAATATTTCTCTATTAATTAAAGTTGGGATGTTACATTTTCCCAAACCAAAAACAAAAACTTCCTTCAAAACAACCACTTTGCGATCAATGGCTGACGTCAACAACCACCAGGTTCCGGAGCACGTGGCAGAGAACAACGCTCAACCAATGGACTACGCGCCGTACCACCCGCTGGACGGCCAGTTCGCCTCCGTAACGAAAGACAGCCAAGGAGGGCAAAACATGCGCGATGAGCCCTACAATCCGGAAGAACCGCAGATCCATGTGGCTAACCCGCCACAGGCGACTCCGGCAGCGGCTGTCCCATTAGGTGCTCCCATGCAGGACATCATGGCTGCATTGGTCAACGCTATCAATCGACAGTCAGACTTTATCCTGCAACAGAACCAAAAATTCGAGCAACAGAACCAAAGGCTCGAATCCCAAAGCCGTCGAATAGACGCAATGGCTGAGTCGAGGGTGACGGTGCAAGCCCGCCGAGCTCACCGCTCACCCACGCCTGTGAGGGGAAGAAGTTTCTCCAGGTCACGCTCACCCCCTCGCAGAAGGAGCGAAAGGAGGATGAGCCCGAGGAGAAACGAGGAAGTATCTCGAAACTCCACTCCTCCAAGGAGACATTCCCCTAGAAGGGATAATCCTCCTCGCCACCAAAGACACCGATCCCCGGAGAAGAGGTGTAACACCCAAACCCCTTAACGCGAATTTATTAAATATAAATAAATAAAACACTTAAGAAAATTTAGGCGTCACATGTTGATAAAACAAAACCACGGCATAATTAAAAATCATGCTAGCACAGCGGAATTAAAAGCGAGTAATTACCATAATGTATATCATACAATGATCTTAATTGTTCACACAATATCCCTAGGCTCTAGGCCATATCAACAAAGGATATTATGTTTACAACCCAAAAGATAGGATTAGCAAAGTTAAATATGCCATCACGGGCTTAGATACAAATCAAGCGAATATCCCATCACGGTATTACACCTAATCAGAGCAACTCTATACAACCCGTCAAAAGAGATATACAAATATATCTAAAGGAGTAGTCTAAGCTAAACTCCTCACCAAAAAGCGTACTACACGAGCACGAGCAACCTCTAACTCTGATCGGGATCCTCAACCTGAGAATCTGAACCCCCAACGGAGTACATAACACAAAGCATGAGAGTTAGATCACATAATCAAAATATAAGTGTAAGCAAAATGTACTTAAACACTCCTTCAACAACAACAAGCATATTCATAATTTATAAACATGCATCACCATTAACTACTCAATTACAAGTTCTAAACATGTATAATCAAGTACCAAATAATCAATCTACAATTCATTACACTTAGCCAAATTATATGTCATATATCACTTATCAAGTAATGCACACATATAACCTAATGCAACTCTAATGCTTCAACTTCATGAATGTCAATCCTAGACATTACTAATGCATGTGGTACCATCTTCTTTATTAGAGTATCTCACCTCTAATATCCTTCTTTATCGAATAAATATAATCTGATATACTTCTTTATTGGAATATCCAATATCCTATTTAATTCACGAATGCATGTATATGTGTTGATGAATTCACTCACAAATAATTAGCATAAGCTCTTCATTTATTATGTGGAACACTATCCAACATACTTCATCATTAAGATTTAACAAAACCTTAATATTCATCATTTACAACATCATACATGATTAAAAATCATTATAAGCATCAACAAGCATCAACAATCATCAACAATCATCAACAATCATCAACAATCATGTAAGAATAAGACACTGATTCGAAACTACATGCAAAGGAAGATCGCAGATGAAAAACTGGTGCAATCTGCAGTATTTCCGCCTGGGGCGGAAATTTTTACGTTTGAGGCGGAAGTTTACGCCTGAGGCGCAAAAGTTTACGTTTGAGGCGCAGAAAAATCTGAAAGGTTGGCTGCTCACTGCTTTTCCGTTTAAGGCGGAAATTATTGCGCCTGAGGCGGAAAAACATGCGTTTTCTACACAAAAACGCCCAAAAATCCCATTTTTCATGTTATAAATCCCAAAAGAGTTTGTATTCAAGCAAAACAAACATATCTAAACACAAAAGGACGGTTCATTTCTCAGATCTACGCCATAAACATCGAAAAAGTAAAGATTGACACTTTTTCATCAAAACTCTCAAGAACACAAAGTTCTTGAGTTTAATCCATTAGAAAACTCGTTTTAACCATTATTTCCGTTCATTAATCATGTTACAAGCATGTTAAACATATTAAGAAACTTAGGAACGATTTCCATCAAGAAAATCCATTCCAATCTAAAACGAAAATGGGGTGGAGGAAGTTCGGGTAAGGAGAAATCGACATTCTCCCCTTCCTCGAATCACCCACGACTATGGAACCTACTCTCATACCTGGATTCGAAGAAAACTCGAAGATTTGATCTTGATTCTCCTCACTTTCCCTTGCCCTAGCTCTTGAGCTCTCTTCTCTCTCCAACTTGTCAAGAACAAGAACAAATGAAATGTTCTCTCTTGACTTGGCCATATGGCCGCCCCACTCATGTTCACAAGGCCCATTGGGCCTCAAGCCCAATTGGCTTGTGTAACACCCTAACCCATACTACCCTTAAAAACGTAATTTTAAAAACTTTCTAACAAGTGTAAAGGCAGAGTGCTACGCGGTAATTAAAACACAAGCATACACACAGAGCGTCATGAAGTTTAACATGAAAAGCAACAGCGGATTCAATAAAACCAAGCATGCATATATATATATATATATATATATATACATAAGCCAAATTCATCCCTAAGGATGTCACTTATACAAGAACTAGCATAACAAAAAGGCAACACCGATATACGATGAAAGTCAAGCGTAAACCCCGACTCGATGTTACATTACCAGAGCATTTACTATTTACAAACTCTAACCAAAAGCTAGTACTAAAAGGAGAAATCTATGCTAAGTCTCCTCACCAAAAGGTACTTCAACAGCAACTAAAACCAGCAGTCTAAACGTAGGCACGATCCTCAGCCTGAATATCTGAACCCCCAAAGGTCCAGCAAATAACACAAAGCAGAGAGTTAGAAAACATAATCGCATATCATACGAGTATAAGAAAGGCCTTACACTTTCGAACTATCATACATATTCTAACTCACTCCAAAACGTCGTACTAAACAGTTATCAATTAATAAAGTTTAACATAGTTCAACCAGATAATGTCACATACCATTTATCAAATATATGCGCATTTACCCTAATGTATCGAATGCCAATCATTCTATGTCATGTCATCCCTAGACACGACTAATGCATGTGGTACCAATTGCCTTTTACCCCTCATGGATAAGTTAAACAGTTTTACATCTTGCCGGATTGTTCGGAACTTACCAAACCTTCATATCCCTCATGGATAAGTTAAACAGTTTTATATCCTGCTGGATAGCAGCTCTAGATCTTATGGATTCATCTAATCCGATCCTCGGCTTCCTTATGGACTCAAAAATCCATTTAAATCTATTGGAACCCAAGTTTCCAATTTCAACATATATATACATGAATGCATGTATGTTTGCACATATCATCAATATGATATTTCTAGCTCGAAGCTACTCATTATGAATGCGGAAACACAATTCAAACACATTCACTTAACATTACAAATTAATGCCAAAACATCACATTGCTCACTTTAAGCTACAACTTATTGCATACACGTTATCAATCATATAACGATTAACAATAAGCATTAACAGTATCAACATGTATCAACAATCATGTAAGGATACCCTTAAACCATGTTACAAGTGCCTAAATACACTTACAACCAATAACAAAAGTTGCAGGTTCAGTACTGTTCGCTAAGCGAACCCGTAGCGAACAGGTAGCGAGCTTATTCGCTAAGCGAAGCTCAGTTCGCTGTAGCGAACTTCATCAGAGGATTACAGGTACATGGCGAACAGGTAGCGAGCTTGTGGCGAACAGGTTCGCTGTAGCGAACTCCTGTTCGCTCAGCGAACTACACCAGAAAGAAAATCTGTTCTTGAGCTTTCTAAGGCGGTTTAACATTGAATCAACTCAAAAATTCATCCAAACATGTTATAAATTCATATAAACAGTCATTCCAAACATATATGGTATCAAGGAACATTAATCATCCCTTCCAAACATCCAAATACCTCAAATAATCAAAATCATGCCAATTTCTTGGGTTTTAAGTAACTTTCATAAACTTTACAAAAATGATTCAAACATATACATATTTATCATGGAATCAAGCTAGTGATTAACACATACAAAGTGATGATGAAGAACATCACACTCACATACAAAAGCTTAATCAAAAGTCTAAAAGAAATTGAGTGGGAGAGTTCGGGAATGGAGACATAGACAATCTCCCCTCTCCTTGCCACTCAAGAATCATGAATTCTAATCTCTTACCTTAAACAAAGATGATGATCCAAGCCTTCTCTTGCTCAAGCTTTCTCTCTTGATCAAACCCTAGCTTAGCTCTATCTTGCTCTAGTTCTTACTCAC
Organism: Trifolium pratense; assembly: GCF_020283565.1. NCBI lineage: Eukaryota > Viridiplantae > Streptophyta > Magnoliopsida > Fabales > Fabaceae > Trifolium > Trifolium pratense. The sequence continues at coordinate 17,217,037 of NC_060063.1, forward strand.
TCAAAACTCAAAGAAATGAATTGTGATACTATTCATGTGTTTGACTTGTTACTTATACTACTTTCCATTGCCATGAACCAAGCCCAAATGGCTTAGGCCCATTGCCTCTCACGCCCCTTAAGCCCAAAACCAAGGTTCTCGCGTCTAATAACTTACGTTCGGCTAAATAATTATTCGCCGCTCACTAAAATAATAAAAGCCAATTAATAAATAAAATAACATTTAATAAAATATACGAATACGAAAAATGGGTCGTTACAATCCTACCCCCCTTAAAAGAATTTCGCCCTCGAAATTACCTAGAAACAGATCGGGATAAGAATCTCTCATCTTGCTTTCCAGCTCCCACGTTGCATTCTCACCAGCCGGTCCTCCCCACACGACTTTCACGGATGCAATCTCTTTGTTCCTCAACCTCTTCACTTCTCTTCCTTCGATTCTCAAAGGCACAGTCTCGATGGTCAAGTCATCCCTCACTTGAACATCGTCCGATTCAATCACGTGTGTCGGATCAGACACATACTTGCGCAACTGTGATACATGAAAAACATCGTGCAAATTCGCCAATGATGGCGGTAATGCAATCCTATACGCAACTTTCCCAACTCGCTTCAAAATCTCAAATGGTCCAATAACCTCGATGTTAACTTCCTTGACTTCAACGCACGTCCTACTCCAGTAGTCGATGTAACTCGTAGGAATACATGATCTCCCTCTTGGAATTCAATGTCCTTCCTCCTCTTATCATGATAACTCTTCTGTCGACTCTGAGACGCTTTCATCTTCTCACGAATCATCCGAATCTTCTCTGTTGTTTCTTGTACAATCTCTGGTCCAAGAATTGCACCTTCTCCAGTTTCATACCAACACAGAGGTGTCCTACACCTTCTCCCATACAAAGCCTCAAACGGTGCCATTCCGATACTAGAATGGTAACTGTTGTTGTATGTAAACTCTACCAACGGCAAACAAGAATCCCAATTCACGTTTTGCTCCAAAACACACGCTCTCAACAAATCCTCTAAGGATTGTATCGTCCTCTCCGACTGACCATCTGTCTGAGGATGATAAGCTGAACTCAACCTCAACTTCGTTCCTAAAGCTTCTTGCAAGCTTTCCCAAAATCTGGAAGTAAATCTCGGATCTCTATCCGAAATAATACTTGTTGGAATACCATGTAGCTTCACGATCTGCTCCACATAAATCTCGGCCAACTTAGGCACCAAAGTACCTTTCCTGATAGCAATGAAGTGAGCACACTTCGTCAGACGATCTACCACTACCCAAATCACCTCGTTACCTTTCTTGGTCTTTGGTAAACCTCCCACAAAATCCATTGCAATGCTATCCCATTTCCATTCGGGTATAAACATTGGTTGCAACAAACCAAACGACTTCTGATGTTCAATCTTCGATTTCTGACAAGTTAAGCATGAATAAACAAATTCAGAAATTTGCCTCTTCATTCCCTGCCACCAAAATAACTTCCTCAAATCCTGATACATCTTGGTTACTCCAGGATGAATACTCAAACCACTTCTGTGACCTTCTTCCATGATCATTCTTTTCAATTCGGGTACATCCGGTACACAAACTCTTCCGTGAAATCTCATGACTCCACTTTCGTCAATCTTGATATTGGTCTCCTTACCTTCATTGATGAGTACCATCTTCTCCATCAATCTCTTATCCGATTTCTGATGTTCTTTAATATCTTCAAGAAAAGGATTCGTCAACTTCAACATTCCAAGCTTCACACTTGAAGAAGTAACCTCACACACAAGACTCAAGTCTCGGAATTCCTCAATCAACTCTAACTCTTTCACCATCAATGATGACATATGCAAAGTTTTCCTACTTAATGCATCGGCCACCACATTGGCTTTTCCGGGGTGATAACTCAAATCAAAATCGTAGTCCTTTAAGAATTCTAGCCATCTTCGTTGCCTCATATTCAACTCCTTCTGGTCGAATAAGTATTTCAGACTCTTGTGATCACTAAACACTTCAAACCTCGATCCATACAAGTAGTGTCTCCACACTTTCAAAGCAAACACCACTGCGGCTAACTCCAAATCATGCGTTGGATAGTTCCTCTCGTGAACCTTCAGTTGCCTTGAAGCATAAGCTACCACATTACCCCCTTGCATAAGCACTCCGCCAAGTCCTAACTTCGAAGCATCGCAATACACGACGAACGACTCTTTGGCATCAGGTAAAATCAACACGGGTGCAGTAGTCAATCTTCTCTTGAGCTCTTGGAAGCTCTTCTCACAATTACCATCCCAAACAAACGCTTGATCTTTCCTCGTCAACTTGGTTAATGGTAAAGCCAACTTCGAAAAACCTTCGATGAACCTTCTATAATAACCGGGTAAACCAAGGAAACTTCTAATCTCTGAAACAGATTCCGGCGTTCCCCACTGTGACACAGCGTCAACCTTCGCAGGATCTACCGCGATTCCTCCACTTGAAATTATATGCCTGATGATAAATTTCGCAAGTGAACGAATTACCACGTAGTAATAAAAATATCGATCCACAGGGATTGTGTGATCAAACTAATCGAATGGTGTTCATAGACATTATACAGAAAATACACATGAATTGGGGGTATGTTGAGTAATGAATTGCTAGAAAATGTGCTTGATAATATGGAAAAGTGAGGTAGAATCATCGGAATCATCTAGGCTATAGCTAACCGCATGCAACCTACAATGTATAAGAACTACTCAAGTATTCACAACTAGATCGACAAAATAGTGAATCGCAATCTCTTGTCAAAATCCACTCTATTCGTTGTCGATACTCCCCCGATCTCTCGGGCGGAAGCTACCTACAACGAATGATATTAACGCACGTCAATCGTTTGCTACACTCTATGCCTCAATCTCTCGACCGGAGACACTCGAGCGCTCAATTCAATTCAGTTCAGACATTAAATCAATACTCTCGCACGTGACTTAACTCAAAATCATTACAACACTAATGAAGGATTGTAAAGCATTAGAAACAGACTTGAATTGAATGAATACTATAAAGAGAGTATGATCTTACACAATTGCAGGTTACATTCAGATGAACTACATCCTAAACTACCTAGATTCTACCTCCGAGGGAGTTTAGCTCCTCATCGTTCTTCGTACGCTTCCTCGCTTCACCGCCACGGCTTGTGAATCCATGATCTGATGCGCTTGGAGCTCTCCGCTGGAGTGTGAATCACGATCTTCAAGTTCCAAGACCAGAATGTAGTCCAATTTCGCAGAATTTTCCAACCCGAAAACAGAATTATGCAGAAAATATATATACAGAACGCAACCACGCCGCGCGCCAGATCCATCACGCCGCGCGTGGTTGCAAATCCATCAACTGCGCCGCGCGTGGTAACAGAATCACGCGGCGCGTGATTAAGTCAGAGGCAATCTTCATCTTCAATCAAGACTTCACGCCGCGCGTGGTCAAGTATCACGCCGCGCGTAGTCAAGTCAGAGAGCAATCCAGTTCCTGCACCAAGCTTCACGCCGCGCGTGGTCAAGTATCACGCCGCGCGTGATCAGAGTGAAAATCCTTGCTCCCTGTGAGCTCCATCACGCGGCGCGTGATGGGCTACGCCCCCAGCGTAGTGAAAATCCTTTATTTCCTGCAGTTTTTCCTGTTTTCTTGCAAATCAAGTAATCAAGCTAATGGTTAGATTTCTCTCATATTTATTGCTAAAAACCTACTAAAATGTATCTAATGTTGCTAAAATAGGCATGGAATAGAGAGTGTGACGATTTGTCATCACAACCCCAAACTTGAACCTTTCCTTGTCCTCAAGGAAACAACTTTTACCTCAAGCTTCCGTGTCAAGACCTTGGCATTTTCCTTAAATTCACTCGAATCATACATACGTGAGACTCACCTGATGATCAATGATCCACCTGCAAACAATGCTCAATTGCACAATCGTTCCCGCAAGACATTTTCAAGTAGTTCACACTTTTCGACCAAGGCTCTATGATTTCATCACACTACTCACATGCACTCTTCAGTTTTTTTGGTAATTCACTCAAATCAACACATCAATGCAAGTCAACAATAATTTTGCAAGTAGTCTAAGAATTCATTCGGTTCACTTTGTGCACACACATTAGAGGACTTTTAGGGTTATAACGTGGCTTGGCTAGGGTGGATGGTGACATTTTTGGATAAGTAGTAGAAAAACTTGGAGTTAGATCCCCCTAAGGTCAACAAAATTTCATAAACCAAACCCCTTTTGAACTTTGAACTATAGTGGACTAGAGAACTTTTTCAATCATCAAACAAAGTTTTGCAATTCTTAGAACTCAAGGCTATCACTTCTTTTTGTACTTCTTTTCTATTTTTCTTTCACAAACATCTCTTTTTTTTTCTTTTGTTTTTTTTTTTTTTCTTTGCCTTGCAAAATTTGAAATTTTTCTCAATTTTTCAAATCAAAACTTTTTGTAAGTTCTCTAGTACCCTCACCCCAAACTTTATTTGTTGCTAATTCCAAAGAGCAACCCCAAACTTAGTAGTGAGCAATGCGCATCAACCACTAATTAGGTGCCTAACCTCCAAGAAAGTCATTCCTTTTTTCATCAAAAATTTCTTAAGGTTTTGCAAAAATAACATTTTCTTTTTCAGCTCAAATTGGTTAAGCAAAGGATAATTATAAGTAAGGGTGGATAGAAAGGCTCAAAGGTACCAAGAAACATGCCTCGTGTGTGCTACAAAAGTACCAATCAAATAAAAAGACGACAAGCAAAATCGAGAGACAATACATGAGTGGATATCACACATAGAAGAAAAATGAGTGTTTGGCTCAATACCTCTCGGTTGGGTCGAACCAAAGAACCGGTCAAAAAGTGTGCGTTCCCTTCCTTTGCCTCTTGATCACATGAGTGCAACAAGCTATTGCACTGCAGGTTTCACATATCACACACGGAGAAAATCAAGTAATTGATACTCAAGTAACTAGAAGGAACATACCAAAATATTGAAACGAACTCTAAAGGTAAAAACCATTCCACAATTTAAACAAAAGGAGGTTCAAATTCAGAGTACACAAATAAAATATCCAGCCAATATCCAAGCAACATCAGAATATTATTACAAACCAACAACAGTAAAATAACATAAGAGTGAAAGGGAAGAAAAAACCGTAAACTCATGGGTTGCCTCCCATGAAGCGCTTCTTTCTCGTCATTAGCTTGACGCTTCATCCTCACAAGTTAGGGAGGATACTTCAAATTTGACTCAACCCGGCTCCTCTTGTTCTCTTCATTCAAAGGAGCAATATTAATATCAATAGGTAATGATTTCACACTTCCCGAATCACTCTTGAGATCTTCCCCTTTGGTCTTCAAATTGGTTCTTTCCTTCTTACTAGACCGTGATGGAGATTTCTTAGAACCTTTCTTCACCGAAGCTTTAAATGTTGAAGTGGAAGACTTTTGAGGATTGACAACCGGATCGGGCTCTTCTTCTTTGGCCATCTTGTGCAAACAATAGATAGGAACCACACCATCCAAGTCCCATCCTAGGTCGTCATTCACTTTCTCCGCTTCTTTTAACAAGTCATTCTCTTCTAGTGGAGTGAGCAAATCACTTATGATCACGGGTTTCCTAGGGTCGCCACCCAAAAACACATACTTCCATTTAGGAGGAAGTTCTTTCAATTCCGGTGGCTTTTTTATTGCCTTTGGCTCTTTCTCCTCTTCTAGGGGGTTATCCAAGTTTTGAAGAAAAATTTCAATCTCATGATCCCACTCTTCTTCTTTCTCATCTTTTACCACTTCCTCAAGCACTTCCACTTTGAAACATTCGGATACCACTCCACAAAATTCAAGGTCTTGGTTATTGACCTTCTTCATCCTAGGATAAGGCATTCTAGCATATGGTGAAGGAACTTGACACTTGGGATCCTTCACAAGAGGTTTCTTGCCTTTCTTGGCACTAGACTCATTCTCCACTCTCTTTTCAACTTCACCCTCATAAGCTTTTTCTTCCTTATTTTTTTCTTCTTTCTTATTTTCTTTTCTATCTTCAACTACACCATTTTTACTCTCATCCTTCTTAGGATTCTCCACTACTTCCGGTGATGAAACTTCTATATTCCTCAAATTAATGGAATTACAACTTTCATTACGATGATCCGTGGTGTTTCCACAAAAACCACTTTGAGTTTGTAGAGAAGAGACTTGCCTTACTAGTTGACCCATTTGGTTTTCGAGATGTTTGATGGAGGCTTCATGACGTTCGCTTGACACCTCTTGGTTTGCCTTCATCACCTCAAAATTGCTTTGAGTCATCTTCATGGCCAAGATAAGAGTATCTTCAAAAGATTCAAGGTGATCTTCAAAATGTTGATCTTGAGGAAATGCTTGATTCGGATTAGCTCCATAAGAACAATTCATGTGATTCTTCACTCCAAGATTGAAGGTGTTGACATGAGGATTATTTTGAAAGGTTGCTTGCACCATACATTGAGCTTCTAGTTGTTTGGTAATGATTTGTAGAAACACATTATTGAACTTGCAACTAGTTAAGAGTGCCTCTTGATTGTATGATTCAAACATGTCTTCCTTCCGCTTTACGATTTGCTCGTGCTGCTTTCTCAATTTCAGAATCGAATTCCAGCTTAATTGGACCTGTTCTCCACATGCACAATGAAACACACAAGTAGAACGCTCCGGGAGAAAAATATAAAACAGAAAATAATAAAGAAACACAGAAAATATGAACACTATTGCCTAGTTGAATCAATCACAATCCCCGGCAACGGCGCCAAAAACTTGATGATAAATTTCGCAAGTGAACGAATTACCACGTAGTAATAAAAATATCGATCCACAGGGATTGTGTGATCAAACTAATCGAATGGTGTTCATAGACATTATACAGAAAATACACATGAATTGGGGGTATGTTGAGTAATGAATTGCTAGAAAATGTGCTTGATAATATGGAAAAGTGAGGTAGAATCATCGGAATCATCTAGGCTATAGCTAACCGCATGCAACCTACAATGTATAAGAACTACTCAAGTATTCACAACTAGATCGACAAAATAGTGAATCGCAATCTCTTGTCAAAATCCACTCTATTCGTTGTCGATACTCCCCCGATCTCTCGGGCGGAAGCTACCTACAACGAATGATATTAACGCACGTCAATCGTTTGCTACACTCTATGCCTCAATCTCTCGACCGGAGACACTCGAGCGCTCAATTCAATTCAGTTCAGACATTAAATCAATACTCTCGCACGTGACTTAACTCAAAATCATTACAACACTAATGAAGGATTGTAAAGCATTAGAAACAGACTTGAATTGAATGAATACTATAAAGAGAGTATGATCTTACACAATTGCAGGTTACATTCAGATGAACTACATCCTAAACTACCTAGATTCTACCTCCGAGGGAGTTTAGCTCCTCATCGTTCTTCGTACGCTTCCTCGCTTCACCGCCACGGCTTGTGAATCCATGATCTGATGCGCTTGGAGCTCTCCGCTGGAGTGTGAATCACGATCTTCAAGTTCCAAGACCAGAATGTAGTCCAATTTCGCAGAATTTTCCAACCCGAAAACAGAATTATGCAGAAAATATATATACAGAACGCAACCACGCCGCGCGCCAGATCCATCACGCCGCGCGTGGTTGCAAATCCATCAACTGCGCCGCGCGTGGTAACAGAATCACGCGGCGCGTGATTAAGTCAGAGGCAATCTTCATCTTCAATCAAGACTTCACGCCGCGCGTGGTCAAGTATCACGCCGCGCGTAGTCAAGTCAGAGAGCAATCCAGTTCCTGCACCAAGCTTCACGCCGCGCGTGGTCAAGTATCACGCCGCGCGTGATCAGAGTGAAAATCCTTGCTCCCTGTGAGCTCCATCACGCGGCGCGTGATGGGCTACGCCCCCAGCGTAGTGAAAATCCTTTATTTCCTGCAGTTTTTCCTGTTTTCTTGCAAATCAAGTAATCAAGCTAATGGTTAGATTTCTCTCATATTTATTGCTAAAAACCTACTAAAATGTATCTAATGTTGCTAAAATAGGCATGGAATAGAGAGTGTGACGATTTGTCATCAATGCCCTAGGAAACTCACCTCTTTCATCCAAAATTCACACTTCGACAACTTGGCATACAACTTCTTCTCCTTCAAGACTTGCAAAACAATCCTCAAGTGCTCTTCGTGCTCTTCCTCGGATTTTGAGTAAATCAAAATGTCGTCGATGAACACCACCACGAATCTATCCAAAAATGAATGGAAAATTCTGTTCATATATTCCATGAAAACTCCGGGTGCATTGGTCACACCAAACGGCATAACTGAATACTCGTAGTGCCCATACCTCGTCCTGAATGCAGTCTTAGGTATGTCTTCCGTCTTTACTCTAATCTGATGGTATCCAGATCTCAAATCGATCTTACTAAACACGCAAGCTCCAACTAGTTGATCCATCAAATCATCTATCCTCGGAAGTGGATATTTATTCTTGATCGTCACTTTGTTCAACTGACGATAGTCTATACATAATCTCATGCTTCCATCTTTCTTCTTTACAAGCAATACCGGCGCTCCCCATGGCGAAACACTCGGTCGAACAAACCTCTTCTCAAGCAGCTCTTCAAGTTGCTTCTTCAACTCATTCAACTCAGACGCTGACATTCGATACGGCGCCATTGATATCGGACTAGTTCCAGGTACTAGGTCGATAGAAAACTCTACCTCTCGCTTTGGAGGCACGTCAGATATATCATCCGGAAACACATCTGGGAATTCACAAACGATCGGTAACTCTTCTACCTTAACTCCTTCTTCGAGTTTCAATGATGCAAACATCATGAACATCTCGGCATGTTCTTTCAACGCTTCCGATACTTCCTTCCCGCTCATCAAATGCAAGTTCTCCTCCGGCTTCAGAAAAACAACGGCCTTCTCACGACAGTTGATATGAATTCGGTTGAAGATTAACCAATTCATACCAAAAATTACATCCATACCACTAAGTGGAATACACACTAAATCCATACCAAAGTGCCTATCAAAAATGGTTACGGGGCAATTACGACATACTTGTCGGGTAATCACTGAACCATTAGCAGGAGTTTCTATTTCCATCCTACCCGTCATATCCGTTAAAGGAATACTAAGACGCTTTGCACAATCCAAAGAAATAAAAGAATGTGTCGCTCCCGTATCTATAATCGCAATTAAAGGAGTGTCATAGATGAAACACGTACCTCTAATGAGATTGTCCTCATGGCTAGCATCCTCTCCACTCAAAGCAAACACCTTGCCCATCACCTTCTTCGGCTTCTTGCAGATTATACTCTTGTGGCCCTCCTCACCACAGTTGAAACAAAACACTCTTGTCCTACACACTTCGGCTTTGTGGCCTAACTTCCCACAATTCAAACACTTGTCCAATTTCTTCGGGCAATCATACGACATATGACCCCGCTCTCCACATTTGTAACAACTTCCATTCACCGGCTTCTTACCACCACTTGTATTACCCCTACCGCGGTTATCATAAGGTTTCCTGCGCTCTTGTCCTTTCCCTTTTCGGTCGTTCACAGCTTTGTAGTAGTTCACCTTAGCCCTACCATCTTCATCACAGATCCTACTCTTGTTCACAAGGGTCGCAAAATCCCTTATCTGTGAAAATCCAATCATATGCTTGATGTCTGGACGTAGACCACTTTCAAACTTCACGCACTTGTCGTCCTCCGCTTCCAAAGTGTTGTAATGCGGACTAAACGCACACAAAGTCTCAAACTTGACGGCATAGTCAGCTACCGTCATATTCCCCTGTTTCAGTTCCATGAATTCCACCACTTTCTTGTTCTTCACATCCACAGGAAAATACTTAACCAAAAATTCTCTTTTAAACATTGCCCATGGTATAGCCATACCACCGGGTCCTAGCCTCAACTTGGCGTTCTTCCACCACACATTCGCTTCCTCGCGCAACACGTATGTTCCAAGGGTTGTCTTCCCTTCCTCGGAACAATCCATTGCTTCAAAAATTATTTCAAGTTCCTCCAGCCACTTGTAAGCTCCATCCGGGTTGTAACCTCCGGTAAATGTTGGCGGTTTCTGCTTCATGAACCGTTCCAACCTCATCTCTACCTCTCTTCCAGGTTGATGATCTCTAACCACTATGTTGGTGAGTGCGGCCAAAGCTTCCGCAATCTGGGCATTCGTTCTCGCAGCAGCCATGATTCCTGAACGAATCACAACTAGACGTTAGAAAGTACTAACAGTGTCCCCTACACATGCTCATACGGGGAAAAGAAAAGTCCTAATTGGTTCACACGAACCGACCTGCTCTGATACCACTTTTGTAACACCCTAACCCATACTACCCTTAAAAACGTAATTTTAAAAACTTTCTAACAAGTGTAAAGGCAGAGTGCTACGCGGTAATTAAAACACAAGCATACACACAGAGCGTCATGAAGTTTAACATGAAAAGCAACAGCGGATTCAATAAAACCAAGCATGCATATATATATATATATACATAAGCCAAATTCATCCCTAAGGATGTCACTTATACAAGAACTAGCATAACAAAAAGGCAACACCGATATACGATGAAAGTCAAGCGTAAACCCCGACTCGATGTTACATTACCAGAGCATTTACTATTTACAAACTCTAACCAAAAGCTAGTACTAAAAGGAGAAATCTATGCTAAGTCTCCTCACCAAAAGGTACTTCAACAGCAACTAAAACCAGCAGTCTAAACGTAGGCACGATCCTCAGCCTGAATATCTGAACCCCCAAAGGTCCAGCAAATAACACAAAGCAGAGAGTTAGAAAACATAATCGCATATCATACGAGTATAAGAAAGGCCTTACACTTTCGAACTATCATACATATTCTAACTCACTCCAAAACGTCGTACTAAACAGTTATCAATTAATAAAGTTTAACATAGTTCAACCAGATAATGTCACATACCATTTATCAAATATATGCGCATTTACCCTAATGTATCTAATGCCAATCATTCTATGTCATGTCATCCCTAGACACGACTAATGCATGTGGTACCAATTGCCTTTTACCCCTCATGGATAAGTTAAATAGTTTTACATCTTGCCGGATTGTTCGGAACTTACCAAACCTTCATATCCCTCATGGATAAGTTAAACAGTTTTATATCCTGCTGGATAGCAGCTCTAGATCTTATGGATTCATCTAATCCGATCCTCGGCTTCCTTATGGACTCAAAAATCCATTTAAATCTATTGGAACCCAAGTTTCCAATTTCAACATATATATACATGAATGCATGTATGTTTGCACATATCATCAATATGATATTTCTAGCTCGAAGCTACTCATTATGAATGCGGAAACACAATTCAAACACATTCACTTAACATTACAAATTAATGCCAAAACATCACATTGCTCACTTTAAGCTACAACTTATTGCATACACGTTATCAATCATATAACGATTAACAATAAGCATTAACAGTATCAACATGTATCAACAATCATGTAAGGATACCCTTAAACCATATTACAAGTGCCTAAATACACTTACAACCAATAACAAAAGTTGCAGGTTCAGTACTGTTCGCTAAGCGAACCCGTAGCGAACAGGTAGCGAGCTTATTCGCTAAGCGAAGCTCAGTTCGCTGTAGCGAACTTCATCAGAGGATTACAGGTACATGGCGAACAGGTAGCGAGCTTGTGGCGAACAGGTTCGCTGTAGCGAACTCCTGTTCGCTCAGCGAACTACACCAGAAAGAAAATCTGTTCTTGAGCTTTCTAAGGCGGTTTAACATTGAATCAACTCAAAAATTCATCCAAACATGTTATAAATTCATATAAACAGTCATTCCAAACATATATGGTATCAAGGAACATTAATCATCCCTTCCAAACATCCAAATACCTCAAATAATCAAAATCATGCCAATTTCTTGGGTTTTAAGTAACTTTCATAAACTTTACAAAAATGATTCAAACATATACATATTTATCATGGAATCAAGCTAGTGATTAACACATACAAAGTGATGATGAAGAACATCACACTCACATACAAAAGCTTAATCAAAAGTCTAAAAGAAATTGAGTGGGAGAGTTCGGGAATGGAGACATAGACAATCTCCCCTCTCCTTGCCACTCAAGAATCATGAATTCTAATCTCTTACCTTAAACAAAGATGATGATCCAAGCCTTCTCTTGCTCAAGCTTTCTCTCTTGATCAAACCCTAGCTTAGCTCTATCTTGCTCTAGTTCTTACTCACTCAAAACTCAAAGAAATGAATTGTGATACTATTCATGTGTTTGACTTGTTACTTATACTACTTTCCATTGCCATGAACCAAGCCCAAATGGCTTAGGCCCATTGCCTCTCACGCCCCTTAAGCCCAAAACCAAGGTTCTCGCGTCTAATAACTTACGTTCGGCTAAATAATTATTCGCCGCTCACTAAAATAATAAAAGCCAATTAATAAATAAAATAACATTTAATAAAATATACGAATACGAAAAATGGGTCGTTACAGCTTGGCCCAATAACACGATACTCTCACTATCGCTTAATAACTAAAGTACTCGATAAATAACTCTAGTTATTAACTTAATTAAAATTTCTACGTTAATAAAATACTTCAACACATAAAAATTATTAATTTGAAAATTGGGTCGTTACAACTCTACCCTCCTTAAAGAATTTTCGCCCTCAAAAATTACCTGGAAATAACTCTGGATACGAACTCATCATCTTGCTCTCCAATTCCCAAGTCGCATTCTCACCAGCGGGTCCTCCCCATACCACCTTCACCGAGGCGATATCCTTATTTCTCAACCTCTTCACTTCTCTACCTTCGATCCTCAAAGGCACAACCTCGACCGTTAAGTCATCCCTCACTTGAACATAATCCGATTCAATCACATGTGACGGGTCTCTAACATATTTCCTCAATTGTGACACGTGAAACACATCGTGCAAATTCGCCAATGATGGCGGCAAAGCAATCCTATACGCCACTTTCCCCACTCTTTTCAAAATCTGATAAGGACCAATAAACTTCGACGTCAACTTCCTCGACTTCAAAGCACGTCCAATTCCGGTAGTCGATGTAACTCTTAAGAAAACATGATCACCTTCTTGAAATTCAATGTCCTTCCTCCTCTTGTCATGATAACTCTTTTGACGACTCTGAGACGCTTTCATCTTCTCTCTAATCATTCTAATCTTTTCCGTAGTCTCTTGCACAATCTCCGGACCAAGAATCATACTCTCTCCGGATTCAAACCAACAAAGCGGTGTTCTACACCTCCTTCCATACAAAGCCTCAAAAGGTGCCATTCCAATACTCGAATGAAAACTATTGCTGTACGTGAACTCGATCAACGGCAAACACGAATCCCAACTTACTCCTTGCTCCAAAACACAAGCTCTCAACAAATCTTCCAAAGATTGTATCGTCCTTTCCGATTGGCCATCCGTTTGAGGATGATAAGCCGAACTCAACCTCAACTTAGTCCCTAAAGCCTCTTGCAAACTTTCCCAAAATCTCGAAGTAAACCTCGGATCTCGATCCGAAACAATACTCGACGGAATACCGTGCAACTTCACAATTTGCTCCACATAGATCTCGGCCAACTTAGGCACCAAGGTACCTTTCTTAATAGCAATAAAATGCGCACACTTCGTCAAACGATCCACTACCACCCAAATCACTTCATAACCTTTCGTAGTCTTGGGTAAACCTCCTACAAAATCCATCGCAATACTATCCCACTTCCATTCCGGGATAAACAAAGGTTGCAACAAACCAGACGGTTTTTGATGCTCAATCTTCGACTTCTGACACACTAGGCAAGCATAAACAAACTCAGAAATTTGCCTCTTCATTCCTGGCCACCAAAACAACTTCTTCAAGTCTTGATACATCTTGGTTACTCCAGGATGAATACTCATTCCACTCCTATGACCTTCTTCCAAAATCATCTTCTTCATTTCGGGCACATCGGGCACGCACACTCTTCCATGAAATCTCACAACTCCATTCTCGTCAACTTTGAAATTAGCTTCTTTTCCTTCCTCAACTACTATTGCCAACTTCTCCATTAACTTCTTATCCGTCTTTTGACATTCTTTGATATTCTCCAGAAAAGGATTCGTCAACTTCAACATTCCCAATTTAACACTCTTAGGAGTCACTTCACATACTAGACTCAAGTCTCGGAATTCTTCAATCAACTCTAACTCTTTCACCATTAGTGATGACATGTGCAACGATTTCCTACTCAACGCATCGGCCACCACATTAGCTTTTCCGGGGTGATAACTCAAATCAAAGTCATAGTCCTTCAAAAATTCGAGCCATCTTCTTTGTCTCATATTCAACTCCTTCTGATCGAATAGATACTTCAAACTCTTGTGATCACTAAAGACTTCAAACTTCGATCCATACAAGTAATGCCTCTATACCTTCAATGAAAACACAACTGCGGCTAATTCAAGATCGTGTGTCGGATAGTTCCTCTCGTGAACCTTCAGTTGTCTCGATGCATACGCTACCACTTGACCTTTTTGCATAAGCACACCTCCTAGTCCCATCTTCGAAGCATCACAATACACGACGAAAGATTCCTTAGCATCCGGTAAAATCAACACAGGCGCGGTAGTCAACCTCTTCTTAAGCTCTTGAAAACTTTCTTCACACTTCACATCCCAAACAAACGCTTGATCCTTCCGAGTCAACTGCGTCAAAGGTAAAGCCAACTTCGAAAATCCTTCAATGAATCTCCTATAATAACCGGCCAATCCAAGAAAACTTCTTATCTCAGAAACAGACTCCGGCGTTCCCCATTGCAATACGGCATCAACTTTCGCTGGGTCAACCGCTATTCCTCCACTTGAAATCACATGACCAAGAAAACTTACTTCTTTCAACCAAAAGTCACACTTCGACAACTTAGCATACAACTTCTTCTCTTTCAAAATTTGCAAAACAATCCGCAAATGCTCCCTATGCTCTTCTTCGGACTTTGAGTAAACTAAAATATCATCGATGAATACTACTACAAACTTATCCAAGAATGAATGAAAAATCCTATTCATGTACTCCATAAAAACACCAGGTGCATTGGTCACACCAAAAGGCATCACCGAATATTCATAATGACCATACCTCGTCCTAAAAGCAGTCTTTGGTATATCCTCCGTTTTCACTCTAATCTGATGGTATCCGGATCTCAAATCAATCTTACTAAACACGCAAGCTCCAACCAATTGATCCATTAAATCATCTATCCTCGGAAGTGGATACTTATTCTTGATCGTCACTTTGTTCAACTGTCGGTAGTCAATACACAACCTCATACTCCCTTCTTTCTTCTTAACCAACAACACAGGTTCACCCCACGGCGATACACTAGGTCGAATAAACTTCTTCTCAAGTAGTTCCTCTAGTTGCTTCTTCAACTCATTCAACTCTGACGCTGACATTCTATACGGTGCCATAGATATCAGGCTAGTACCAGGTACCAAATCGATCGTGAACTCTACTTCTCTTTTCGGTGGTACATCTGACACGTCTTCCGGAAATACATCGAGAAATTCACAAACAACCGGTAATTCTTCCACCTTAACTTCACCTTCCATCTTCAAGGATGCAAACAACGCATACACCTCTACAGGTTCCTTCAACGACTCTACTACTTCCTTTTTACTCATCAAATGCAAACTCTCCTCCGGTTTAGGAAATACAACGGTCTTCTCACAACAATTGATATGGACTCGATTAAATATCAACCAGTTCATACCAAAGATAACATCTATTCCACTAAGTTGGATACACACTAGGTCCATTCCAAAGTGTCTACCAAACACGGTTACGGGACAGTCACGACATACGAGACGGGAAGTTACAGAACCATTAGCAGGAGTTTCTATTTCCATACGACCAGACATTTCTGACACAGGTATACTAAGACGCTTCATGCAATCAACGGATATAAAAGAATGTGTTGCTCCCGTATCAATAATCGCAATTAAAGGAGTGTTATAGATGAAACACGTACCTCTAATGAGATTATCTCCCTGATCTGCATCATCTCCACTCAAGGCAAACACCTTTCCCATAGTCTTCTTCGGCTTCTTGCACATAGGACTCTTGTGACCCTCTTCGCCACAATTGAAACAAGTCACTTTCACTTGACAAACATCCGACTTATGTCCTAGCCTCCCACAGTTAAAACACTTGTCCACCTTCTTTGGGCACTCATAAGACTTATGACCCAACTCACCACACTTGTAGCATTGTCCACCACCTCTCTTCTTTCCACCACTAGACTCAACAACCTTCTTCCCCTTGTCACCATAAGGCTTCCCACGGTCTTGACCTTTTCCTCTCTTGTCACTCATGGCCTTGTAGTAATTAGTTTTGGCCTTTCCATCATCATCACAAATACGGCACTTATCCACCAAAGTTGCAAAGTCTCGGATTTGAGAAAATCCGATAAGATGCTTGATGTCCGGGCGCAACCCACTTTCGAACTTGACACACTTAGCCTCCTCAGCGTCCACGGTGTTGTAGTGTGGACTAAACGCACAAAGTTCTTCAAACTTCACGGAATATTCCGCTACAGACATGTTCCCTTGCTTGAGCTCCATGAACTCCACCACTTTCTTGTTCCTAATATCAGCCGGAAAGTACTTCCTCAAGAACTCTCCCTTGAACATCTCCCAAGTGATTACCATACCACCAATTCCCATCCTCAGCTTAGCATTCTTCCACCACTTGTTAGCTTCCTCACGAAGTACATAAGTACCCAAGGTCAACTTACTCTCCTCGGTACACCTCATAGCCTCAAAGACAATCTCAACTTCCTCTACCCACTTGACAGCAGCATCTGGAGCATAGCCTCCAGTGAAAAGTGTCGGATTATGCCTCATGAATCTCTCTAACCTCATCTCATCTTCCCTCCCGGGTTGATGATCTCTAGACACGATGTTGGTCAAAGTAGCTATCGCATCTGCCATCTGATTGTTAGCCCTTCCAGCCATGATCCTGAACAACCAATCAATTCCAAGAACAGACTTAGAAAGGTAATATCAACAGTGTTATCTCTACACAAGTTGAATATATGGGCAACTAATCCTAATTGGTTCCACATGAACCGACCTTGCTCTGATACCACTATTGTAACACCCAAACCCCTTAACGCGAATTTATTAAATATAAATAAATAAAACACTTAAGAAAATTTAGGCGTCACATGTTGATAAAACAAAACCACGGCATAATTAAAAATCATGCTAGCACAGCGGAATTAAAAGCGAGTAATTACCATAATGTATATTATACAATGATCTTAATTGTTCACACAATATCCCTAGGCTCTAGGCCATATCAACAAAGGATATTATGTTTACAACCCAAAAGATAGGATTAGCAAAGTTAAATATGCCATCACGGGCTTAGATACAAATCAAGCGAATATCCCATCACGGTATTACACCTAATCAGAGCAACTCTATACAACCCGTCAAAAGAGATATACAAATATATCTAAAGGAGTAGTCTAAGCTAAACTCCTCACCAAAAAGCGTACTACACGAGCACGAGCAACCTCTAACTCTGATCGGGATCCTCAACCTGAGAATTTGAACCCCCAACGGTCCAGTACATAACACAAAGCATGAGAGTTAGATCACATAATCAAAATATAAGTGTAAGCAAAATGTACTTAAACACTCCTTCAACAACAACAAGCATATTCATAATTTATAAACATGCATCACCATTAACTACTCAATTACAAGTTCTAAACATGTATAATCAAGTACCAAATAATCAATCTACAATTCATCACACTTAGCCAAATTATATGTCATATATCACTTATCAAGTAATGCACACATATAACCTAATGCAACTCTGATGCTTCAACTTCATGAATGTCAATCCTAGACATTACTAATGCATGTGGTACCATCTTCTTTATTAGAGTATCTCACCTCTAATATCCTTCTTTATCGAATAAATATAATCCGATATACTTCTTTATTGGAATATCCAATATCCTATTTAATTCATGAATGCATGTATATGTGTTCATGAATTCACTCACAAATAATTAGCATAAGCTCTTCATTTATTATGTGGAACACTATCCAACATACTTCATCATTAAGATTTAACAAAACCTTAATATTCGTCATTTACAACATCATACATGATTAAAAATCATTATAAGCATCAACAAGCATCAACAATCATCAACAATCATCAACAATCATCAACAATCATGTAAGAATATGACACTGATTCGAAACTACATGCAAAGGAAGATCGCAGATGAAAAACTGGTGCAATCTGCAGTATTTCCGCCTGGGGCGGAAATTTTTACGTTTGAGGCGCAGAAAAATCTGAAAGGTTGGCTGCTCACTGCTCTTCCGTTTCAGGCGGAAATTATTGCGCCTGAGGCGGAAAAACATGCGTTTTCTACACAAAAACGCCCAAAAATCCCATTTTTCATGTTATAAATCCCAAAAGAGTTTGTATTCAAGCAAAACAAACATATCTAAACACAAAAGGACGGTTCATTTCTCAGATCTACGCCATAAACATCGAAAAAGTAAAGATTGACACTTTTTCATCAAAACTCTCAAGAACACAAAGTTCTTGAGTTTAATCCATTAGAAAACTCGTTTTAACCATTATTTCCGTTCATTAATCATGTTACAAGCATGTTAAACATATTAAGAACCTTAGGAACGATTTCCATCAAGAAAATCCATTCCAATCTAAAACGAAAATGGGGTGGAGGAAGTTCGGGTTAGGAGAAATCGACATTCTCCCCTTCCTCGAATCACCCACGACTATGGAACCTACTCTCATACCTGGATTCGAAGAAAACTCGAAGATTTGATCTTGATTCTCCTCACTTTCCCTTGCCCTAGCTCTTGAGCTCTCTTCTCTCTCCAACTTGTCAAGAACAAGAACAAATGAAATGTTCTCTCTTGACTTGGCCATATGGCCGCCCAACTCATGTTCACAAGGCCCATTGGGCCTGAAGCCCAATTGGCTTGGCCCAATAACACGATACTCTCACTATCGCTTAATAACTAAAGTACTCGATAAATTACTCTAGTTATTAACTTAAGTAAAATTTCTACGTTAATAAAATACTTCAACACATAAAAATTATTAATTTGAAAATTGGGTCGTTACAAGAGGGACAGCCACCAGGGTCCCCTCTCCCTCAGGATTCGGGAACTCCCTCTACCGGTCGGCCTCGAAAAACCACCGGCAATGGATACTTACGATGGCTCGACAGACCTAGACGAGCACATCGAGAATTTAGAGGCTCTCCTCGAGTACAGAAATGTACGAGGCTCTATCAAGTGCAAGCTCTTTCCCACGACCCTGAGGAAAGGCGCTATGGGCCCAATATTGAACTTAACAAGGGTGACGTACTATGCCTTGTGTTCAATATAGACATAAGGGTAAAAGGGTAATTATACACATGAGTTTTATCACGGAAAGGTTTGTCAGATCACGTGACATTCTTATGACTTGGGTAGCAGTGATGTGTTGCTAGATACCGCTCACTGTTTATAATATTAAGAATAATATTGTTGCCAACGTTATAAGAACCTACAGGGTCACACACATAAGGACAGTTGATATGGAAGAAATAAGTAAGACTTATTTTGAGGTTGTGATTAGTGAAAAACGGTTTTGGGCTTAAGAAGACCAAACACCGTTTGGCCCAACTGACCACACAAGAAACTCTATAAATAAGAAGCTTGTGTAGTTCAGTGAGTGCTTGCTTTTTCACAATTCGTTTTTCAGAGAAACCTTAAAGCTCTGAAACCCTAACCGCACTTCCTAAGCCTTCATCTTGTAGCAGCTAGCACTGAAAGTTGAAGACCTGTTCGTGTGGACTAGCTAGAGGTGATGCCGTCGTGTGGTGCTTGTGATCAACGAATAGAAGCAAAGAGTTTGCTGTTTCAGTTCACCAAAAGGTATAACGTTTATCCCTGATCATGACCATTCGCAAGGATCCATTGAAGGAAAAATTTAAAATTCCGCTGCGTTTTACACTCTGTTTTAAACACGATTTTCTTTCAGTGGTATCAGAGCCACTTGTGAAACCATGAATCGGTTTGTTGTTTTATTACTGTTTTATTAATATGGTTTTGAATCGGTATTAATAATAATAATAACAAGGATTAATAAAATTTGATTGATCGGTTTTAAAATATATATGTGATATATATTTCTGATACGACGCATCGGTGTATGTGATACATTGATCGTGTCATTCATTCGAATGTTTGAGTGATTGGCGTTTAATTTGGATGATTGTGAGCGTGAGCTTCGGAACCGTTTATGGTGAAGCATCATATATCCGATCGTTCATCTAGAACTAGCAGTCCTGAAACGTTTTGATGAATGGTGGTTGTATTAGGGTTTATAACAATACAAGTGTTGTGTTGTTATATAAACAGAACATATTGTTCATTGAAAGTTTTAAGTGATTGTCGTGAGCATGGATGATTGTGAGCGTGAGCTTCGGAACCGATAACTGGTGAAGCATCATATATCCAATCGTCTATGGTGAACAAAATCCTGAAACGTTTTGATGAATGATTACTGTATTAATTTTGTAACAATACAAGGGTTGTGTTGTTATAAAAACAGAGTACGGCTAGGGTTTATATCTGAAGCATCAAGTGTTGGTGCGATTAGGATTCATTGATGAAGTGTTCAGCGGAACCCCCGGCTAACTCTGCGTAAGGTGATTAATCATGGTATTTTATTAATTGGACTAATGTAATAATAATAAATTGTGTGTTTATTGTTATTAAAGTTGCATGATGAATGGTTATGGCCTTAGTTCTTCTTTTCGTTTGGGATTTTAAATACGGCATGCGTGTCGTGCCTCTCTTATATTCTCTTGATGTAATTTCTTTTCTCATCTCACTCCCTCGTATGAACACGAGTTTCTTGTATTGATGTAATATAAGATTAGCAAATAGGACAGGAAGGACAGCAATGAAGATCTATCTTGGAGAAGTATAGGTCGTTCTTAGATATAGCATAGGTTCTCTCATTGGCTTGAGGGAACAATCACGCTAGGGGCCATAACCATATCATTTTATTATATTATGTATGTTGATGCATGTTATGTATGGAGTGACGTCATTGTATGTAAGCCGTGGTAAGGTGAGATCAAATTAATTATAAAAGCCCTCAAAGGAATTAATATTAAGTTTTATCGCTTTCCAACGAATAGCGCCCTTCAAGATCAATATCGATCAATGTAGGTTTTGCCAACGCGAAGTGCATTGTCAATATTGATAAGTTGCGGTGAGGTAATTTATTTATCCGATCGCTATTTAATGGGTCTAACTTAACTAAAGAAAATATAATAAGATTATATGACTTTAGAAGCAAGTATTGGGTTATTCCATGTGATGGATTAGAATAAGCGTTATTCACCCAATAGAAAGGATATGAGAGTTGTATGAGATACAATTGGAAAGGAGTTTCCTACCTAAATAACTAAGTTTTGTGTAATCAGCCCAACGCTGACTTAAAACGAAGTGAAATATGGATCTCATTCTCACTAGAAAATCTTCCAACGGGATTTTCCGAATCAAATGTCGAGGGTCATTTGTTTTGAGTAAAATAGTGAGAGCACATGTTTAATTAAAGGCCTAATTAAATGTGTATTAAAATTGTTCAATACTTATATTTTCACTTTTACAATTGTAGATCACCATGTCAAACACCAATACTTCAAACAACATTTTGCGAAGCATTCTTGACAAAGAGAAATTGTCTGGGACAAATTTTCTTGATTGGCATCGTAACTTGAGGATAGTCCTCATGCACGAGAAAAAGCTGTATGCTATTGAGGAACCCCAACCTAACCCTGAGGATGAACCTGCGGCCAATGCTCCTAAGGCTCAAAGGGATGCTTATCAAAAGCGTCTTGATGATGCCATGGATGCAAAGTGTCTTATGCTGGCTACCATGACCTCTGAGCTTCAGAAGCAACATGAGGACATGAATGCGTTCGATATGATCGAACACTTGAAGACGCTCTACCAAGAGCAAGCCAGGATTGAGAGGTTTGAGGTTTCCAAAGCCCTGTTTTCAGCCAAGCTATCTGAGGGATCTCTAGTAAGTCCACATGTGCTCAAGATGATTGGGTACGTGGGGAACTTAGAAAAATTGGGATTTCCACTTGGAAATGAGCTTGCAACTGATCTGATCCTGCAATCGTTGCCGGAGAGTTTTAATCAGTTTGTTCTGAACTTCACCATGTCGGACATGGAGAAGACTCTGCCACAACTGCTAGGCATGTTGAGGCAAGCTGAGCAGAACATGAAAACAAAAGGGAAGTCCAACCATGTTCTTATGATTGGCAATGGAAACAAAGGGAAGGGCAACAAAGGGAAGGGAGGCAAAGGGAAGGGCAAGGAAGTTGCCAAACCCAAACCTACCCCTAAAGCTTTGAAGCCCACTGGGGGAGTTGCAAAGGAGGGTAGGTGCTTCCACTGTAACAAGACTGGACATTGGAAGAGGAACTGCCCAAAATACCTGGAAGATAAAAAGAATGGAGTAGAGAGCTCCAATTCAGCAGGTATCTTTGTTATTGAAATTAATTTATCTACTTCTTCTACATGGGTATTAGATACCGGATGTGGTTCTCACATTTGTACTAATGTGCAGGGGCTGCAAAGGAGTAGAGGATTGGCTAAAGGTGAAGTCGACCTACGAGTGGGAAATGGAGCAAGAGTTGCCGCATTAGCTGTAGGAGTTTTTAATTTGACTTTACCTTCTGGTTTAATAATACAGTTAGAGAACTGTTTTTATGTACCTGCCATTAGCAGGAATATTATTTCTGTTTCTTGTTTGGATAAACTTGGCTTTTCATTTATAATAAAGAACAATTGTTGCTCCATTTATTTAAATGATATCTTTTATGCCACAACACAAATGAGTAATGGATTATATATTATTGATCTTGAAATGCCAATATATAACATTGATACAAAAAGGATTAAACCAAATGAGTTAAATCCTACATACCTTTGGCACTGTCGTTTAGGCCATATAAATGAGAAACGCATTTCCAAGCTCCATAAAGATGGGCTCTTGGATTCATTTGATTATGAATCTTTTGAAACATGCAGATCTTGCTTATTGGGAAAAATGACAAAGACCCCATTCACTGGTAAAGGTGAAAGGGCAAGTGATCTCTTGGCTCTCATACATACTGATGTATGTGGACCATTGAACACACATGCTAGAGGAGGTTTTCAATACTTCATCACATTTACTGATGACTACAGTAGATATGGATATGTGTATCTAATGAAGCATAAATCTGAATCCTTTGAAAAGTTCAAAGAATTTAAAAATGAAGTACAAAACCAACTAGGAAAGAAAATCAAAATCCTTCGATCAGATCGAGGAGGTGAGTATTTAAGCCTAGAGTTTGATGACCATCTAAAAGAGTGTGGGATCTTATCCCAACTCACTCCTCCTGGAACACCACAATGGAATGGTGTGTCTGAGAGAAGAAACCGAACCTTGTTGGACATGGTGCGGTCTATGATGAGTCACGCTGATCTTCCAAACTCCGTTTGGGGACACGCCCTATTAACACCAGCTTATACACTTAACCGTGTTCCTTCTAAAACGGTTGAAAAGACACCATATGAGATGTGGAGTGGCAAGAAACCACATATGTCTTACTTAAAGATTTGGGGTTGCGAAGTTTATGTAAAACGTCAAATTTCTACTAAACTTGAACCTAAATCTGACAAGTGCTTCTTTGTGGGATATCCAAAAGAGACAAAAGGATATCACTTCTACAATCCTTCTGAGGGCAAAGTGTTTGTCGCTCGAACAGGAGTATTCCTAGAAAAGGACTTTGTTTCCAAAGGAATCAGTGGGAGGAAAGTAGATCTTGAAGAAATTCACGATCCACAAAGTAATGACACACCAATGGAGGAACAAGAGCGGGATGCACAAGATGTTGTGACAGAGAATCCTGCTCATATAACACAAGAACCACGTAGGTCCAACATGATACGTCAAGAACCTGAAAGATATGGATATCTCATATCGGAACAAGGTGATGTATTACTCATGGATCAAGATGAGCCTGTGACTTACCAAGAGGCCATTACTGGCCCTGAATCTGAGAAGTGGCTTGAAGCCATGAAATCTGAAATGGATTCCATGTACACAAATCAAGTTTGGAACTTGGTGGAAGCTCCTGATGGGATTAAACCCATAGGATGGAAGTGGGTCTTCAAGAAGAAGACTGACATGGATGGAAAGGTACAGACCTACAAAGCGCGATTGGTTGCTAAAGGTTTCAAACAAATTCATGGGGTAGACTATGATGAAACATTTTCACCAGTTGCGATGATCAAATCCATTCGGATCTTACTTGCCATCGCTGCATACTATGATTATGAAATCTGGCAGATGGATGTAAAAACTGCCTTCCTTAATGGGAGTCTCCTTGAGGATGTGTATATGACACAACCTGAAGGCTTTTGCATTCCAGGAGAAGCCAAAAAGATATGCAAATTACAGCGATCAATCTACGGATTGAAGCAAGCTTCCAGAAGTTGGAATCTTCGTTTTGATGAAACTGTAAAACAGTACGGATTCATTCAAAATGAAGATGAGCCTTGTGTTTACAAGAAGGTTAGTGGGAGCATAGTCGCATTCCTAGTATTATATGTAGATGACATATTACTAATAGGAAACGACATCCCTACCTTGCAACAAATTAAAACTTGGTTAGGGAATTGCTTTTCTATGAAAGATCTGGGTGAAGCAGCCTATATATTAGGAATAAGAATCTATAGAGATAGATCACAAAAACTGCTTGGCCTAAGCCAGAGTACATACATAGATAAAGTGTTAAGACGCTTTAATATGCATGATTCCAAGAAAGGATTCATTCCTATGCAACATGGCCTATGTCTTTCAAAGACACAGTCTCCTTCATCTAAGGAAGAAAGGGACCGCATGAGTAAGATCCCTTATGCATCGGCTATAGGATCTATCATGTATGCCATGATATGTACTCGACCAGATGTTTCATATGCCTTAAGCGCAACAAGCCGTTATCAGTCTGATCCTGGTGAGGCTCATTGGGTGGCTGTCAAGAACATCCTTAAATACTTAAGGAGGACTAAAGACTCATTCCTAATATATGGAGGCCAAGAAGAGCTAAATGTAATTGGTTACACTGATGCTAGATTCCAAACAGATAGGGATGACTTTAGGTCGCAATCAGGCTATGTGTTTTGCATAAATGGTGGCGCTGTGAGCTGGAAGAGTTCAAAGCAAGATACAGTTGCTGATTCTACAACCGAAGCTGAGTACATCGCTGCATCAAATGCAGCAAAGGAAGCTGTTTGGATAAAGAAGTTCATTACTGAACTTGGCATATTCCCTAGCATTGTGGATCCCATTGAATTATTTTGTGACAACAATGGTGCAATCGCACAAGCTAAGGAACCTAGATCTCACCAAAAGTCCAAACACATACTCAAGCGCTATCATCTTATTCGAGAAATAATTGATAGAGGAGATGTGAAAATATGCAGAGTACCAACACTTGACAATGCTGCTGATCTACTTACAAAGCCTCTTGCTCAGCCGAAGCATGAGGGCCACACTAGGGGCATAGGTATTAGGAGTATGCCTGATTAGCTCTAGTGCTAGTGGGAGATTGTTGGTGTAAGCCCTAGAGGCCAATTATTTATAATTGCATGATACTTGTATTGGATAATTTACTTATTAAATAAAGGCTTTTCTTTATTATGTTTATGTGTTAAATAATAATAGAGTCCCTAGAATAGTAAGTTCATTGAATGGAACGTTAAGTGTGACTTAATCGTGAGAGTCCATTACACATAAGAACACTATTCTTAAAACATCCGTAGTCGAGCTTTAATGTGAATTGGGATAACATCAAAACATAGAGACAATTATGTTGGTAGACTGATGATCACATCTCACGGATCATAGATAAAGAGTTATCAAGTCTTCACATAGATATAAATATTAAGAGTAATATTTATATCGGATTGACCCACCATGAGAATACTACATAGTATGTTATGAAATGTCATAGGATATTCTCATAGTGATAAGTGGTGTATTCCACCCTTCAACCTGAAACCACTATGTTCCCTAGATGTAGGAGTGTAGTACTTTGTCGCCATTCAAAGTTATCCGTAACAGGATGACTATAAAGTTGGTTGATGGGTATTCCACGAATCATGCTAAGGGACATGAGTGACCTAGATGGAATTTACCCCTCCTACATAACAGGAGATATGTCTATGGGCCAAATATTGAACTTAACAAGGGTGACGTACTATGCCTTGTGTTCAATATAGACATAAGGGTAAAAGGGTAATTATACACATGAGTTTTATCACGGAAAGGTTTGTCAGATCACGTGACATTCTTATGACTTGGGTAGTAGTGATGTGTTGCTAGATACCGCTCACTGTTTATAATATTAAGAATAATATTGTTGCCAACGTTATAAGAACCTACAAGGTCACACACATAAGGACAGTCGATATGGAAGAAATAAGTAAGACTTATTTTGAGGGTGTGATTAGTGAAAAACGGTTTTGGGCTTAAGAAGACCAAACACCGTTTGGCCCAACTGACCACACAAGAAACTCTATAAATAAGAAGCTTGTGTAGTTCAGTGAGTGCTTGCTTTTTCACAATTCGTTTTTCAGAGAAACCTTAAAGCTCTGAAACCCTAACCGCACTTCCTAAGCCTTCATCTTGTAGCAGCTAGCACTGAAAGTTGAAGACCTGTTCGTGTGGACTAGCTAGAGGTGCTGCCGTCGTGTGGTGCTTGTGATCAACGAATAGAAGCAAAGAGTTTGCTATCTCAGTTCACCAAAAGGTATAATGTTTATCCCTGATCATGACCATTCGCAAGGATCCATTGAAGGAAAAATTTAAAATTCCGCTGCGTTTTACACTCTGTTTTAAACACGATTTTCTTTCAGCTTCTTCCAAACCCAGACCTTGAATCTTGCTCTTAAGCTTCCATTTTCCTCTATAGTGGTTCTGATTTCCACTTTTAAATCCATGCTTAGCTCCAATTATTTAACCAAGCCTCTTTCTCCACATAAACCACATGTAATTACCAAGAATGGAATTAATGATAATTTCTAACATCAAAGAATGTACAGATTCTTTTAAGGAAAGGAACAAAGCTCTGAGTTTTCTTACCGATAATCAAGAGTGGCTGGGCAGAAATGGAAACAGCAACATACAGAAGCAAGTTGTTCTGCTGCTCCTCGCTAAGCGAGAAGCCCGATTCGCTAGGCAAACCTGCGATAACAGTCCCTCTCTAATCCTTCATTGTTTTCATCAATTCTTGTGTTTTAGGACTACCCATTGCTGCTACAAGTTCCGAATAGAGGTGCGCAGGTCTAGAATCAAGGAATAAGTGCATTACTAACATGTTTGGTGGAGATTTGGGCGAGTTACAATTGAGAGGAAGGTGAAAGGGGTAGTGTTTGAGACTTTATCTTGGTTAATGCAGTACTTATGAAGCTGATTCCTCAATTGCATGCTAAATTTCTGATGTGAATAGGTGGTTGGAGATGAAGATAGAGCTTTTGGTGGTGGTGGTGGTAGAACGTGAGGGAGAGAGAAGTGGAGAGAGCTTGTTTTCTGATATTTTGTAACACCCCGATTTTTAAAGCCGAAAAAGGGGTATTATTTTTATTTTTATTTTTAAAAACCACACGCTAAATAAAAAGGAGCACGCGTGAATGCTCTTAGCTAGCTCAAACATTATATCATACAAACAGAATAATATACAATTCCGAAGATTGTATTACAGGGCTTCCGAGAAGCAAGTGTGTACCTGAATAAATTACAACCAAAGGACACAAAAAGTCTGAGTACCAAATACAGTCATCCAAAATATAATCTAGACCTTAAGCCTAGTCCAAAAGCACGGTCTAACTAAGACCACCAGCTACTCCCGGGATACTCCACGAAAACGTCGTCGTCCTCATGACTTACGGCCTCAAGTAACGCTCCATCGACTAGGGGTGGGAGGAGCCCGCGACATATAGAATACATAGCAAGGGTCACCAACTGGAAACACATATACAAATACCAAACAAACAAATACCAACGGAGAAAGCTCTTTAAACACATAGACATTCCCACCAACGGGCTCATATAAACCAAAGCATAAAAGCCTAATGCAAACCTCTAATGCAATGAATGCGACAACCGCCACTGGTCTCGCTAACCTCTAACACAACAAATGCGACGACCGCCACTGGTCTCACATACCCAAACACTCGTACAAAAATTAATACAATCCATAAGGATTAAGGTGGATCCACTCCCACAATCACACCCCATGGTCCACTCCCGCAACCATGTTCCTACTAAAAAGTTAATCAATAAAATCTCGAAGGATTTAAGGTGGATCCACTCCCGCAATCACACCCCATGGTCCACTCCCGCAACCACGTACTGAGGATCAATAAAACCACGAAGGGTTAAGGTGGATTCACTCCCGCAATCGCACCTCATGGTCCACTCCCGCAACCAAGTATTGAACTCAATAAAACCCCGCAAAAATTAAGGTGGATCCACTCCCGCAATCACACCTCGTGGCCCACTCCCGCAACCACGTATTGAACCCCATAAAATCCCTCAAACATTTGGGTGGATCCACTCTCGCAATCACACCCCGTGGTCCACTCCCGCAACCACTTATTGAACACCTGAGCATGCGACACTCTTATCTACGCTAATGCAACAACCTACATATTCACATAATATGTAATTCCACAACAACATGTCAACACATATATTTAACCAAATCATATGTAAGACAATTAACATCATGTATTCATCACAACTCATCTCGAGAATACATGCCACAATCATGCCAAGCAAAACAAGCAAGCAACCAAGCACAACAAGCAATCATACAAGCACAACAAGCAAGCATACAAGCACAACAAGCAATCACAACAACAAGCATACCACTATGCTATCGACGAAATTTAATACGGAAGTAAAAAGGTGCCCTTACCTCGGCTAAGCTTCCAACACAAAACCACAACGTTCGCACTAATCTACCGTTTCGTGCTTCCTAAAAATAGTGAGCGGACAATGCATAAGTTACTCACGAATTAACTTAATGAAACGAAACCTATTCTCAAAAATCTAAAGGGGTCCAAGGCACTTTCTAACACTCTCGGACAACGATTTCGAGGCTTTTTCTGATTGATCAAAAATCCAAGTAAAACTCTTCACGTTTTACTAATTAAACGAAATAGTTCTCATTCCAAAATCTTTTAAAACAAAACAAGTCCGAACCCAACACATCTCTCGTCCGACTTATAATAAAATACTCTTTTTAAACACAATTCTCAACAAAACGGTTTTCAAACCAAAATGACCATAACTCATTCAATCCTAGTCCGATCGAGACGAGCCATACGCCAAATTCATCGTCTCGAAAAGGCGGATCAAATGGTTAAGTTTTTAGGACACAAAAACAATTTTAAAGTGACCTAAATACCCTCAAGGATTTCGGCCAGAATCCAAAAATAAAGCTAGTTCAAACATTTTTCATTGCAAAACCATGCCATTGATCACTTAGTTCCCAAAATCATTTATTTGAACAAACAAACATTTTTCTAAACCACAAACTAAAACTCATGAAAGTTTCCTCTTGAACACTCAAGAACAATTTTCTTGTTTTTCAAAACTAAACCCTTTTTCACATATCCATTTCTCTAAAAGCTTTAAAACAACTCATTAAACACAAAAACTAAACCATTTTCCATGTTCTTGATCAATTAGAATTTTCTCCAAAAACCCTAATCCCATTTCTTCATGAGCTTCTCATCAAACTCATGGAATCCAACAAACTAAACCTAAACAATCTTAGTTAAACACTCATGAACACATCCTATGGATCACAATTCATTTTCTAACAAATTCTCAAATTATTTTTCTCAAGAACATAAACATAAATCATCAAACCCTAAGGGTTTGGCCAGCTATAGAGGAAAGAAAGGATCAAGTTACCTTAGTGATGTTACTCTTGCAAGTTCCAAGGATTCAACTAGCTTTGGATGAGATGATTTGGTCAAGAAATGAGAATTTTGTGATGAATAGTATGAAGGGGAATGGTTCACGGTTTTGAAGAGGAAAAGAGGAGTGAAAATCTGATTTTTCTAAGTCCTTTAAGTGCCTAAACCTCCTTACTATACAAAGGTCTTTGCCATTCCTAGCCCTTGGATCAAATGTGCAACTAAAGCCTTGTTAATTCCTAGCCAATGGATCAAGTTTGACTTGTCAACAAAAGATATTTTCCTCATGGTTCTAAAAGTCCTCGCCTCACAGACGAGTCGCATCTCGATTACGGACCAAACTTGCGCAAACAGAAAATCTATAACCTAAAAGTCCTCCGTAAACGATTTCCAAAACTTATCGCTAAACATTTTTCCTCGACTGTGTTTTCCAACCCTACCTCTTAAAAATATTCTAATGACGGTTCCCAACTCGCGCCGATATATAAAGTTCACATCTAAAATGTGAAAGAATTCTGAACTCGGAAAAATTCAGAACATCGGGTAAATTCTCGCTCGTTTTCTCAAAAACTAGGGCAACGCGAAAAATGAAATTCTAAAAGCACAGAAACGTCCTCACTCATAAAAGAAGACTAAGGAAACAAACTTCAAGCTATTCCAACACTCGAGCACGAAACAGGCACGATCTCAGCAACTTATGTCGTTAAAACGACGATACACGAACCAAATACTTAAAACCCTAAACCAACTAACCACAACCCATGGTTCTCACACCAAACAATGCTATCAAGCATTTCTTAACTCAACCAATAAACCTCGGAATCGAAAACTACGCGAAAAATTAAGCAAAAAGGCTCCGGGTACAAAAACCCCTAAAAGTCAACAAAAGTCAACAACTCTGAAAACGACTCAAAACGCCTCAAAACGCCTCAAAACGACTCCGTCGACTTCAACCAACAAAACATACTCATTTATTCCACTATTTCCAAAATACATTCAAACAATTAACACACTTAAAGTAAGGTGGAATTTAGGGTCTTACATTTTTCCCTTCTCAGGAAGTGGAAATGAATGGATGGTTTAGTCATATGGTTGTGTGGTTATAAGCAAGAGTGTAGGTCCCACTTGATCCTTTGTTAGTAATATGTGGTTTCCACTAGTCATTGTTAGCTATGTGTGATAAGTTATACTCACTATTTCCAATTTGTCTATGATAATTTCCCTTAATTAATATTTCTCTATTAATTAAAGTTGGGATGTAACAATCTATCCCCCTTAAAAGAATTTCGTCCGCGAAATTCAAGAACTTATTCATTCTTTGCCAAAGAAAATTGTCAAATCTTAAACTTTATTTCATGGCTGATCATGATTCGTCATTCGATAGGTTACTAATCATCATTCTTCGCTTTGTTAGCACTTGTTTACGTTACTATTGGAAATTCTACTCGCTCATTTCATAACATCGAACTCATAATCTCATCCCATAATACAAACTTTCAGGTTCAAGCATGAACATATGCGTAACTTACTCGTCATACGGTCTTTAATTATTTTATGGTTCCCCACTTTCAATTCCTTGGAACAAAACTTTCCCCTCTCAAAGAGTTGTTGACCTAAACCCAATTTGCTAACTACATTCTCAATCAATTTCCGGCTGCGCACTCTAATTTCAACCACTTACTGTCATCTTCATACTGCGTCATTACAGCCTCAGTCTACAATTTCCCGGACAATGCCACACGTCATCTCACTTATCAGGAGTCACTTCTTTCGTTATTACTACTCAGACCGTAGACATCATAAATTAATACTTTCATCACTTCGTGACGTCAGGCGCACCAGTACATTTTCAGCACTTTACCAGTCTTACATGTTAGCAACACGTCAACTCATAATGCTTTCATTTGCCTCATATACCTAGTCTCCTCATTACATCAAGTTTATCAGTTTGATTATTCAACTAACTTCATTTTGTCGGTATCTGACCTGGTTGATACATACAGAAACATATGACATCGGCTGATGTTACAGGGTTATCTTTAGGTACAAGTTTGAGTATTAATACCGTTCAACCCAAAAGTCTTTGTTTGTAAAATTTACTATTCTGCTCATCCTATTTGTATTCTCAAAACTACTTCCCGTTCTAACGGCTGGCGGGGTTGGTCCTACGAAATTTAATTTTACTGTATATTGTCACTACAAACTCTCTAAAATGTAAGAATTGGGTCTTGTTGCAAGTTTGGCTGATAGGGTCTTGTGATTAAAATTACCATGACAGTCCGTCCGGTCATTTACTTGAAGGTCCGATCACACAAGATTTGAATTCTCTAATATTATTACCAAGTCGCGTTACTCATCTCGGGGTTATTTAATGGTGTTAACTAGCTGGTCAACTAAATTCTCAGGGTTTTCATAAGGCACACTCAGTGCTCTCAGATGACAATTGTAAACTGATACGGGTTTAAACTGGTTACTAGGAACAGAACTGAAAGGATCTTATCATCAAGGTTGCTCCTATTACTACTTATTTTCTCTAGATGGATTCGGGTATTAACCGAAACTAGCTGACAAAATCTCACAAGAGATGGTTAACTAGGGTGATTGAGTTAACTGTCGCGAGATTTGAGCACATAAAAGGTTCAGATGATTGGTTGACGCTGGTACTGAACTAATTTATTTGTTTCAGGATAATTTGGCGATGGTGAACAAGTTGTCCATAGGGTGAATGTGAACCTAAACTGAATCTACTCAAGACTCTTTATAATTAATTGGACTTCTACTGATCAGAATCGATCACTAATAATGAAACTGAAAGGCTAAAGACAGTATTGACTAATCGGTCACAAGGATAGTTGATAGAGTTCAAAAGATTATTGATTGTCCTTGGCTAATCATTTGTGAACTTACGTTGGTCTAATCCTAGTTACTGCAAATGGAACTAAAGGGTTTGTATCATTAATACTAATCTTAATATCACTTCTTACGTCTCTGGATGGTTTTGGATTTTATCCGAAACGAATTTGATAAGGCCTTAAAAGAAAGGTAAACTGAATTGGTTGAATTAACGTCTCAAACGTGCAAGATGCTTTACGATGTTGTTTAATTTCATAGGCTAACAAGACATACTAGATAGGGTCACTCAACTTTAGACCACTGCAGGACGTAAACTTACAGGTCAACTAGAATAGCTGATAATTCTAAAAGGAACATAACTCATTACTCTTAACAAACTTACCTGAATCCGAACTGATTACTAACAACAAAGCTTGAAAGCTTAAGACATTTCGTCAGATTTACATAAGGATAACACTCTATCCGTGAATCCAATTCACTGATATTAAGGAATTATAAAGGTTCGCAAATTAATTGAATTATTATACTAAATGTAAATGATAGGTTTCAAACACCAAAATAATTTATCTCTCTCTTATCATGATTAGATAGGCTCGGGGAACTTAATGTTCATAACTTAATAAGGTTTATTGCTTATGGATCATGCATCGCATCGGTTCGATAAATTTAGCTGAATTAAAGTTCAGGTGAAAGGGTAGCTAACTGATGATCATAATTCTATTGCAGTACGTTCATACTTCATGATTTCTCTTAATTAACTAATCTCTGGAACTTGAACAGACTTGATTCTCATTATGACTCAGCTGATAATTTCTCACAAAAGGTTTAACCGAGTATGTTGGGTTATTAGTTGAGAGGTTTGAAAACGGAAAATTGTTCGGCGACTTCTTGATGCTAGTACAAAACTGCATTACTTGTTCTTGAATCAATGATAATGACACTTAATATGCCGGCTTAGGTAACTGATAGTATTAGAATTAATTCCAGTCATTACTCAAACAAAACTTGGCTGATACGGGTCTGACTAGGATACTAGTTACGAACTGAAAGGCTGAACTTATCTTGCTGGGGCATGTAATGTTCTCATAATTCCATCATATGTATTTATGCGCCCATCAGACTTACAACAATTTTCCAATATTTTTGTACTTCAATACTCGGTCTTGGTTCCACTCCGGTCAAAACTTACTTTGATACCGAGTTTCCATTCCCAGAATTCTCCATATCTTTAAACCTGCTACCGTCAGTTGAGTGCGTCCGGTTCGTGCATGTCTTGATATGCCTATTACTACTGGTATTACGTCACGTACTATTCTCAATTCTGCTTGCCACTTGTTGGCGTTACTCAACATATTCTTGTGGCGTCGACTGCTGCAGTCCCGATATCCACGGCAAGGTCCGATACTGAATCGACCTGCTCTGATACCAATTATAACACCCCATGTCAATTTATCTAGAATATCGATAAGAGTGTATATAACTGAATCGGGAAACATTAAATTTTCATTACATATTGTCCGAATACATAAATAGGATTACAAAATCCAAGAGATTAATACTAAATTGAGCTAACAACTGAAAACATAAAGAAACTAAATCTTATACAAATATAAGATAACATGACGTCAGCTTAACTAGCATAATCCAAGTATCTGAACTCCATGCTTGTAGACCATGATATCTTGATCAACCTGTTTATCTGAAATCAAATAAGTGGGGGATGAGACAGTCACTTCGTCTCAGTGGATTCCTACTACCCAATTACTATTGGTGTCTATACCGGGGCAACTGACGAACTAATAGTTCTCTGATCCTGATAGTCAATCTCTGAACATGATTTACATAACATAATTTCATAACATAATACATAAAGGTGTAACACAAATTATATATCTTGTTCGTTTTATTCATAACAAAGACACTCTGAGGTGAGCCGGTCTCAGAGGCCCGACATGTCCGTCTGCGATAATAATGTACATCGACACGGCTGAAGCTCACAATCATAACATGATTGGATTCTAACGAATCCCATAACGTGGTACATAAGTAACCACCATAATTGATTGACTTTCTTAAACTTAACTTAATAATCCTGATTGTTATCCTGCCCATGAATTCCCTCCCGGGTTAATACTAACTTGTCCTGATTATCATGTACCTAACGTGTAATTAACATTCTAATTATTTAATGTACTTATAGTATCCACAGGAAAATATCTAAAAGAGCCAGGGATCTAAAAAGAGTGAAAGCATACGCATTTTAAAAGATTTTGCAGGATACTGATCTGCTATTCTGACTTAGAGAGGATACCAATTCAGCATTCTGTTTTGTGTAAACTATGCATAAATTTGCCTACAATCCCTCTTTCTAATAGTTGTGCACACCATAATAGATTAAATGATTAAAATGGAGAAGAACTTTGGGATTAAGCTCCTCTCATACACTAATTCACCCTAAATCCTAATGTTATCATGCAAATCATAATTTACGGTAAGTAACTTAACTTTCTTTCTAAACTAATATTGTCATGCATATATTTTGGGCAACTAAGGTACTAACTAATCATGAAGGTTGAGCTTCTAAGGGAACCCACCTCAATCCGTAGATGAAAATCCTTGAGTGAATTCGAGATTCCACACTTATGCATCAGTTCGTGTGACTTAAACACGTAGAAACCCGCAGCCAAAAATCACAGCATCAGACCCCATCTTTAAACGCATCTCCAGACCTCATTACCAAACCAAAACCTATGAAAGGGATACTCAAACTGTAGGGAAATTCGTCCCGATTCTAAAAAGTCAACAACCATTCAATCTGGATTATACGGCAACAGTTATGACTATATTACTAGCAGTAGGTCCATACGAATTTATGCAGAATTCCTTACCATGTACCTTGATTATCAATCCCTTCAATTTGGTTGCTTCTTCCAAACCCAGACCTTGAATCTTGCTCTTAAGCTTCCATTTTCCTCTATAGTGGTTCTGATTTCCACTTTTAAATCCATGCTTAGCTCCAATTATTTAACCAAGCCTCTTTCTCCACATAAACCACATGTAATTACCAAGAATGGAATTAATGATAATTTCTAACATCAAAGAATGTACAGATTCTTTTAAGGAAAGGAACAAAGCTCTGAGTTTTCTTACTGATAATCAAGAGTGGCTGGGCAGAAATGGAAACAGCAACATGCAGAAGCAAGTTGTTCTGCTGCTCCTCGCTAAGCGAGAAGCCCGATTCGCTAGGCAAACCTGCGATAACAGTCCCTCTCTAATCCTTCATTGTTTTCATCAATTCTTGTGTTTTAGGACTACCCATTGCTGCTACAAGTTCCGAATAGAGGTGCGCAGGTCTAGAATCAAGGAATTAGTGCATTACTAACATGTTTGGTGGAGATTTGGGCGAGTTACAATTGAGAGGAAGGTGAAAGGGGTAGTGTTTGAGACTTTATCTTGGTTAATGCAGTACTTATGAAGCTGATTCCTCAATTGCATGCTAAATTTCTGATGTGAATAGGTGGTTGGAGATGAAGATAGAGCTTTTGGTGGTGGTGGTGGTAGAACGTGAGGGAGAGAGAAGTGGAGAGAGCTTGTTTTCTGATTTTTCCCTTCTCAGGAAGTGGAAATGAATGGATGGTTTAGTCATATGGTTGTGTGGTTATAAGCAAGAGTGTAGGTCCCACTTGATCCTTTGTTAGTAATATGTGGTTTCCACTAGTAATTGTTAGCTATGTGTGATAAGTTATACTCACTATTTCCAATTTGTCTATGATAATTTCCCTTAATTAATATTTCTCTATTAATTAAAGTTGGGATGTTACATTTTCCCAAACCAAAAACAAAAATTCCTTCAAAACAACCACTTTGCGATCAATGGCTGACGTCAACAACCACCAGGTTCCGGAGCACGTGGCAGAGAACAACGCTCAACCAATGGACTACGCACCATACCACCCGCTGGACGGCCAGTTCGCCTCCGTAACGAAAGACAGCCAAGGAGGGCAAAACATGCGCGATGAGCCCTACAATCCGGAAGAACCGCAGATCCATGTGGCTAACCCGCCACAGGCGACTCCGGCAGCGGCTGTCCCATTAAGTGCTCCCATGCAGGACATCATGGCTGCATTGGTCAACGCTATCAATCGACAGTCAGACTTGATCCTGCAACAGAACCAAAAATTCGAGCAACAGAACCAAAGGCTCGAATCCCAAAGCCGTCGAATAGACGCAATGGCTGAGTCGAGGGTGACGGTGCAAGCCCGCCGAGCTCACCGCTCACCCACGCCTGTGAGGGGAAGAAGTTTCTCCAGGTCACGCTCACCCCCTCGCAGAAGGAGCGAAAGGAGGATGATCCCGAGGAGAAACGAGGAAGTATCTCGAAACTCCACCCCTCCAAGGAGACATTCCCCTAGAAGGGATAATCCTCCTCGCCACCAAAGACACCGATCCCCGGAGAAGAGGGACAGCCACCAGGGTCCCCTCTCCCGCAGGATTCGGGAACTCCCTCTACCGGTCGGCCTCGAAAAACCACCGGCAATGGATACTTACGATGGCTCGACAGACCTAGACGAGCACATCGAGAATTTAGAGGCTCTCCTCGAGTACAGAAATGTACGAGGCTCTATCAAGTGCAAGCTCTTTCCCACGACCCTGAGGAAAGGCGCTATGGCTTGGTATAAGAGTTTGGCGCCGGGATCCATCGATTCCTGGTCGGATCTCTGCGCCCGCTTCCTGGCCCACTTCACATCTTCGAGGCGTCATCCAAAAACAGAAGCGACACTCGAAGCCATCATTCAAGGCGAAACGGAGCCCCTCAGGTCCTATCTCGAGCGTTTCAACAAAGCGGCCGTCGAGGTAAAGGTCGAAGAGAGTATGAAACTGTACCTCCTCGACAGGGGAATTCGTCGAGACAGCGACTTTGCCAAAGCTGTTGGCATCGAAGAGCCAAAGACGCTGGACGCTTTCTTCGAAAAGGCAAAGAAATACATCGCCTACGAAGAAAAGCAGAAAGCCATAGATTTGAGGAGGCCTAAAAGTCATGAAAAACCCAGGAACCATGAGAAAGATGAAGCTGAAACCTCGCGAAGAGGTAACGAAAAAGGAAGGGAGGATAGGGTCAAAGAGTCCAAGCATCCACGTGGAAAGTTCACAGCATACACTCCATTAAATGCTCCCAGAGATCGCATTTTTGCAGAAGTCTCCGCTGCGGACTTCAAAAAAGCCGGAATCCATTTCCCAAGGCAGCAGCCCATGAAGGCAAATACTGATAAGACAAAATTTTGTCGTTATCACAAAAGCCACGGGCACGTTACTGAAGACTGCGTCCATTTAAAAGACGCCATCGAGATTTTGATACAAAAGGGTTACGCCCGAAGATATGTTCAGAACAACGAACAAGTACAACAACGGGAGCCTCAAGAGGTCGCCATGGCCATTGATGCCTCCGAGCAGGAAAATAACCGAGCCGTAGTCCCACAGGCTCTCGCCATTTCGGCACCAAAAATTCCCCTTCCCTTCCCAGGGTCGGATGAAGAAGCACTCATGAGGTATTTCAACGAACATATGAATGACTCATGGGAAAATTTCCCCAAAGCAATGGTAATAACAGGGGGAGGGATCAGCAAAGTCACCATCGGGTCAGTGAAAAGAAAGTTTGATGAACTGGAGAGCATTTGCTCGGTGAATCCCGTCGCCGTCTCTAAGCCCGAGGAAGGCTCCAACCCACTGGCCTTCTACAAAGTAGAAGTTCCTGGAGGCTCGCCAAACTACCAAATACCACTGCTGGTAAGAGCTTGCATGGCGAACTTCGACGTCCACCGCATCCTCGTAGATCAGGGGAGCTCGTGCGACGTAATGTACTCAGGGCTCTTCAAAACACTCCAGCTGTCGGAGAAGAACCTGATTCCATATGTAGGGCCTGACCTCCAGGGGTTCAACGGGTCGACTACCACACCTTGGGGATACGTGGCCCTCATCGTCACCTTCGGCGAGGAAAAAGCAATGAAATCCGTGAGGACACAATTCATGGTCGTCGACTGCCCCTCGCTATACAACTGCATCATCGGCAGGACCACCTTAGCCGAGTTGTTCGCTGTGTCGTCCACCATCCACCTGAAGATGAAATACTACACACAAGACGATCAGGTCGCAACCATCAACGGTGACATAGCTGCTGCGAGAAGATGCTTTGAAGCTGCGGCGAAAAATCTGAGCACCGTGGTGACCCCCAAGAAATCAGAACCAAAGAAATATTCGGGGGTAAACACTATTGGAACTTCTGTCGACATCGATGCTCGACTCACAAAAAAGGAGCATCATGAAGATAAGCAGAAGGACCTCCCCATTGTTGAAAAGAAAATCTACCGCCCAATTCCGGACGGAGATTTCGAGCTGGTGCCATTGGGCGAAGATCCCCTCAAAGGAATCAAGATTGGAACCGGACTCCCCGACTTGGTCAAAAAGTAGCTGATCGCTTGCCTAAAGGACAACGCTGAACTGTTCGCCTGGAGCGCTGCAGATATGCCCGGAATCGACCCTGAGGTCGCTTGTCATCAATTGACTTTAGATCCTAGGGCTAGTGCCGTTGTTCAGCGGCGTATGAAGCAGTCTCCCGAGAAAGCGGAGGCTGCTGAAAAAGCTGTAAAAGAACTCCTCGAGGCAAATTTCATTTCGGAAGCTAGGTACACCACCTGGCTATCCAATGTTGTACTTGTTAAGAAATCGAATGGAAAATGGCGCATGTGTGTTGACTATACCGATCTTAATAGGGCTTGCCCTAAAGACGTTTACCCTATACCTAACATAGACAAATTAGTAGATAATTCATCAGGATTTAAATTATTATCGTTTATGGATGCATACTCGGGTTATAATCAAATAAAAATGGCTGAAATCGATAAAAAGAAAACAGCGTTTATGACCGAATCCGGTAATTATTATTACAATGTAATGCCTTTCGGGCTTAAAAACGCAGGCGCCACATACCAAAGGATGATGAACAAAGTCTTCAATAATGAAATTGGTGACATGCTCGAAGTTTACATGGATGATATGATCGTCAAATCCGAAGAGGAAGTCGATCATACAGCCCATTTGAAAAGAGTATTCGACCAACCGAGAAAGTATAACATGAGATTCAATCCCGAAAAATGCACGTTCGGCGTAAAAGCTGGGAAATTCCTCGGATTTTACTTAACCGAAAGAGGAATTGAAGCTAACCCCGATAAATGCAGAGCATTTTTTGAGTTTCCTACACCGGACTCGAAAAAATCGATCCAATCACTAAATGGGATGCTCACAGCCTTATCTCGTTTTGTCGCAAAATCCGCTCAATACGCGCTACCCTTATTCAAATTACTTCGAAAAGAATCCGCATTCGAATGGACGAAGGAATGCGAGGACGCGCTACAACACTTAAAACGAGCATTATCCGAACCCCTAGTCTTAACGCGACCCAACGAGGGGGAGACCCTATACCTTTACCTTGCCGTAGCATCGGAGGCCATTAGCGCCGTTCTCATAAGAGAAACCGAGCAAGGGCAAAAACCCGTCTATTTTGTGAGTAAGGCTCTGCAAGGACCAGAACTCCGGTACTTACAGATTGAAAAAACGGCCTTAGCAGTAGTCATGGCCGCGAGGAAGTTAAGACATTATTTCTTAGCTCATTCCATCGTTGTTCGAACCGATCAACCAATTAAACAACTCCTCGCGAGGCCGGACATGACAGGACGAATGCTAAAATGGTCGCTCGAGTTTTCCGAATTTGAAATCTTTTTCGAAAGCAGAAAGGCTTTAAAAGCCCAAGTGCTAGCGGACTTCGTAGCCGAGATGACCATACCATCCACCCCGGATAGAAACAAATGGACCATCTTCGTGGATGGATCCTCAAATCCACAAGGGAGTGGTGCTGGAATAATGCTCGAAAACAGCGAAGAGGTGCTCGTAGAAGTCTCGCTCGAACTCGCCTTTCCCACCACAAACAATCAAGCCGAATACGAAGCCTTCTTGGCAGGGTTGAGATTGGCCGAGGATATGGAAGCCGAGGAAATTAAGATATTCACAGATTCACAGCTCGTCGCATCACAAATAGCCGGGGAATACCAAACAAAAGACGAGCGACTCACGGAATACTTGAACTTGATCAAAGAAAAATTAACCAAATTCAAGCAATCCGAAGTCAAACATGTTCCCCGCGAACACAACGCAAGAGCAGATATTCTATCAAAGCTCGCGAGCACGAAGAAGAAGAAAGGCGGAAATCAATCGCTTATTCAGGAAACGCTGTCCAAACCGAGCATAGTGAAACCTTCCGAGGTATTCCTGATATGCGAAATCAACGCCAACAGTTGGATGGCACCCATGCTCGAATTTTTGAACACGGGAAACCTCCCAATTGATAAAAAAGAGGCAGCTAAAGTCAAAAGAAGAGCCTGCGCATACGTAATCCTAAATGGGAAAATGTATCGCCGAGGATTTTCCGTCCCTCTGCTAAGATGCGTCGAGGAAAGCGAGGTAAGCTCGATCCTCAGCGAAATCCACGAGGGAATAAACGGCCAGCACATTGGTGGACGCTCCTTGGCCAGAAAGGCTTTGCGAGCAGGATTCTACTGGCCCACCATGCAAGTAGATGCAAAAGAGCATGTCAAAAAATGCGATAAATGCCAACAACACGGGGATATGCACTTGGCCCCTCCGAACGAGCTAAAGACGCTCTCGTCCCCGTGGCCCTTTTCTTGGTGGGGGATGGATCTCCTAGGACCATTTCCGACGGCAGCAGGACAAAACAAGTACCTAATAGTAGCTGTCGACTACTTCACAAAATGGATCGAAGTCGAACCCCTCGCCAGCATCACAACATTCAATGTGCTGCGATTCTTCAAACGCAATATACTTGCGAGATTTGGGATCCCTCAAGTTTTCATTACAGATAACAGGACTCAATTCACAGACAAGAAAGTGCGAGAATATATGGCAAAGATAGGCACAACTCAGCATTTTACCTCTGTCGAACACCCTCAAACAAACGGCCAAGCCGAGGCTGCGAACAGGGTTATACTACGAGGGCTTAAAA
Organism: Trifolium pratense; assembly: GCF_020283565.1. NCBI lineage: Eukaryota > Viridiplantae > Streptophyta > Magnoliopsida > Fabales > Fabaceae > Trifolium > Trifolium pratense. Next base: position 17,259,120 of record NC_060063.1, read on the forward strand.
GGAGATTAGATCAAGCAAAGGGTAAATGGACAGAAGAACTACACAGCTACTCTGGTCCTACCGAACAACCCCGCACTCTACGACGGGAGAAACGCCTTTTCGATTAACATACGGAACAGAAGTAGTGATCCCGGTAGAAACGGGGGCATCTTCATTCCGAACAGAGATACCCCTCGAAGGAGGGAATAACCAAGACATGCTAAGAGAAGAGCTCGACCTCTTAGAAGAACTTCGAGAGGGCGCGGCCCTCCGAGAAGCAACTTTGAAACAAAAAATAGCAAAACGGCACGATAAAAGGGTCATCAAGCGAGAATTCGACGTTGGTACATTAGTACTACGACGCAATCAAAAAGATTCCCGCGACGGCAAACTCGCGGCGAATTGGGAAGGACCTTATCGAGTCCGAGCCAAAACTGAAAACAGCGCTTATTACTTGGAAGACCTTTATGGAAAAGAACTTCCCGGACCTTCGAATGCCGAAAAGCTCAAACAATACTATAGTTGAGGGAAGCTCGAAGACCATCCCTCGACGAAGGCTGTGTATTCGTCCATGAGAAGCGCGCCTATACAACGGAGGAGTGCTTAGGTACGGGCACAAATCTTAAAGTATAAAACAAAGTCGAGACATTAGGGGCTCGATGATGTTGGCGAGGAAAGTTCTAGACCACGGAACGCCATCGTCTTAGTACACGCCCGGTAGAACCCCAGCTCGCGATGGGATGTTCACACCCCGAGGAGGAAAGCTTAACAACATCCCCTCTCCTCATTACTAGTTTGGATGAACATCTCCAAACACTTAGAATGGTTCCCCGCACCTTCTAAGCTCGGCATCAATGGTACTAGCTATCATAACGATGACCACCGTCCGAACACACACTAGTGCGAAGACACGAATAGCTCGGCGTATAGAATGTTTGGAAAATTAATTAAGTTAAAGTTGCAAGCAAAGACAATCAAGGCTAGAAACAAAAACATCGCACGAAAATTGCCACATAAAACCTAAATCTAAATACGAAGATAAAGGCAAAAAGCGAGCAAATAAATAAGTGCTGAGATAAAAAGACCGCGAGGGGCAATAATTGTCGATTACATCAAAAGGGGCAAACATAAAGCCCAAGCAGGTCAAATAAATACACAAATTTAATTACAATCAGGAGGCGAGCAAATTCGGCCATCAATAACTTCCTTATCCTCGTCCAAACCTTCCTCGGACAAGCCAGGGTTGAGGATCCGAAGCTGGGCCACGGCATTGTTGAAACTAAAAGTAGCTGCAGCAACCATGTTGGACTCATATGTAACGACCCAATTTTCATATTATTAATTTTAATGTGTTAAAATATTTTATTTAACGTGGCATTTTAATTAAGTTAATAACTAGAGTTATTTATCGAGTACTTTAGTTATTAAGCGAATAGTGAGAGTTATCATGTTATTTGTAACACCCAAACCCGTTATTAATTAACTCTGTCTTTATAAAATCTTTTTCGAAAATACGCAGCGGAAAAATTGAAAATATGATTATAAAGCGCTGGTTTGAATACTACAAGCTTCATTCAAAGATAATACTAATACAATTAATTAGTAAAAGGTTTGAATAAACAACACAAATCTTCGCATCGACACGATGCGTCATTAGTCATACAAAACGGATACATTTTCAAAATGAAACTAAACCAAACAGAGTGTTCTCAAAGGACTCTATATATATATATAAAACCCCTTTTTCCCGTGTCTCAATCAGAGCAGAGCTTCACCATTGCACTCGGACGAGGCTAACACATAACCTGTCAACCTGGACCCCCAAAGGTCCAGCAATTACACATAGCAGAGAGTTAGAAAACATGAACATAAATATAAGTGTGAGTAGTATACTACACACTTCACACGCTATCATACATTTCTAACTCACGCACATACATCGTCAAATACGACTACCAATTAATCATTCATTTACAAACACACCAATCATATAGTTTCACGTCTTCTCGGACACTACCAAATTGTTCATTTTATAGTCATGACGGACTCTACACTTGTTCATTTTATAGTCATGACGGACTCTGCTCATATACCAAGACATGGCAACAATCACAGTATTAAACAATTAGTAAATACCAAAGCTTAACACATACGGAAAACACATTACAATCCAATCAGATAATGTCACATACAATGATCAAGTATATGCACATTTACCCTAATGCAATCTAATGCCATTTACTCATGTCATGTCCCCTAGACACAACTAATGCATGTGGTACCATTTCCACGTTGTTCAGATTTCAGTCATGACGGACTGTTCAGATTATAGTCATGTACGGACTGTTCAGATTATAGTCATGTACGGACTCTACATCAGCAGTTTTACATCATGCAGGATAAGCGTCTCACCAATGGTGGACCAAACCAGTTTTACATCATGTTGGATGCTGCTATTCACCCCATTTAAGATGAACCCAGTTTTACATCTTGTTGGATGCGTCGGAACTTACCGAACCACCTTATCTCCCTTGGATAAGCTCAATAACAGTTTTATATCATGTAGGATATGGCTATCATCAACCATCTCTCCCATAAAGAGGAGTCACACAGTTTTATATCATGTTTGGATATGGGTTCCAGATCTCGGATAACATAATCCCATCTTCGACCACTTTTCATAAACATAAACCATTTTCATCAATTATTGGAATTCACATGATTCCCATAACACAATTATTCATGAATGCATGATTACTTTTAAACACATCAAATACATGACGCTATCTAGCTCGAAGCTATTCATTCACTGATGCGGAAACACAATTCCGACATCTAACACATTAGGATAACACAATATCCTATCACTCAAATCATAATTATTCACATGATAATTATCTGCATACTCATTTTTATACACACAAGGTTTCATTTACACTTATGTCATAAAACACACATCATTTCCTTAACATTGCAATTTAATGCCAAAGCATCACATTACTCACTTTAAACTGCAACTTATTGCATACACGTTTATCAATCACATAACGATTAACAATAAGCATTAACAACATCAACATGTATCAACAAACATGTAAGGATACCCTTAAACCATGTTACAAGTGCCTAATTACACTTACAAACATCAACAAAATTTGCTGTCACAGAGGCCTTCGCTGAGCGAAGGCTCAGCGAGTCATAGCGAACCTCACCAGGAAGTCACCTGCTCATGGCGAGCATTGGCGAGCTGTGGCGAACATGTTCGCTGCAGCGAACTCTTGGTCGCTTAGCGAACTATACCAGAAAAATATCTGTTCTTGAGTTTCAGTAAGGCGGTTTAACATTGAACCAACTCAAAAATTCATTCAAACATGTTATAAATTCTTATAAACAGCAATTCCAAGCATATATGATATCAAGGAACATTAATCATCCCTTCCAAACATCCAAATACCTCAAACAATCAAAATCATGCCAATTTCTTGGGTTTTAAGCAACTTTAACAAAACATGCAAATCGTTGATCAAACATCTACATATACCCATTTTCAACTCCTCAAAGTTGTTTACCTCATCTACCATGAGTTCACTACACATGTTAGGATCAAAAGAATCCATTTTCCATTAAGAAAATCACCCATAAAACCCACAAGAAAATAGAGTGGAAAGAGTTTGGGAATGGAGGAATCGACATCCTCCCCTCTTTCGAATCAATCACGAATATGTAATCTAACTCTCGTACCTTAGCTCGACGAATCCACAAGCTTGCTCTTCTCTTTCTCTTTGGCTCTTGCCCTAGCTCTCAATCTTCCTTTCTCATGAAACATAAATTATGAGACTATTCATGGTTGACTTGCTACTTATAGCTCTCTCTATTCTCATGGATTCAAAGCCCAATTGGCTAAGCCCAATAACCACTTACACGCCCCAAGGCCCAATCAACATAACTTCTCGCTCATTAACTTACGTTCTCGCTAAATGATTATTCGCCGCTTAATAATTTAATTATAAATCACGCCCTCGCGTAGTAAAATAATTAAATAACGAATACTAAATTTTGGGTCGTTACATTATTGGGCCAAGCCAATTGGGCTTGAGGCCCAATGGGCCTTGTGTGTGTGAGGGGCGCCCATATGGCCTAGGGGAAGGGAGAAACATTTCATTTTTCTCATGTTCTTGTGAGAAAGAGAGGAAGAAGAGGAGAGCTTGGGAGCTAGAGCAAGGGGAGAGCTAGGGATTCGAGATCTTCGTCGTGTTTTCTTCGAATCCAGGTATGAGAGTAGGTTCCATAGTCGTGGGTGATTCGAGGAAGGGGAGAATGTCGATTTCTCCTTACCCGAACTTCCTCCACCCCATTTTCGTTTAGATTGGAATGGATTTTCTTGATGGAAATCGTTCCTAAGGTTCTTAATATGTTTAACATGCTTGTAACATGATTAATGAACGGAAATAATGGTTAAAACGAGTTTTCTAATGGATTAAACTCAAGAACTTTGTGTTCTTGAGAGTTTTGATGAAAAAGTGTCAATCTTTACTTTTTCGATGTTTATGACGTAGATCTGAGAAATGAACTGTCCTTTTGTGTTTATCTATGTTTGTTAAGCTTGAATACAAACTCTTTTGGGATTTATAACATGAAAAATGGGATTTTTGGGCGTTTTTGTGTAGAAAACGCATGTTTTTCCGCCTCAGGCACAATAGTTTCCGCCTGAAACGGAAGAGCAGTGAGCAGTCAACCTTTCAGATGTTTCTGCGCCTCAAACGTAAACTTTTGCGCCTCAGGCGAAAACTTCCGCCTCAAACGTAAATATTTCCGCCCCAGGCGGAAATGCTGCAGATTTCACCAATTTTTCATCTGCTATCTTCCTTTGCATGTATTTTCAATCAGTGTCTTATTCTTACATGATTGTTGATGCTTGTTGATGCTTATAACGATTGTTAATCATGTATGAAGTATAAATGAAGTATATTAAGGTGTTAATCAACTTAATAAAGAAGGATATTAGAATTATGTTATTCTAATAAAGACGGATATTAAGGTATTGATTATCTTAATAAAGACGGACGTTGGATAGTGTTCCACGTTATTGTTGATGGGCTATATGCCAAAATTGTTGATGAATATAGTCATGAGTTTTGAGTGCATGCATCATGAATATTTAGGGATATTGGCTTGTCCAATAAAGAAGGATATCGAACTATATTTGTTTGATAAAGACGGATATCGGAGGTGAAATACTCTGATAAAGACGATGGTACCACATGCATTAGAGGTGTCTAGAGGACATAACATGAATGTGAAGCATTAGATTGCATTAGGGATTATGTGTGCATTTTATAATAAATGATGTTTGACACATACTTGGTAAATGTTGATTGTTAATCCGTATGTGAGGAGCAGAGTCCGTCATGACTATAAAATGAACAACGCAGGGTCCGTCATGACCATAATCTGAACAATGTATTTGTTGATGTTTTGGTATTGTCCGAGACGACGTGAAACTATATGTTTGGTGTATTTTGTGGATGATTGATTAGGTGATAAATGAAGTATATGCATGATATATGAATATGCATGAATGATGGTGATGTATATGTATAATGTATGATTATGCATGTTTTTATGAAGAAGTGTTTAAGTACCATTTACTTACACTTGTATATTTTGAGTATGTTATCTAACTCTCTTTTATGTGTTATGTGCTGGACCGTTGGGGGTCCAGATTTACAGGTTTTGTGGTATTCGATGTCGAGTCGTCGGTGAAGCTCTGCTCTGATTGTGACACGGGAAAAGGGGTTTATATGTATATAGAGTCTCCTTATCTAGGTTGTTTTGTATAGCTAATAAATACATTAGTTGATTTAACATTTGTATAAACAAGTATTTTTACTAATTAACTACATTAGTATTATTTTGGTAGAGGAGTGTAATACTCGAACCGACATTCAATAAATTAAATGTGATTTTCCGTTGCGTATTTTGAAAAAGATTTTACTAAGGTAGAAATATATAAATAATGGGTTTGGGTGTTACAATTGGTATCAGAGCCCCGTTGTCTTCGGACTGTGTTGGTTATGTGTCGATCAGAGCAGGTCTGTGCAGTCAGACCAAGTGAGTGTTGTGTGTCAGTCGTGTTTGTCTAACAATATTGTTGTGTTTGTTTTGTGAAATCATTCATGTTGTTTATTTAGGAACTATGAGTGATGTGAATTGGATTAAATTATTCGTTCTTTTTGTGAGTAATGGTGTGAGTGCTATACTCCTATGTTTATAATAGTTGTATATGCGTTGAGTTTAACCTTTTTGTAGTTTAAACTTGATGGAATGATGCTTATTTGCTAATTGTTGATGATCCGGCATGATGTAAAACTGCATGTGACGATCCGGCATGATATAAAACTGCATGTGGTAATGATTTGAAATAATTTTAAAAACTAATATTATTTCTTGAAGATTTTGATGAAAATATAGAGTTATTTTCTTTTGGGTGAGTGAAAATTAATTTTCAAAATGGTGAGAAGAGTAGGATATTAATGTGTCCTGGTATGTGTTTGTTATATGTTTGGATTTTGTGGATTAGTGAGTCGAGAAAACGAGAGTTTAGTGAGCGTAAGTTCAAAACCGTAGCAGAGCACCCAGATTTTTGGATGTGCTCGCTAGGCGAAGAATGAACCTCGCTGAGTCTCGCTAAGTCTTGCTAAATCCTGTGAATGTTTTTGACTTGTCTCGCCGGGAGCTCGCTAGCTTTTGCTAAGCGAGGGAGCCAGACAAGAAATTTATTTTGTTGACGTCTTGTTCTGAGTTGATTGAATGTGAGTATGAATTATTGCTATGCAATGTTCATTTTCCTTGTGTTGTTTTGATTTCCTAACTTTGAGAAGTGAGGGAAGTATAGGTCACTTGAATGCTTGCATGAATTTGTGTTAGTGTTTAGGTATCGTGGGTTAAGTTTTGTCCCCCGTATGCGACATGCGTATAAACGATGTCGATACTAGTTTCTTCTTAGGAAGAATATGTTTAGAGACGATAGAACCGTTAGGTGTGAGCACCAGAAGTTCTAGTGGAAGAGTGTAGGTGGGTTTGAGATAAGTGGGGGAGAAGGTTATATCCCTCCGAGATGTTTCGATCGTGAGAAGATGAGATGAGTAGAGATGTTCTTGAAGCGGAATATTCAGGAATAGGTGACGTTGTTTGAAGTGGAACGAATGGGAGCAACAAGTTGTGAGAAACTACTAGAAGAGAAGTTGTCGGGCCAAGTGTTTCGCCGTGGGGCGTTAGTGAGATTGGTTAAGTAAGATGAAGAGCATTCGGGACGATCAAGGATCGTGTGTTGCACTAGAAGTATGGATATATGGTTTGTGTGGAGCGAAGTTGAAGTACCTATTCGATTAGAAGAAGTTGAATATGTAGAAGTGGAAGTGATTAGGATTCTTGAGAGGTGATGATTTTGAAGTAAGTTGTCATCCAAGGGGATCGGATGTTGTACCGGATGTTGGAGTAAGAAGTTTTACGTGAGTCGTGCATATGGTAGTATGTTGAATTGGTTGAACAAGTCGGAGTTCTAAGTCTAGTGTGCGAGGTGATTTCTAGAAGAGGTTTGAGAAACTTAGAGAAAGAGATGTGAAGATTAGTGAACTGTTGGTGTTAATTAATTGATGAAGGGAAGTAGGTTTTAAAGTAGATGAGAATGGAATTGAGAAATATCATAATAGGATTGATATGTTTGTTGAATCGTTGGAAGTGAGGATTGTATGAGTAGTCGAGTTTATTCGAAGATGGAAGTAGGATAACAATTCGAAAGATTTTGTGAGAGGCTTGCCGAAGAAAGGGTAATTGGATTTGGATAATGACAGGGCAATTTGTGTCGAAGTTGAATGAGATCCTAGAAGTGGAGATGAAGCTAAAAGAGAGGTATTATTTTTGAATGATGAAGAATAAGAAAGTTAGCCGTTGGAGAACGTGTTGAGAGTGAGTAATAGGAGGTCATGTTGGAAGTGACTTGTGTTAGGTGAGAGTTTGCGAAAAGGGTTACCGCACATATGAGTAGATGTTGTGTTTGAGCACATATAGTAAGGAGTTGAAAGTGATGCCTAAGGTAAGTGTCAGAGAGCATTTGGTAGTGCCCACAAGATAAGAGTGAGTAAGTATTTGCTAAGGAATTTGGATTCATGGAATGGAAGAGTCGGTAGAGACTAGTTTTGTTAGATGCATCGTGGATGTTGATGAGGTATGGTCACAATCGGTGACAATGAAGTAAAGGATTTTAAATTGTTTCATCATGGATGATGAAACGGTAGTGACTTGGTGCATAACTTAAAATGTATTTGGACGAGAATTTTGGAAATTTTCTAGAGATGTCATATTGGGATTAGACAAGGAGTCATGAGTAAGAATACTAAGACAAAGGTTGATTAGAATTTAATGGATGGGATTAGATCGTATGACGAGTATTTGGAGCTTTGTGGATTTAATTCGATGAGTGAATAAACGGAGAAGAGTGTGCTTGTTGCAATACAAGATGATGGGGAACATGGATAGATGGAGTGTGAGAGAATTGAAGATGTTGTTGGAATCAACGAGATAGAGGTTATGATTGTTTGGAGAACCAATTTTAGGCGGTAGCCTAATTTTGAAGTAGCGAATTGCTAAGGGATTAAGGAGAAGTGGTATTGGAAAATGTTGCGTTAAGGAATGCAAATGTTGGTTGAGAGATTACTTGGGAACGGAATAGTCGTGTTGGGATTCGACTCAATGATTGGAGATATGTGAGAAAAGGAATTTGACGGTTAGAGACGGTAGTTTTTAGCATGTGTCAATGAAGTTTGAGAATGTTGGTCATCAAGTGATTGTTGGAATTGAACTATCAAGTGATAAGTTGGAATAAGATTCGAATATGAATAAGTGATGTAACACGGTTAAGTGATTCATGAGGGAATCAGAGAATTATGGAGTTGTGGAAGTATTCCACGGAAGTATCTTTCGGAGAGTTCGATTGGTTATACCTGTTTTGGGGTAGAGTTGTGAGTACCGTAGAATATGAATCTATGGATGTTTCGTGCGGAGTGGACGTTTTAGCGGTTTGATAAGACTGTTTTGTGCCGATATCATGATTGTTGAATATTTATCGACAAATTGAGGAACTGGCCGTCCTTGATCTCTTGTTGATAAATAGACAAAAATTGTGTTGGATGGGATAAATTAATTTTGTCAAACTTGGTAATGTGCAGTGTTTTGAACGTTTCATTGGAGGGTCGGATACAGGAGTTATCCGGAGTTGTTTTAGTAGCGTAATTTTCGAGGGCGAAAATCCTTTAAGTAGGGGAGAGATGGCCTAACCTCTTATGCCAGATCCATTTTTCTTCACTCAAGGTCAAAAGACACATCACTTTTTGTTCATTCAAATCAGAAAGATTAATTTTATAAACATTGTTCTTTCTCAGACCTTTGAATATAATGGAGTTATCAGATTGTTTAGACACAGTACATGATTCCTTATTAAAGACAACTACATAACCATTGTCGCAAAATTGACTTATGCTCAATAAGTTATGTTTGAGTCCATCTACTAACCAAACATCATTAATAGATAGGGAAGAATTACCTACTGTACCTGTACCTATTATCTTTCCTTTTTGATTACCTCCAAAGCCAACAGATCCTCCTTCTTTCATAGTCAGCTTAGAAAATAGTTGTTTGTCACCAGTCATATGCCTTGAACATCCACTATCCAGATACCATGAGTGATTCATGATACTTCTTTGAGTGGCAGGCTGTATGAGAAACAACTTTAATCATTGCGGTAGAACTCTTCATCACAGTTAATGATAAAGTCATCCCAGTATTCTTCCTCTTCATTTCTCAAGTTCTGATTGTTAACTTGAGAACTTGTCAGCCATTTGTCTAGGACATAAGCCCTTCTTCCTTTGCATAGGACTTGTTTCCATACTCTAGGTAGGACATATCCTTTCCTAGTTGGTAAATCTGAATGATACATTATTTCAGCTTTTGGTACCCATCTTCTGGGTCCACGCTTGTTAGTCCACAAATGCTTACTATGTTGTTTAGTGTTAGAGAAAGATCTTGGTTTGGAATAATAACCTTTTTGAAACCTTTTCTTTGTTTGAAATCTGTTATTGTTCCAGGATTCAGATTGTTTATGATTCCAGGGTTTGTATTTATCACCAATCCCATGTTCTGATTGATTATATCTACTGACTCTAGAATCATAAATAATCTGAGTCCTGTACTTCATCTGAGATTTGGAGTTTGAATTTTTTCTTTTAAAAGCTTCTGATCTTTTAGATTGACTAGCTTCAGGTACCGAAGTTCCTTTGGATCCAGAATTTGAAGTCCCAGATTTTGAAGCTTTCAGAACATCTGAACTAATGTTCTCAGGTTCTGAACAACTTCTATCTTCTGAACTTTTCTTTCCAGATCCTGAGGAACTTGGTTCCTCTGAGCTGTCAGCTTCTAAATCACTCAGATCATCATTGTCATTTTCAACAATACCAGGATTCTTTCCCTCTTCACTTGGTGGAACAACATAATAAACCCAAGATTTTCCAACCTTTTTGGCAAAGGTCTTCAGCTTTGAATATGTTCTACCATATTCATAGCCAAGTCCTTCTCCTCTATGTCTCAAAACATTATAAATTCTATTAGCAGCTTTGCTCTTCCCAAGGTTGAGATGCACAAACTGTTGAAGAGCTATTTCCTGCTCATCAATAGGTTTGTGACAAACAGCACAACCCTTTTCAAGGTCATTCACTCTATTCAGAGTTTCTTGATACAGACCTTGAAAATGTTCTGCTTGTTCAGTCAGAGTGTTAAGCTTTTCTTGTAAAACTTTTTGTTTACCTAACACTCTGAGATGTTTCTCAATGACCTTGTTAAGTGCAGTTATAAGTTGAGATTTAGAACAGTCAGAAAATACCTCATCTGTTACTTCTGAATCTGATTCTGATTCATCCTCTGAGTCTGCATCTGAGTCAGTTGAAGCCATCAGGGCTAGATTTGCCTCTTCTTCTTCCTCAACTTCTTCCTCAGATGATAGCTCTTCAAAAGTAGCCATCAGACTCTTTTTCAATTTGCTCTTAAATTGTTGCTTCTTTGAGCTGTATCTTTTGTTTTTGTCTTTGGCAGACATTTCTGGACAGTCAGCAATAAAGTGTCCTGGCTTCTTACAGTTGAAGCAGTTCTTCTGATCATCCTTTTTGTTGACAAAATTTCTGGAGCTGTTACCTCTGAAGTTTCTTTTGTTAAATCTGTTCCATTGCTGAAACTTGGTGAATAAAGCAAACTCATCTTCACTCATTTCCTCCTCTTGACCATCTGCAGAATGTAACGACCCGAAATTTATTATTCGTTATTTAATTATTTTATTACGCGAGGGCGTAATTCATAATTATTTTATTAAGCGGCGAATAATTAATTGGCGCGAATATAAGTTAATACGTGAGTTAGGAGCGTTACGTGAGCGAAACCATGTTAAGTGGGCTTGAAGCCCAATGGGCCAAGGCAAGGGAAAGGGGGGCGGTTTATGATGCAAGTGGGAGGAGAAGATATTTTCTTATACTTGGTTGGTAAGAAAAGTCAATAAAGGTGGAAAGGAGATAAGAACAAGAGAAAAATCACAAAGTTCATTCATCCTTCTTCTTCTTCTCTCTTCTTTGGCCGTGGCATTTCTTCATCATTTCCCTTCCATCACAAATTTTCATTTCTTCACCAAATTGATCCATTAGAAGCTTGTTGGAATCATGGGAGTTCAAGGATCATCATCCCTAAGCTAGGGCAAGCAAGAGAGCAAAGCAAGAGGGTGCTAGGGCTTGAGAAAGAGAGGAGCTCATGAGAGCTAGAACATGAGGAGCTTGAGGATTCATCAAATTTCTAAGGTAAGAGAGTTAGTTTCCATGATTCATGAGTGGTTCAAGAGAGGGGAGGTTGTCTAGGCCTCCATTCCCAAACTCTCTCACTCATTTTCTTTGGGGTTTTGGGTGATTTTCTTCATGAATCATTGAAAGGAAAAGATCATGAGATGTTATTTATTCATGACATGATTGTATGAGGGAATATGTAGATGTTTGTTAAGGAAAAAGTTTGTGTTCTTGATGAATTTTGATATGTTCACAAGCTTGTATAAATGGAATCATAACTATGTGTATAAGTGTTTTTGATGGTTAAAATACTTGTGTTTAAGTGCTTATGAATATGCTTGGTTGATTGTGTTGATGTGTGGTTATTTTGGTGTGCTTTGCCTAAGCCCTAGATTGGCCTTAGCCAAGCTCAATGATTTGCAAAGTGTTGATGAGTTTTGCAAAATGTTCATGAATTTCTTTGAATAATAAGCAATGAATGATGTATTGATGTTTAAATGGACTTTTGTAAGTGCTTTGAGTATGTATATATGTGTGATGGAGTTTAGAATATGAAAAATGGTCTATGTGAGAGTCTTCAGAGTTTAGAGTTTGAAATGAGAAATATAGAAAATTATTATCTATGAGGTCTGAACCTTTGCGTGCATTTTTGACCTCTTTTCGTTGTGAACTGGTTTTAGTGGCCAACATAAAAGTTGTAGCCCTGTTTGTTAGCTTTCCAACGAGTATATGTGCGTCTCCATTGGACTTTCGTAGCCCAAGTTATGATCGTTGCAATGAGAGGCTGTCCTGCAGAAATCCTGCACAATTTGTCTGTGGCGCACCGTTTTAGAGGAGTGGCGCCCAGGCGCCCAGAGAAGTCTAGAAATGCCATTTTGACTCTGTTTTGTGACGAAGGCCGGCGCCCCAGCGCAGGCACTGTTCACAGGATTGAAAATGTTGACTTTTGGTTGACTTTTGAGGGTTTTCGACCCCGGAACCTATTTTACTCAGTTTTTCGTGTAGACTCCGATTCCGGTGTTTGTTTTATGAGTTGAGGCATGCTTAATGTAGTTGTTATATATTAATTGCATGAGGGTTGTGTTGATGTTTATGTGATGATAGCTTGTTGATGAATGATGATGTTTATTTAAATGTCAAAGAAGTATATTAAGGTGTTAATCAACTTAATAAAGAAGGATATTAGAATTATGTTATTCTAATAAAGAAGTATATCGAATTATGTTATTTGATAAAGACGGATATTAAGGTATTGATTATCTTAATAAAGACGGACGTTGGATAGTGTTCCACGTTATTGTTGATGGGCTATATGCCATAATTGTTGGTGGATATATTCATGAGTTTTGAGTGCATGCATCATGAATATTTAGGGATATTGGCTTGTCCAATAAAGAAGGATATCGAACTATATTTGTTTGATAAAGAAGGATATCGGAGGTGAAATACCCTGATAAAGACGATGGTACCACATGCATTAGAGGTGTCTAGAGGACATAACATGAATGTGAAGCATTAGATTGCATTAGGGATTTTGTGTGCATTTTATGATAAATGATGTTTGACACATACTTGGTAAATGTTGATTGTTAATCCGTATGTGAGGAGCAGAGTCCGTCATGACTATAAAATGAACAACGCAGGGTCCGTCATGACCATAATCTGAACAATGTATTTGTTGATGTTTTGGTATTGTCCGAGACGACGTGAAACTATATGTTTGGTGTATTTTGTGGATGATCGATTATGTGATAATTGTTGACGTACAAGTGATGTTTGAATTATAATTTGTCTGGTAAATTATAATGGAATATTTGTTGATGAATGTGCGTGTGAGTTAGTAGTATGCATGATAGTGGTGTAAAGCGTAGGTGCATTCTTATGCTTGTTTTATTGATCATGTAAACTAACTCTCTGCTTTGTGTTAATTGGAACCTTTGGGGGTTCAGATATCCAGATTGACAGGTTATATGTTAGCTTGTCCGAGTAGCGTGGTGAAGCTCCGCTCTGATTGTGACACGGGGAGAAAAGGGGTTTTGTATATATATATATAAATTCCTTTAGAAAATTACTTTGTAATTGCTTATGTTTTCATATAAGAATTATTCTTTGTGAAAAGTATTGGTTTTGTATAACTTATAACGCATCGTGTTGATGCGGAGGATTTTGTATTTTGTGATATTCAAACCAGCGCTTTATAATCAGATTTTCAATTTTTCCGCTGCGTATTTTCGAAAAAGATTTTATAAAGGCAGAGTTAATTAAATAACGGGTTTGGGTGTTACACAGAAGATTCCTCCTCAAGGTCAAGAAGCTGAGTTTTAAGAGCTTTAGAAGGAGTCCTAGTTGACTGTAAAGCCACTGACTTGGACTTCTTCTTAGCTTCTGAGTCAGCATTCAGAACCATCTCATGGCTTCTGAGATTGCTTATCAGAGCCTCAAGACTCAGAGTCTTGAGATTTTGAGCTTCTTCTATTGCAGTGACCTTAGGTCTCCAAGCAATAGGAAGACTTCTCAGAATCTTCTGAACATGGTCATAGGTGGAATAACTTCTCTTAAGAGCTTTAAGACCAGATACAAGGATTTGAAACCTTGTAAACATAGTTTCAATGTTTTCATCTTGTTGCATAGTGAATAGTTCATATTGCCTTATCAAGAGACTAGCCTTAGCCTCTTGAACCTTTTCATTACCATCATAGGTAGCACACATAGAATCAAAGATAGATTTAGCATTAGACTTATTTTCTATTCTGACATAATCTTCATGTCTAATAGCACCAACAACAATGTCCTTTACTCTATGATGCTTAGTGTAGGTTTTTAAGTTAGCTGGTGTGAGTAACTTTCTATGCTCAATGGACAATCTTCCATGTTCATTTAAGTTTTCAAAAGTTACTCCCAGCTCAACCAAATCCCACAACTCATGATCAATAGCAGTAATATTGCTATACAGTCTTTCCTTCCACCACTCAAATAATGATGCATCACCATTGAATATAGGGGCTTTCCTATTGCCACTATGTTCATGTGATTCATTACTTAAGTAGTCAAAACCAAAAGCATTTCTAGGACCACCACCAGCACCACTGGCATCACCGGCTTCACCGGTTGTTCTAGTGCTACTATCGTCTCCTCCAGACATAGTGTTCTCACAAGATCTTTACTGTCTCACTGTTAAGTGAAAGTAACAAACCAGGCTCTGATACCAATTGAAGGTGTGAAAACACAAGAAGGGGGGGGGGGGTTGAATTGTGTTTTAGTCAAGTTTAAAACTTTTTCAAGTTCTTAACTTAACTTCAACAGCAGCGGATAAATAACTCAATAAAACAAGTTCAGAGAGAGAGAGAGATCACACAAGCAATTTATACTGGTTCCTCTCACAAAACGAGAGTAGTCCAGTCCCCTTGCACTTCCAAGGGATTTCACTATAATCACACAAGATTACAACTGCTCAAGCACACAAGCAAGAGACTTCACCACAATGCTCAAGCACACAAGCAAGAGACTTCTCAAGTACAAAAGTAATGTATAAAAGAATGTATACAACAGCTCTTAGTCAGAACCTAGAAGAACAAATATTAAATATTTGAACTAAAAGTGCAAAAACACAGTTCAGAGGTTCAGAGCTTTGTATGAGGAATTCAGAGTTTGTTCGTGTGTGTTAATAATCCTTGATAATAATTACAACTGATTCCTTTAGTATATATACGACTAGAAAAGAGTCGTTGCAAAGATGACCGTTGAAGTAGATAACCTTTTGTCTTCAAGCAGCCTGTCTTGATGCAGTTTGGTTGTATCTAAAACTGAGTAAGAGTTTCAGGTACTTTGACTACTGCAGAGAAGACTTTCCTTATTCAGCTAACACAACTGATGACCCACGTTCTCAAAAGAGGACAGACAGAAAGATATTAGTTGTTCTGATCAGGCTTGAAAGGTCCTTTTCTTCATTGGTAGAAGAGTTGACTTGCAAAAGAGGATCTTTACAAACTTCAAGAAGATCATCAGAGTTTGATGAAGCTAAGACCTTAAGAAGTTCTGAAGACTTCATCGTCTGAAGAGTACAACTTCTGAGTTACAAGATCTTCTGAACGCTTGCAAACTTCTGAGCTCCTTAACTTCTGATCTTTAATCAGAGTTTAATTGAATCTAAGTCCTGCACACTTAAATTAAATTTTTAGTCCTTCCAATTGTTTATTAATACTTTGTTATCATCAAAACCTTAATAGATTTAGGGGCAAACATTTTTAAATCAATTTTGTTCCAACATAAAAAATTAATAAGATAAAAAATGATTTTTTTACCCGATCAATCTATTTTGCCTCATTTAATATATGGTTCCTTGGTCAATTAAAAAAAAAAATCTATTTTGCCTCATTTTATAGTAGTTTATTGTAACCGATAAAATAGATTTTATGGACGAAACCGATAGAATCGAGTCTCAAAGTATGAATTCTAATGAATTGAGTAGAATTCGGTACAAATGAGATTATGTAAACATAAATGAGAGAGTTTTGATTTTTGAGAGAAGAATATAATTGTTCATTCATTGATTGATTAATTCTCAAAGTGAGGCACAATGTCTTTAAATACAACCTTAAAGGGTAAAAATGTAAAATGACATAAAATAAAGGGTAAATGATCATTTACCCCCCTGCAAAATAAGCAAATTTTCGTTTACCCCCCTATGCAGATTTTTTTTCTGTTTACCCCCCCACAAAAAATAGATTCACTCATTTTGCCCCCCGTGTGTACAGCAGGACATGTGAATGTGCAAATCTGCTGACATGGCTTGTACACGTGGAAAAAATAATTAATATTTATTTTTTAAATTCCACGTCAGATAATATATTTTTTTTAATAAAAAAATTCCTACAAAATAAAAAAATGGATTTTCTTTTTTTTTCCCAAAAAAATCCTACAAATAAATTTTTTAAAAAATTTCCTGCAAAAAAAATAAATTTTTTTTTTCCTACAAAGAATTTTAAAAAATTTCCAACAAAAAAAAAATGAATTTTCTTATTTTGCTCCCAAAATAAATATTTACTCCAAAATAAAGTTTATTTTCAAAATAAAAATTTTAAAGATTTATTTTCAAATCTTTTTGAATTAAAAAAAGATGATCTTTATTTTTTAAAAACAAAACATTATTTTTTTGTTAATCTCTTTGAATTAAAAAAAATAGAAAAAGAAGTTTTATTCGAGTTTTCCTCTTATACCAAAATCATTTTCCCTAGAACTAGAAAAATAGAAGAAGCAGAAGACAATTCCGGTGATTGAAGAAGACGACGACGAATATGATCACGACGGTGGAAGCAAACCGGCGAAGATTCTATTTTTTTTAAACCAAAAAGATTTGAAAATAAATTTTTAAAATCTTTATTTTGAAAATAAACTTTATTTGGGAGAAAAATATGAAAATTCGTTTTTTTATTTTAGGAAAAAAAAAATAATTTTGTACAAAAAAAACTATTTGTAGGAATTTTTAAAAATTTTGTAGGGAAAAAAAATTTATTTGTAGGATTTTCTTTTAATTTTGGAAAAAAAATTCGTTTTATTAATTTTGTAGGAAAAGTTTTTGTTTTTGAAAAAAATATTATCTGACGTGGAATTTAAAAATAAATATAAATGTTTTTTTCCACGTGTACAAGTCACGTCAGCAAATTTGCACAATCACATGTCCTGCTGTACACACAGGGGGCAAAATGAGTGAATCTATTTTTTGCAGGGGGGTAAACAAAAAAAAATCTGCATAGGGGGGTAAACGAAAATTTGCTTATTTTGCGGGGGGGTAAATGATCATTTACCCTAAAATAAACTATTATTTAAAATAAACTATTAATTGATACTTAATTCCTGTCACATTTAGTAAAAAAAAAAAGAGAGTAGTTTTTTATGTTCTTTACCCAATGTGTCACTCCTAGGAGTATGGACACCCAAGGGCCAAGACTCAAAAGCTAAATCGGTTGAAGTTTTTACTCAAAACCTCCAATTTCAATCTCTTTTGAGGCTCGTTCTAGATTATCTAGAATCAATGGTAACGGTTGAACTTTGCAAAGAATAAAAAAAATACGACAACATATTTAGGATTTTTCGTTACTTGTTTTGTTGTAAGAAGAGGTAAATGTATATAAAGGTGGATTGGTCGAGGGGCAGTTCATTCCTTACTTTGTTTGTTTTGGTAGATTTTACAAAAGAGAGAAATAAGAATGATCGTGTTGACCAGGAGAATGCGACTGCGCCGGCGTTGAAGGTGGTTGAAAGCGTTGAAGGTGGTTGAAACCCTTGTTGAAGCGGAGGGGGTTGTGTACCTGCAGGCACTCCGACGCTCAAGTCAGTTTTGGTGTGGAGTAGGTTTTCTTAGCTAAAAATATGCGTACTGTTGGGTTTTTATATATTGGCTACATTTTGCAAAAACATATTTTAGCCAAGTGTTGAGACAAATGTGCTGACCCCAAGTGTTGTGACAAATGTTGGTACACTTTGGAACAACACCGGTCTCTGTATCTGCGCGCGCCAGCTAGCTGTTATTATTTTCTACTCAATCTTTTGAAGATCTGTTTGAAGAATTGTTTCAAGGTTTCTTACAAAGGAAGGCGCACGTGTTTAATGTGTTTCATGAGGCAGCCAAACCCTAGTTTTATTTTCCAAAGGAATTATATTTTTGGAAAATATATTTTTGCGTTTCAAAAATATAACTATTATTTTCAGAAATATATCACTGCTGCCGCAATTCTAGAAGCCCTAATTTTGTCTTGAAGCCCAAGTCGTTCTACTACTATAAATACGAAGGCAAGCATATGGTTTCAAGCATCTAAAATCGTGTTATTACAAAGCGTGAGTTTTAGGGATTTTAGAGTGTTAATTGTGAGCCTTTCTTGTGTCTTATTGATGCAAGCTTAGGACCTGAGTGTTATTGAGTTGTAAGTGTGAACTTCTCCTAAGCTTTGAAGTACGGAGATTGTTCTATTGTGTTGTGTGGTTTACTCGCAAGCTTTTAAGCAAGAGTGAATCCTAGTTTCTTAGGAGTGTGTCTCCACCTGTTGTAATCGTTGAATTGAATAACAATGCTGTCTGTGTTGTTAAGGTGGGAATTGGGACGGGGTCTCATATCTAGGAGTTCCTAGGTAGAAGTGTCATTGGGTAGTGATTAAGTGAGAAGTTGTAAACGGGTGAGTTTAGCTTCGAAGTAATACTGCTGATAGTGGACTTCATTCCTGGATTGGTATCCCCCAGAGTAGGCTTTAGGCTGAACTGGGTTAACAACTCTTGTGTGTTATTTACTTTATTGTTTTCATTGTTTTATGTTAAGTACTCTGTTTATAGACAAGTGTTGGCGCACCGGCAACAACATCTGTCTACAACAGACAAGTGTTGATACACCTTGATCAACACCTGTCCACTGTGTGCCAGGAATTTCAATTGGTATCAGAGCAGGAACCCTGTTCTGAATTTTAGGGTGAGCTCCAGGGAATTCTTTTCTGGCAAGGATGGACAAAGAAGGAGGGTTTGTTACCAGACCACCTCTTCTGGTTGGTGCTTCAAACTATGACTATTGGAAGTCCCGCATGATGGTCTTCCTAAAACAAATTGATAGCAAAACATGGAAGGCAGTTCTGAGAGGGTGGACTCCACCTGTGAAGATGGACAAAGATGGTAAACCAACTCTTGAGTTGAAATCTGCTGAAGAATGGTCCAAAGAAGAGGATGAGCTTGCTCTTGCAAACTCAAAAGCATTATATGCACTATATAATGGTGTTGACAAGCACATATTCAGACTCATCAAAAAGTGTGTCTCTGCTAAGGAAGCTTGGACAATTCTTGAGACTGTTCATGAAGGTACCTCTAAAGTGAAGCTGTCAAAGCTACAACTCCTAACCACTAAATTTGAGAATCTAAGAATGAATGATGATGAAACTATTCAGGATTTTCACATGACCATACTTGATTATGATAATCAATTTGATGCCTTGGGTGAAAAGATACCTGAAGAAAAGCTGGTAAGGAAAATGCTTAGGTCTTTACCTAAGAAGTTTGACATGAAAGTCACAGCTATAGAAGAAGCAAAGGATATCACAGATATGAAGCTCGATGAACTGGTTGGTTCATTACAAACTTACGAGGTGGCTACAAATGAAAGGATGGATAAGAAAACCAAGAGCATTGCCTTTGTCTCGAATGCTGAGGAAGAAGATCAACAGAGTGACACGGAGTCTGAGAATAGCATCTCTGATGCAATGGTTCTTCTAGGAAAACAATTTAATAAGGTGCTAAAAATAATGGACAAACATCCAAAAACAAGTGCAGCTGACACTGGTCGCAACACTTACAGAAATTTCAAAAAACCTATGTTAGATGAGAAGACAGCTCTTAATAAAAGTGTCCAATGTCTTGAATGTGAAGGGTATGGACACATTAGAACTGAATGTGCAACCTTCTTGAAGAAACAGAAAAAGGGGTTAACTGTTTCATGGTCAGATGAGGATTCTGAAGGAGAAACTGATACTGCAAAGTCTATTCATGCACTGACAGGTGTATGCACATCTGACACTGAATCATGTGATGAAGAGCTGACCTTTGATGAACTTGCTGAATCATACAAGGAGCTGTGTCTAAGGAGTGAAGAAGTCTGCAGAATCTCAGAAAAACAAAAGGAGACAATCTCAAAGTTGCAAACTGAAAGAATTGTCAATCTAACAAAAATCTCTGAGATTGGTGTTAAGTGTGAAGAAGGGTTGAAAACAATTGAGGAGCAGAAGGCAATCATCGCCAATCTGGAAACAGATAAGCTTGAGCAACTAGCAGAAATATCTAAGCTGAATGAAGAGGTAACTGAATTGAACTCTCATCTTGAGAATCTAAAGAAGCATGTTGTTATGTTATTTAAAGGAACTGACCTAGATGAAATCCTAGAAAAACTACCTACCCCTAGTAGAGCCAAAACAGGCATTGGGTATGAGTATAAAAGCGTTAATAGAATTAAGGATTACAACAAAGATGGAAAATATATGCCTGAGATAAGTAAGCAACCCTCTCCAACAATGTATGGAAAAATGTCACCGCACTTGTCCACCGGACATCATACTACACACAGACAAGTGTTACCACATATGGCTCCACATCGTCAAAGAAGGCAGAATCCTAGATTTATACCAAGGCATAAAAGCAAATACCGTTCATGGAGATGTCATCACTGTGGAAGAAAGGGGCACATAAGACCTTACTGCTATAAGTTATATGGGTATCCAAATGAAACTATTCAAGAAAAACTTGATCCATCCATAACTAATGCAAAGAAGGAGTGGAAACAAAAGGTTGATGTAACCAACACCAAGGGTTGTGCAGCTGAAAGTTGTGAGAAAAGCTTGATTGCTCACACCTCTCTTAGAGTCTCATCAAAAGAAGATTGGTACTTTGATAGTGGTTGCTCTAGACACATGACCGGCGTTGAAAAATATTTGATGGATATAAAATCCTATGCAACAAGTTTTGTAACATTCGGAGATGGAGCTAAAGGAGAAATTAAAGGTATAGGAAGGCTGATTGACAATGGTCTACCTAAACTTGAAAATGTTCTTATTGTAAAAGGGCTAACTGCTAATCTAATTAGTATACGCCAACTATGTGATCAAGGCATGCAAGTCAACTTTACAAAAAATGAATGTCTTGTTAGCAATGATGAAGGTGACATCCTGATGAAGGGTGTTAGATCGAAGGATAATTGTTACTTGTGGGTTCCTCTAGAAGAAGCTAATGTATCTACATGTCTCTTAACAAAAGAAGATGAGGTTAAGTTGTGGCACCAAAAACTAGGACATCTTAACCTGAAGAGTATGAAAAGAGCTATATCTGAGGAAGCTATCAGAGGGTTACCAAACTTACAAATACAGGAAGACAACATTTGTGGCGAATGTCAGATTGGCAAGCAAACCAAAGTGTCGCACCAAAAGCTGCAACACTTGTCCACTTCTAGAGTTCTTGAGCTACTACACATGGACTTGATGGGTCCTATGCAAGTTGAAAGCCTTGGAGGTAAGAAATATGCTTTTGCTGTTGTTGATGATTTCTCTAGATACACTTGGGTTAATTTCATTAGGCAAAAATCTGAAACCTTTGATGAATTCAAAGATCTTTGCTTACAACTTCAAAAAGAAAACGACTGTGGTATTTTAAGAATTAGAAGTGACCATGGAAAGGAGTTTGAAAACTCTAAATTTGCTGAGTTTTGTGCTGCTGAAGGAATAGCTCATGAATTCTCTTCACCTATTACACCTCAACAAAATGGTGTGGTTGAGAGAAAGAACAAAACTTTACAAGAATCTGTTAGGGTTATGTTACATGCCAAAAACCTTCCTTATAAACTTTGGGCTGAAGCTATGAATATTGCATGTTACATCCATAATAGAGTAACATTAAGAACAGGTACTGCAACAACACTGTGTGAACTATGGAAGAACAGAAAGCCTACTGTAAAATATTTCCATGTGTTCAGATCAAAATGTTACATCTTGGCCGATAGAGAACCTAGGAGGAAATTGGATCCCAAAAGTGATGAGGGAATATTTCTAGGTTATTCAACCAACAGCAGAGCCTATAGAGTTTTCAATTCTAGAACGAAAACCATGATGGAATCAATCAATGTCGTAATTGATGATACTGATTTGACAAGTATAGATTCAACTGAAGAGACAGATGTAGTCACACCTGTCCCAACACCAGATGATGATCAAGCTGAATCTGATTCTGTTCAAGACTTTGAGCCTAATACAGAGAATTTGAGACCAAACAAAGGTCCATCAATCAGAGTTCAGAAGAACCACTCAAAGGAAATCTCTATTAGAAATCCTGACCAAGGAGTTACCATAAGAAGATCTACATATGTAATTCCCAAGAATTTGAAAGAAGAAGCCCAATCTAGAAAATTAAGGGGCAAGCTAAGTATTTGCCTATTTAAAGAATTGTAGCAGTTACTGCATGTAACGCGTGCAACGGCCTTTTTTCCCTCTCTCCATTGTATGGTGCACGCTAATCAAGGGAAATGTGATATGAATTCTTCTTCTAAAGTTAATGTTAAGGTTTATGCTTCTGGTAAAGTCATGATTGACTATGTGATTGATTGGTTCAAGAAAATCGTTCTTGAGACTAATGTTGTGGAAGATGTTGACACATCTTTGGCCCGAGAGAATAAACAGGGTGAAACTGTTCCTAAAGTCCCCGAACATGTGATTGTTCCTGGAAATGAAAATGGCCAGGTGATGACTGATAATAAGGAAGAAGTGTCTGACGAACACACTGATGTTAATTCTCCATCTAATGAGAAAAGTTGGTTGAACTTGAAGAAGTTCATATTGGTTGAATGGTCCCTAGAAGTGGAGGATGGACTATTCATGAAAGGGTGTGTAATAGACTTGTCCATTATCATTCAGGCGTGTAGCTTTGGTGATGATTTGTTGTATGGTTTGATTTATTTTCAAACCAATATTAACCTGTTGCACCTAGAATGTGGAGTGTGTGCAAAGGTCATTATGTTGTGTCTGAAGTTTGTTGATGAGTTTTCTAGTTTGAATTCCGCTGCATATATATCTGATGGGAAACTCATGGTGGTTTTGGGTGCTGAGTATGCAAAACTATGTTGTTCTTTGAAGATGTATCCATTGGTGTGGTGATACTCAATGAGAGGTCCAACTAACTTGTTAGAGATGCCAAAGATACTTGAGGGTGATCTCAAGTCCACTCAAAAAAGCACTCATATATGAGTTTGTTGAAGAGAGATCTGTAGGATTATATCAGCAATTTATTTTTTATTTTTATTTTTATTTTTTGACCTAAAAGTCAACCTCTAATGGCTTTGATAAAAGATCTCCTAGTATGTTCCTTGAAAGGGGAACTGATGTCCTCCCAAATGTTGGAACATCTGACCAGCAGATTATGCAGTTATTAAGGGGGAGTCCTTAATCTGAAGCTGGAAGACCTTGAAGACATGTCAGACTCAATGTCTTGACATCTTTATATCGAGAATTTATTTTTCTCAATATGAATGGTGGTATTTCTCTGAAACAGGATGGAGGTTGTTTACTCTAACTTGATATTATCAAGTCTATGAGAGCATGGAACTCTTGTTCTGTAGTAGTAAAAAGCACTTCAAGGGATTATGAACATTGGAGCTGTTTCAACTTATGTTCAATGGTTAATTGTTATCTGTACTTTGGAGCGTCATCCAAATCACCTAGGATGAGTTATTATTCTTGGGAGCAAAGGATTATTGTTCTTTGGTATTGAAAGTTGATCAACTACTGATGGTTGATTCTCTTGTGTCCCCCTGCTATTGTTAATTATGATATTGGTGCTTCTACTGAGACCAATGATGTTGCTGCTGCTGAGTCTCTCAAGAAAACAGGTCCTGAGACTCATGTTGCGTCAAGTGTTGTGACACCTGACGCTGCGCCAAATGTTGTGCCAGATGTTACCACATCTTTGGCACAGGAAAATCTGGTGGACTATTCTGAGTCTGATGAGAGTCCCCAACCTAAGGCTACTGATAAAGAAACTGTTCCTGATAAGGTTGTAAATGAAAATCCTGAGGTTATAATTGTTAATGAAACAACTGTGAGTGAAAAGTCTATTCCTGCAAATTCTGAAGCTAGTGTGGCTAGGAGGACTAGAAGTAGGGCTGGTAAAGGTGTAGAGACTGCTAACACACCTGTCCAAACACCCAAACCTTCTAGGGCTGGAAAAGATACTGGTAAAAAGCCTCTTTATGGACCTCCAAAACCTGTAAGTAAGGTGGTTCCTAGAACTGAGACTAGGAAAAGGAAAGCTCCACCAACTAGTGATTCTGATTTTGAGCCAGAGACAGATGTTGCTGCATCTGGCAGCACATCTAGGAAGAGTATAGGAAGAAAGAAAGTTCCTCAGTCTGTCCCCTATGCTCCTTTGGATAATGTCTCATTCCATCTGGAAAATGGGTCTGCTAGATGGAAGTTTGTGTATCACAGGAGGTTAGCTCTGGAAAGGAATCTTAAAGATGATATCCTTCAATGCCAAAGTGTTGTTGAAGCTCTTGAGTATGCAGGTTTGATGAAAACTGTGGTTGGTTTGGACAAGTGCTATGACAGGCTTGTCAAAGAATTTTTGATTAATGTGGCTGACAACTGTAATGATCCAGCAAGTCCTGAATACAGGCAAGTTTTTGTTCGTGGAAAGTGTGTAAAATTCTCACCAACTGTGATTAACCAATATTTGCAAAGAAGTTCTGATGAGGTGGCTGCTCTAAAAGTCACAGATAATAAGGTCTGCAAGGTCCTCATAGGTGGCAGGATAAAGGTATGGCCAAGCAAGGCTAAGTTGGCTGCAACTTCTCTCTCTCCATTTTATGCTGTGTTAAATAGGATTGCTGCACACAATTGGGTGCCTACAACCCATTCAGGTGATGTGGCCAGAGGATTGGGAAAGTTCATTTATGCTGTGGGTACCAAGGCTAAATTTGATTATGGGTCCTATTTCTTTCAAGAAACCTTAAGCCATGCCCTGACCTATGCTGTTGAGAAGCCAGTTGCTCTTCCTACTCTGTTGTGTAATATCATCCTTGAGCAACACCCAGATATTCTGAGAAGCACTGATGTTCCTTGTAAAAGGAAAAAGGTGTTGGTTATTGAGCAGAGGCTGCTGGATGGGACAAATGTTGCAGCAGGTGTTGGCACATCTGTCCAGGCTGGTATACTCTCTAGGAAGCAGATGATTGCTGATCTGACTGAGGCTAGCAGAGCCCTTGAGGCAAGAAAATTGAAAATAGATCGTGTGATTGAGGCCCTCAAGGCTGAGGAGGCTGCTGAGACTGCTGAGGGTGAGCCTGATGGACAAGAAGGTGAAGGAACTAGTGGCTCTGATGATAGCACTGAGGATGTAATGGAGGACTCTGATGAAAGTTCTTCAATATGATTTATGATGTTTTCTGATTTGTTTCTGATGTACTTTTGGTATTCCTTTTTGTTCCTTTTATGGGCAAGGCCCTGGATTTCTAGCACCTGTGTGTGCATTTTGGTCTGTAATAATTGCACCCTGACACTTCTATTGTCTGCTACCCTATAATTTCCTCTGCATGATGTTTGTCTAAATTGTGGCTAAAAAGGGGGAGTAGTGTGTTGTGTGACAAGTGTGTGGACAGATGTTCGTATTGAGGGGGAGTGTGAGTAATATGCATGTATTGAGGGGGAGTAATGAATATTCTTTCTCTATCTGATGTTTGTATGCATGAATTCAGGGGGAGTGTGAGTGAGATTATCTCTTGATCGCCTGAATACGTTTGATGACAAATGTTGTGCCAAGTGTTATGGCACCTGACTATTAAGTCCACTATCTACTATGACTGAGAATTTATTTTTCTCAGATGTCTATGGGAATTTATTTTTCCCTGTTGTTCTTATAATGAATGGATGCGCTTTAACTATTAGGAGTTTATTTCTCCTACTTCTTAGCATCTACTATGGGAGTTTATTTCTCCCTTGTGTTGTTCCATGAGGCTAGTTGTTTTTATTCCGCTGTTGCATTGCCTCTGATACTACTTGACTATTCTGGAAGTAGTTTTTATTATGTGTTACTTTCTTTCCTAGTTGTGTGATCATGGTGACTCGAAGGAAAGGTAATACTGTATCTCTCTATATACTGGTCTAATATTGTTTTAGCCAAAATTTGCCAAAGGGGGAGATTGTTGGGTTTTTGTATATTGGCTACATTTTGCAAAAACATATTTTAGCCAAGTGTTGAGACAAATGTGCTGACCCCAAGTGTTGTGACAAATGTTGGTACACTTTGGAACAACACCTGTCTCTGTATCTGCGCGCGCCAGCTAGCTGTTATTATTTTCTACTCAATCTTTTGAAGATCTGTTTGAAGAATTGTTTCAAGGTTTCTTACAGAGGAAGGCGCACGTGTTTAATGTGTTTCATGAGGCAGCCAAACCCTAGTTTTATTTTCCAAAGGAATTATATTTTTGGAAAATATATTTTTGCGTTTCAAAAATATAACTATTATTTTCAGAAATATATCACTGCTGCCGCAATTCTAGAAGCCCTAATTTTGTCTTGAAGCCCAAGTCGTTCTACTACTATAAATACGAAGGCAAGCATATAGTTTCAAGCATCTAAAATCGTGTTATTACAAAGCGTGAGTTTTAGGGATTTTAGAGTGTTAATTGTGAGCCTTTCTTGTGTCTTATTGATGCAAGCTTAGGACCTGAGTGTTATTGAGTTGTAAGTGTGAACTTCTCCTAAGCTTTGAAGTACGGAGATTGTTCTATTGTGTTGTGTGGTTTACTCGCAAGCTTTTAAGCAAGAGTGAATCCTAGTTTCTTAGGAGTGTGTCTCCACCTGTTGTAATCGTTGAATTGAATAACAACGCTGTCTGTGTTGTTAAGGTGGGAATTGGGACGGGGTCTCATATCTAGGAGTTCCTAGGTAGAAGTGTCATTGGGTAGTGATTAAGTGAGAAGTTGTAAACGGGTGAGTTTAGCTTCGAAGTAATACTGCTGATAGTGGACTTCATTCCTGGATTGGTATCCCCCAGAGTAGGCTTTAGGCTGAACTGGGTTAACAACTCTTGTGTGTTATTTACTTTATTGTTTTCATTGTTTTATGTTAAGTACTCTGTTTATAGACAAGTGTTGGCGCACCGGCAACAACATCTGTCTACAACAGACAAGTGTTGATACACCTTGATCAACACCTGTCCACTGTGTGCCAGGAATTTCACGTACCTTGTGAATGAAGTGGAGTCATATATATATATAGCCCCCAGCGCAGGGCCAAGGCCCTTGATGGCATTAATGGCCATCAAGTGGCTGCCGGAAAACGGCTTAGAGCCTTGATGTGCAGTAAATGCTCATCATTCCGGTTTACGGCCGTTACGATACGCAGGAGTATC
This sequence comes from Trifolium pratense, assembly GCF_020283565.1. NCBI lineage: Eukaryota > Viridiplantae > Streptophyta > Magnoliopsida > Fabales > Fabaceae > Trifolium > Trifolium pratense. The sequence continues at coordinate 17,286,887 of NC_060063.1, forward strand.
AGACCGTTGGAGTGTCGAGTAGCTCTCGCGGGCTCTTCATGTTAAGCTTGCTCGGGACGTATTTGTTCGACCCCCTCTGTAGCTCGAGCATCTAAGCTCGACCCAGAACAGGAGCCCCCCAAGTTGTTATGCTCGTTGATGAGGATAATAACTTTGAAGCCTGAACGATTCATCTTGCGCCTTCAAGAGATCTTTCGATTTGTCGAACATAATTGTCTCGAGTTGGCTCGTCGGGTTTTTTCTTCCTCGAGTTGTCGTGATCCCCTTTTAGTCAACAGTCAAATTTTGAAGAAAGGGGAAACCCTTTTTCCCAAGTGGTCAACCCTAGAGACTTGTAGCCGCCTCTTGTATTTATGGGCCGTTAAGCATGATGTTGGGCTTTTTGGGCGGCAAGTTTCCTTATAAACTTGATTCGGATTCCGAGCATGAGGATTAGATGCTTGGGTCCTTTGTAATTTTTCTTTCCTATGTATTGGCCTTTTATTAATAAAGAATGTCTAGTTTTATGTGTTTCGAGCATATTTTTATTTTGCAGTCGTGCTTTATTTACGCTCTTAATTTCGTATCGTCATGAATTTTCCAAGCGAACCGAGCTAATTGTCGATTCTGAGCGGATTTTTACGAGCGAAAGTCATACCTTTTCGAGCATGTTCCTGGTTTTACTAGCTTGTCGAAGAACACAGCGCTCTAATTTGGTATTTGTGGCCTTCCCCGTATTTTTAGCGAAAATAAGGGGATTAAACCCCGAGGATCTTGCATTTCCCTTTTAGGTTGCGATTTTCTCGGGACGTGGCTGAAGGGATTTAAGAGGGGTTTTCAAAATAATTAATCCTCTTAGCGGAACAATCCCGATGAACGGATCTTGATTAAACCATTAATCACAAATCAAAGAACACAAAACCACAAGTTTATGTGTTTACCTCTTGAAGTGCAGAACCTTTGAGGTAGAAACTGTTTCTGATCACGAGCAAAGCAAAATAGCGATGCATCTACTCAGTCCACACTAACAAAACTTCTCCGATGACCGGTGCTAGCCAATTCCACCAGAGATTCAGAGAGAATAGGGTTTAGAGAGCGGCGGCTAGGTTTCACTTTGTGAATTAGGTTAAGCTTACAAAACTTCATCACAAGGGTTCTATTTATAGAACCACTTGTGTGGTCATCAAACCAAGCACTGCACCGTACCTTACGGTGGACCGCATTTCTCTATTTTCATAAATTAAATAATAAGTCATACTTAATTATTTAATTACTAATAAGTCCTACATATTATTTTATAAATAAGTCTTACCTATTTATTTCTCTCATCTATCTGTTCTTTGTGTGTGACCCTATAGGTTCTCGTAACGTTGACAATAATATTAAATCACATATTTAATATTATAAACAGTGAGTGGTATCTAGCAACACATCACTGCTACCCAAGTGACGAGAATGTCATGTGATCTGACGAAACCTTTCTGTGGTAACGATCGTGTGTATAATTACCCCTTTGCCCTTATGTCTATATTGAACACAAGGCATAGTATGTCACCCTTGCTAAGTTCAATATTGGGCCCATAGACATATCTCCTGTTATGTAGGAGGGGCAAATTCCATCTAGGTCACTCATGTCCCTCAGCATGATTCGTGGAATACCCATCAACCAACTTTATAGTCATCCTGTTACGGATAACGTTTGAATGGCAACAAGGTAATACACTCCTACATCTAGGGTACATAGTGATTTCAGGTCGAAGGGTGGAATACACCATTATCACTATGAGAATAACTTATGACACTTTTCATAACATACTATGTAGTATTCTCATGGCGGGTCAATCCAATATAAATATTACTCCTAACATTTATATCTATGTGAAGACTTGATATCTCATATCCATGACTCGTGAGATGAGGTCATCAGTCTACTCACATAATAGTCTCTATGTTTTATCGTTATCCCACATCACAGTAAAACTTGACTATGGATACTTTAAGAATAGTGTCCTTATGTTTAATGGAGTCTCACTATTAAGTCACACTTAATGTTCCATTAATTAGACTAGCTATTCTAGGGACTTTATTAGTTTCAAATAAACATAATAAAGAAATGCCTTATTATATATATTAAATATATATAAATCAAAGTCATCATACAAAAGACGATTCTATCAAAATAGATTGGCTTTTAGGGCTTACTCCAACAATCTCCCACTAGCACTAAAGCCAATCAGATATTAACTCAACATCTATTGGACTAGCTTCATCATCAAGCATATTCTATGCAAGATTTTCTATTAGTGGATAACGAACTCTTTCATATGTTGGTACCCGATACATCTTCCAATTCACACTTTTGATCTTCTATCAAAAGGAAATAAAGTGTCAAAACTTGTATTTGAATCGTTGGTGAGATCTGGTTTTCCATTGCTTGCAAGATTAAACCATTACCATCTTTAATGAGGTCAAGGGAATCTGCAACGTAAGGAAAACAATTTTCTTCCTCATCTTATGAGACAAACGATTCAAATCATATATTTGACCTTTGTAATAGATATATCAATCTTCTGAAGCTTGTAAATCGCTACTTTGCTTTGCTCGTGATCAGAAACAGTTTCTACCTCAAAGGTTCTGCACTTCAAGAGGTAAACACATAAACTTGTGGTTTTGTGTTCTTTGATTTGTGATTAATGGTTTAATCAAGATCCGTTCATCGGGATTGTTCCGCTAAGAGGATTAGTTATTTTGAAAAACCACTCAGTCCACACGAACAGAACTTCTCCGATGACCGGTGCTAGCCAATTCCACCAGAGATTCAGAGAGAATAGGGTTTAGAGAGCGGCGGCTAGGTTTTCACTTTGTGAATTAGGTTAAGCTCTCTTTAAAACTTCATCACAAGGGTTCTATTTATAGAACCACTTGTGTGATCATCAAGCCAAGCATTGCACCGTACCTTACGGTGGACCGCATTTCTCTATTTTCATAAATTAAATAATAAGTCATACTTAATTATTTAATTACTAATAAGTCCTACTTATTATTTTATAAATAAGTCTTATTTATTTCTCTCATCTATCTGTCCTTTGTGTGTGACCCTATAGGTTCTCGTAACGTTGGCAATAATATTAAATCACATATTTAATATTATAAACAATGAGCGGTATCTAGCAACACATCACTCCTACCCAAGTGACGAGAATGTCATGTGATCTGACGAAACCTTTCCGTGATGATGATCGTGTGTATAATTACCCCTTTGCCCTTATATCTATATTGAACACAAGACATAGATCGTGTCACCCTTGTATGGTTCAATATTTTATTTCTTGATCCCAAAATATACTGAGCAACGAATAAGCTCAATATCTCATATTGACTTAGTTCGGCGTGGCCACACATTTTATCAGTCGTATTCCATCAAGAGGCCTACAGATATTGCTCCTGTTATGTAGGAGGGGCAAATTCCATCTAGGTCACTCATGTCCCTCAGCATGATTTGTGGAGTACCCATCAACCGACTTTATAGTCATCCTGTTACGGACAATGTTTGAACGTGTAACACCCCGTTTTTCAAAGCATAAAAAGGGGTATTATTATTTTTTTTAAAATCAACAAGCTTAAATAAAATGGCGCGCGTGAACGCCCGCAGCTATCTCGGCAATTCGTCATTCAATAGAAAATAAATATAACATCAACACATTATATTACAGGGCTTCCTCGAAGCAAAGTGTGTACCTGAATAATTTACATACAGCGGATACATTAAGTTCATCAACCAAAAGACACGAGTTATGAACCGAATATATCACAAGGCCAAAAGGCACTAAACATGTCTGAGTATAATGTATAAAACATACAGTCATCCCAAAATATAACCTAGGCCCTAAGCCTACCAAAATGTAGCCTAACAAGCGCTACTCTCTACACTCCGGGATAGTCCACGAAGTCCTCGCCATCCACACGACCCACAGTCTCGCTTGGCTCTCCGTCATCTAAGGTGGGGGATAACCCGTTCATTTATCACATACAAAGCAAGGGTCACCATCTGGAAACAGGAAATACAAATACCAAATACCAAATACCAAATACCAAATAGAAAGCGGCGAAACACTTATCATTTTCCTCAACACACGCATAATAAATAAAATGCGCACATAGCCTAATGCAAACCTCTAATGAATGAGTGTGGCACCCCGTCACAGGATCGCCACGGTAACACCCCGTCACAGGATCGTTACATGCATGAATTCCGGAAAAAGGTGGATTACACCCGGCACAATCACTCAGATCAAATGCCAACTCAATTGGTGGATACTCCGGAGTACAATCACCCAGATCAAATACCGGCTCCGTTAACGGCGGTACAATCACCCAGATCAAATACCGTCTCCGTTAAAGGCGGAAGTATCACCCGGTACAATCACTCAGATCAAATACCGACAATGTTTGCATGAGCATACGTCCCTACATATACTAATGCAACAAACATACACATATTCATAACCACATGTCAACACATATATTTCCCACATATACGTAAGACAAATAGCATCGAAAACAACCAAGCACACAAGCATGGAACCACAACAAGCATAACCACAAGCATACCCTAATGCTATTGACGGAAATAAAAAGGTGCCCTTACCTCGGCAAGCTTTCCCTAACTTTTTCTCGTCAAATCTACGATACGCGCTACCTAAAAGTTAAGCAGCGTACAATCAATAAAATGTTCCTCGTTTATCCTATCGAAACGAAACTTGTCCTCAAAGCTCCAGAAGGGTTTAAGGTATTTTCTAAAGCTATCCCTCAGAGGTTTCAGGTTATTCTCATAGCGATTAAAAATTCACGACGTTTAAAGACGTTATTTTTTTGTTATACGAAATTCATTTTGTTTTCAAAACATTACCAAGAATCATTTGAAAACGACCAAGCCCGAACTAAAATCGTCCGACTTATAATAAAATACTCTTGGTGCGTATGTAACTAAAACGTTTTCAATTGATTAACTCTTTTAAACACAATTTTCGACAAAATAGTTTTCAAACTAAAATGACCATAACTAATTCAACTCTTGTCCACTCGAGACGAACCATACGCCAAACTCTTCGTCTCGAAAAGACGGATCAAATGGTTAAGTTTTGAGGGAACTGAAACAATTTTAAATGGACGAAAATGCCCCTGCACAGTTCGTCCAGAATTGAGAAATCAAGGCATTCTCCCACAAATTTTCATTTTTAAAACCATGATAATATCCCATAATACCTAAAAAGCATTAACCCTAACAATCCAAAACATTTTAGGTCGAATCGCAATTTTTGACAATTTTCAAATTGATTTCCTTAGGGCAAAAGCAACTCATTTTCTTTTCTAACAAAACCAAAACCAATCAAACTTTTTAGACTATGATTACGTCACACTACTTGTCTTAGAACAATTTCGAAAAAAAATCGATTCTCCCTACCCAAATTTGTTGCCTCGGCCAAAGAGGGAAAAACAAGGCCAACACCAAATTTTTCATTTCAAAACCCTAACAATTATCTATTAGTTTGCAAAGACATTTAATTGCTCAATCGACTACTTCGAGAATCGAAACGAAATTTCCTAACACAAGTTCAATAATTTGCTCAAGAACACCAAATGAAATTTTTTCTTATTTTTCAAAACAAAGTTCATAATCAATAATCCATTTTGTCACAAAGCTCTAAACTAGCTTCAAAAATCAAATCACCTAACCATTTCTCTTGATCATGTTCTTTTCAAAATTTTCTTAAAACCCTAACAATCAAATTTGTGAAACTTTTAAATCAACTATGAGAATCATGATGTTAGGCTTGAACAAGCTATACTACTACCAATCAAGACCTCTCTTGAAGTCACACTAATTTTTTTTCATGGAACTTACTCAAGAACACAAAATTAACTTAATGAAAACCTAAGAACTTATGAGTTTTTCATGAGTAATATGAGGAAGGAGAAGCTTGTTACCTCAAGGAAGAAGTTGATCTTGCAACTCCTAAGATCTTAGCACACCAAACAAACTTGAGAAGAAGAAGATGAAATTTTTTTTGTGAAGTGAAGGAGGGTGGGAGAGGGTTCGGCCAAGGAAAAATGAGGGGAGGGAGTATATGTAATTTTTCATTCTTGCTCTTTGATTCAATGCATTCAACACATTCTAACTATTATGGTCTTGATCCATGCCATCCATTGGATCAAATAGTGTAAAGGTGATTTGTTAAACCCTAGCCATTGGATCTAAAAGTAGTAATGATTGCTTTTCAAGAAATATCTAGATATTTCTTGAGCTCTCAGCTCTCGCGCGCGGCGAGTCGTACCTCGTCAACGGTCTAACTTGCGGAAAATAGAAAACTTACGAGGTAATTGTTCGTCGTAAAACATTTCTAAAAAGTATCGCGAAACTTTATTCTCCGACTGAAATTTTTATCTTAAGCTCCTAAAAATATTCGGAGTCCAGATCCTAACTCGTACCGATATATAAAGTCTCTAGTTAAAGTTCGACGGAAAACAGAAACCGTAAATTTTCCAACAGCGGGTACCATTTTCTACTCGTTTTTCCAATAAATGGAGAAAGTCAAATTTCGAAATTCTGAAACCACAGGAACGTTCATGGATAGATAAAGACTACGGGCCAAAAGTCTGGGTTTTATTAATATATAAGTAAGAAGCAGGCTCCAACTCAGCAACTATGCTGTTATTACACGATTTTACGAAAATAACTTAACAGAAAACCCTAAAACTCTTAGCCACTACTCACGTTCAATACACGCGTATGATGGAATCACAGGTCTTACATTACTACCCTCTAAAAAGAAGTTTCGTCCTCGAAACTAAAGGTAAGAGCAATAACCCATCTAGTTATTACTATCACCTACACAACAAAATCTCGTAGGAATAGGTGTAGCCACACAGATGCTAACACCAGGTGAAGCCACACAGATGCTATCACCACCACACTGACACGACCGTGCACAAAACGCAACCCTCTACATAGTCGCACTGGTTCCAAACTCTAGACACAAAGCTAAACATCACACAACGAGTTCACCACTCAAAATCTAACCTCACTACGAAGGTTCACAACCTCTAGTTCCTCAAAGATCCTAGGTCGACACACGAAATTTCTAAAGTCACCTCTTAAGCCTCCACGACATAGCCAATTCAACTAGGCCCACACGGAGTGATGACTGCTACCCTCCAAAAAGAAACACCGCAAACTCTCTACACCAAAGCTAGTAAAACTAGTCGATCCCAGTCAACATGATGCTGTCTATTATTAACAAGAGATCAAGGATGATCAGTTCCTCAATTTGTCAATAGATAGCCGACAATCATGATGGTGGTTTAGACCATCTTCACCTAACTTTAATAATGTTTTTTTTTTTTTTGCCACTTGTGCTCCAGGTCCTCCGAGGCACAAGGGTCCAACAATTCCTTCGTGGTTTTCTTAATGTTTTCCTCACTTACTTACTACCTCGACCTTGTCAACGAGACACGACGCTCAAAACACGTCGCTTGAACTCTCATGCTTTCACTCATAAAACATCCTTAGAGTATCATCCAACAACAAGTACGATGTTATCACAGCAAGTACCACCCAAACCATTGCACTTCGAAAGAAATTATCATCTCAATAGAAGAACTTCACCACTTCGCCCATATCCATAAGTCCTTAATCTTTCCTTTAATATCATAACTGTGTAGACCCGCATGTTCACATTTGAATCTCATTCCAATCACGGTCTTAGTAATATCATCCCAGCATCTGGTTGGTGATCCAAGTTCCTCATTTCATTTTTTTCTCGACACTCGCCAACTTTTATCATCTAATTATCTTGGACTCCCTTTATCTAATTCTCAAATTTCCAAGAATCAATTTCTTATGCGTCCACTTATTTTCCAAATTAATACTTAGCTTATACTTGCCAGCCTTAGCATAAAACGTTTATCCTTGTTGACTGCCATCATTGGCACAAACCATTTTAAATTGTATTCTCATTCTATTTCTAAACATCTCTCGGGTTTCTTTCCTCTTACCATTAAATCCTCTTCTACTCAAAAGGGCTTGTCACCCCGACCATTCTTAATTATCCCGACATCACCTCACATGTCGAGATACCTACCTCCATAATATATCTTAAGGTACTCCCTACATCACTATTATTCAACCGTCCATGATGACAATATCCGAAGTCCTTTACTTACTCGATACAGATATTCATTCTGCTACGTCTGTCCTCATCGAAATTACTACAATGAATCGAAGCTGTGCTAGTCTCCACCAAACTTTTCTACCAGACAAGTGTAACACCCAAACCCATTATTTATATATTTCTACCTTAGTAAAATCTTTTTCAAAATACGCAACGGAAAATCACATTTAATTTATTGAATGTCGGTTCGAGTATTACACTCCTCTACCAAAATAATACTAATGTAGTTAATTAGTAAAAATACTTGTTTATACAAATGTTAAATCAACTAATGTATTTATTACCTACAAAAAACAACCTAGATAAGGAGACTCTATATACATATAAAACCCCTTTTTCCCGTGTCACAATCAGAGCGGAGCTTCACCGACGACTCGACATCGAATACCACAAAATCCTGTAAAATCTGGACCCCCAACGGTCCAGCACATAACACATAAAAGAGAGTTAGATAACATACTCAAAATATACAAGTGTAAGTAAATGGTACTTAAACACTTCTTCATAAAAACATGCATAATCATACATTATACATATACATCACCATCATTCATGCATATTCATATATCATGCATATACTTCATTTATCACCTAATCAATCATCCACAAAATACACCAAATATATAGTTTCACGTCGTCTCGGACAATACCAAAACATCAACAAATACATTGTTCAGATTATGGTCATGACGGACCCTGCGTTGTTCATTTTATAGTCATGACGGACTCTGCTCCTCACATACGGATTAACAATCAACATTTACCAAGTATGTGTCAAACATCATTATCATAAAATGCACACATAATCCCTAATGCAATCTAATGCTTCACATTCATGCTATGTCCTCTAGACACCTCTAATGCATGTGGTACCATCGTCTTTATCAGAGTATTTCACCTCCGATATCCGTCTTTATCAAACAAATATAGTTCGATATCCTTCTTTATTGGACAAGCCAATATCCCTAAATATTCATGATGCATGCACTCAAAACTCATGAATATATTCATCAACAATTTTGGCATATAGCCCGTCAACAATAACGTGGAACACTATCCAACGTCCGTCTTTATTAAGATAATCAATACCTTAATATCCGTCTTTATTAGAATAACATAATTCTAATATCCTTCTTTATTAAGTTGATTAACACCTTAATATACTTCATTTATACTTCATACATGATTAACAATCGTTATAAACATCAACAAGCATCAACAAGCATCAACAATCATCAACAATCATGTAAGAATAAGACACTGATTGAAAATACATGCAAAGGAAGATAGCAGATGAAAAATTGGTGAAATCTGCAGTATTTTCGCCTGGGGCGGAAATATTTACGTTTGAGGCGGAAGTTTTCGCCTGAGGCGCAAAAGTTTACGTTTGAGGCGCAGAAACATCTGAAAGGTTGGCTGCTCACTGCTCTTCCGTTTCAGGCGGAAATTATTGTGCCTGAGGCGGAAAAACATGCGTTTTCTACACAAAAACGCCCAAAAAATCCATTTTTCATGTTATAAATCCCAAAAGAGTTTGTATTCAAGTGCTACAAACATATCTAAACACAAAAGGACGGTTCATTTCACCGATCTACCATTTTTACTACGAAAAAGTAGAGATTTAACACTTTTACTCAAAACTCTCAAGAACACAAAGTTCTTGAGTTTAATCATCTATAAACTTCGTTTTTAACCATTAAATTCGTTCATTCATCATGTTAAAAGCAAGTTAAGCATGTTAAAAACCTTAGGGACGATTTCCATCAAGAAAATCCATTCACAACTAAAACGAAAATGGGGTGGAGGAAGTTCGGGTGAGGAGAAATCGACATTCTCCCCTTCCTCGAGTCACCCACGAATATGAAATCTACTCTCTTACCTGGATTCGAAGAAAACACGACAAAGCTCTCGAATCTCTAGCTCTCCCCTTGCCCTAGCTCTTCAAGCTCTCTCTTCTCTTCTCTCAAGAACATAAGAACATGAGAAAAATGAATTTCTCTTCTCCCTCTCATGGCCATATGGCGCCACACACACACACAAGGCCCATTGGGTCTCAAGCCCAATTTGCTTGGCCCAATAACACGATAACTCTCACTATTCGCTTAATAACTAAAGTACTCGATAAATAACTCTAGTTATTAACTTAATGAAAATGCCACGTTAAATAAAATATTTTAACGCATTAAAATTAATAATTTGAAAATTGGGTCGTTACAACTCTCCCCCACTTAAATGGTTTTCGCCCTCGAAAATTACGCTACTAAAACAACTCCGGATAACCCTGTATCCGACCCTCCAACGAAACGCTCAAAACGCTACACATTACCAAGTTTGACAAAATTAGTTTATTCCATCCAACACAATATTTGTCCATTTATCAACAAGAGATCAAGGACGGCCAGTTCCTCAATTTGTCGATAGATAGTCAACAATCATGATATCGGCATAAACCATTCTTATCAAACCGCTAAAACGTCAACTTCGCACGAAACATCCATAGACTCACATTCTACGGTACACATAATGCTACCCACAACAAGTACAACTAATCGAACACACTCCGAAAAGATACTCCCGTGGAATACTCCATAACTCCACAAATCCTATAAGTCTCTGATTCCCTCATGGATCACTTAACCGTGTTACATCACCTATTCATATCGTATCTCATTCCAAACATATCACTCGATAATTCAATTCCAACGATCACTTGATGACCAACATTCTCAAACTTTATTAACACATGCTAAAAACTACCGTCTCTAACCGTCAAATTCCTTTCTCACATTGAGTCGAATCCAATACGACTACTCTGTTCCCAAGTAATCTCTCAACCAATATTTGCATTCCTTAACGCAAACATTTTCCAATACCACTTCTCTTTAATCCCTTAGCAATTTGCTACTTCAAAATCAGGCTACCGCCTAAAATTGGTTCTCCGAACAATCATAACCTCTATCTCGTTGATTCCAAACGTCATCTTCAATTCGCCCATAATCTGTCTATCCATGTTCCTCATCATCTTGCATTGCAACAAGTATACTCTTTTCCGTTTATTCACTCATCGAATTCTTATTCACCTCCGACCTCTACCAATCATCATCTCTCTATGGACAGCTATCTTTAAACTCTCCCTTAGTACATTCGATACCAAAATCAAACTCTTGAATTAAATCCACAAGGCTTCAAATACTCTTCATACGATCTAATTCTATCCATTAAATTCTAATCAACCTTTGTCTTAGTATTCTTACTCAAGACTCCTTGTCTAATCCCAATATGACATTTCTAGAAAATTTCCAAAATCCTCGTCCAAATACATCTTAAGTTTATTCCTCGAATCACTATCATTCCGTCGTCCACGATGAGACCATACTACATCAACATCCACGATGCATCTAACAAAACTAGTCTCTACCGACTCTTTCATTCCATGGATCCCAATTCCTTAGCAAATACTTACTCACTCTTATCTTGTGGGCACTGCAAAATGCTCTCCGACACTCACCTTAGGCATCGCCTTCAACCCCTTACTATATGTGCTCAAACACAACATCTACTCACATGTGCGGTAATCCTTTTCGCAAACTCTCACCTAACACAAGTCACTTCCAACATGACCTCCTATTACTCACTCTCAACACGTTCTCCAACGGCTAACTTTCTTATTCTTCATCATTCAAAAATGATACCTCTCTTTTAGCTTCATCTCCACTTCTAGGATCTCATTCAACTTCGACACAAATTGCCCTGTCATTATCCAAATCCAATTACCCTTTCTTCGACAAGCCTCTCACAAAATCTTTCGGATCGTTATCCTACTTCCATCTTCGAATAAACTCGACTACTCATACAATCCTTACTTCCAACGATTCAACAAACATACCAATCCTATTATGATATTTCTCAATTCCATTCTCGTCTACCTTAAAGCCTACTTCCCTTCATCGATTAATGAACACCAACGGTTCACTAATCTTCACATCTCTTATGAAAATTACTTCACACACTAGACTTAGAACTCCAAATTGTTCAACCAATTCAACCTACTACCAAATGCACGACTCACGTAAAGCTTCTTACTCAAGAATCCGGTACAACATCCGATCCACTTGGATGACAACTTACTTCAAAATCATCACCTCTCAAGAATCATAATCACTTCCTCTTCCTCATATTCGACTCCTTCCGATCAAACAGGTACTTCAACCTTGGTCCACAAAAATGATGCCTTCAAACTTTTAGTGTAAGACACAATCTCCAACCGTTCCGAATACTCTTCATCTCACTTAACCAATCTCACTAACGCCCCACGGCGAAACACTTGGTCCGACAACTTCTCTTCTAGTAGTTTCTCACAACTTGTTGTTCCCATCCATTCCACTTCGAACAACGTCACCACTTCCTGAATATTCCGCTTCAAGAACATCTCTACTCATCCAATCTTCTCACGTTCGAAACATCTCGGAGGGATATAACCTTCTCCCCCACTTATCTCAAACCCACCTACACTACTCCACTAGAACTTCTGGTGTTCACACCTAACGGTTCTATCGTCTCTAAACATATTCTTCCTAAGAAGAAACTAGTATCGACATCGTTTACACGCATGTCGCATACAAGGGACAAAACCTAACCCACGATACCTAAACACTAACACAAATTCATGCAAGCATTCAAGTAACCTATACTTCCCTCACTTCTCAAAGTTAGGAATTCAAAACAACACAAGAAAAATGAATATTGCATAGCAATAATTCATACTCACATTCAATCAACTTAGAACAAGACGTCAACAAAATAAATTTCTTGTCTGGCTCCCTCGCTTAGCAAAAGCTAGCGAGCTCCCGGCGAGACAAGTCAAAAACATTCACAGGATTTAGCAAGACTTAGCGAGATTTAGCGAGGTTCATTCTTCGCCTAGCGAGCACATCCAAAAATCTGGGTGCTCTGCTACGGTTTTGAACTTACGCTCACTAAACTCTCGTTTTCTCGACTCACTAATCCACAAAATCCAAAACTTCAAGCATATAACATCATTATATACTTGAAAGTACAAATTAGAATCATGCATCACAATTACAACATAGGATTATGAGATCTTCATGTTTTTACTCATAAAACGCATAGCAATTTAAATGCCTAGTAATCATCTAGCACATGTTATAAACAAACATATAACAAACACATACCAGGACACATTAATATCCTACTCTTCTCACCATTTTGAAAATTAATTTTCATTCACCCAAAAGAAAATAACTCTATATTTTCACCAAAATCTTCAAGAAATAATATTAGTTTTTAAAATTATTTCAAATCATTACCACATGCAGTTTTATATCATGCCGGATCGTCACATGCAGTTTTATATCATGCCGGATCGTCAACAATTAGCAAATAAGCATCAATCAACCAAGTTTAAACTACACAAAGTTTAAACTCTAAGCATATACAACTATTATAAACATAGAAGCATAGCACTCATACAATTACTCAACAAAAGAATGGATCAACTAATCCAATTCACACCACTCATAGTTCCTAAATGAACAATATAACTGATTTCACAAAACAAACACAACAAAATTGTTAGACCAACACGACTGACACACAATACTCACTTGGTCTGACTGCACAGACCTGCTCTGATCGACACATAACCCACACAGTCCGAAGACAACGGGGCTCTGATACCAATTGTAACACCCAAACCCATTATTTATATATTTCTACCTTAGTAAAATCTTTTTCAAAATACGCAACGGAAAATCACATTTAATTTATTGAATGTCGGTTCGAGTATTACACTCCTCTACCAAAATAATACTAATGTAGTTAATTAGTAAAAATACTTGTTTATACAAATGTTAAATCAACTAATGTATTTATTAGCTATACAAAACAACCTAGATAAGGAGACTCTATATACATATAAAACCCCTTTTTCCCGTGTCACAATCAGAGCGGAGCTTCACCGACGACTCGACATCGAATACCACAAAATCCTGTAAAATCTGGACCCCCAACGGTCCAGCACATAACACATAAAAGAGAGTTAGATAACATACTCAAAATATACAAGTGTAAGTAAATGGTACTTAAACACTTCTTCATAAAAACATGCATAATCATACATTATACATATACATCACCATCATTCATGCATATTCATATATCATGCATATACTTCATTTATCACCTAATCAATCATCCACAAAATACACCAAATATATAGTTTCACGTCGTCTCGGACAATACCAAAACATCAACAAATACATTGTTCAGATTATGGTCATGACGGACCCTGCGTTGTTCATTTTATAGTCATGACGGACTCTGCTCCTCACATACGGATTAACAATCAACATTTACCAAGTATGTGTCAAACATCATTATCATAAAATGCACACATAATCCCTAATGCAATCTAATGCTTCACATTCATGCTATGTCCTCTAGACACCTCTAATGCATGTGGTACCATCGTCTTTATCAGAGTATTTCACCTCCGATATCCGTCTTTATCAAACAAATATAGTTCGATATCCTTCTTTATTGGACAAGCCAATATCCCTAAATATTCATGATGCATGCACTCAAAACTCATGAATATATTCATCAACAATTTTGGCATATAGCCCGTCAACAATAACGTGGAACACTATCCAACGTCCGTCTTTATTAAGATAATCAATACCTTAATATCCGTCTTTATTAGAATAACATAATTCTAATATCCTTCTTTATTAAGTTGATTAACACCTTAATATACTTCATTTATACTTCATACATGATTAACAATCGTTATAAACATCAACAAGCATCAACAAGCATCAACAATCATCAACAATCATGTAAGAATAAGACACTGATTGAAAATACATGCAAAGGAAGATAGCAGATGAAAAATTGGTGAAATCTGCAGTATTTTCGCTTGGGGCGGAAATATTTACGTTTGAGGCGGAAGTTTTCGCCTGAGGCGCAAAAGTTTACGTTTGAGGCGCAGAAACATCTGAAAGGTTGGCTGCTCACTGCTCTTCCGTTTCAGGCGGAAATTATTGTGCCTGAGGCGGAAAAACATGCGTTTTCTACACAAAAACGCCCAAAAAATCCATTTTTCATGTTATAAATCCCAAAAGAGTTTGTATTCAAGTGCTACAAACATATCTAAACACAAAAGGACGGTTCATTTCACCGATCTACCATTTTTACTACGAAAAAGTAGAGATTTAACACTTTTACTCAAAACTCTCAAGAACACAAAGTTCTTGAGTTTAATCATCTATAAACTTCGTTTTTAACCATTAAATTCGTTCATTCATCATGTTAAAAGCAAGTTAAGCATGTTAAAAACCTTAGGGACGATTTCCATCAAGAAAATCCATTCACAACTAAAACGAAAATGGGGTGGAGGAAGTTCGGGTGAGGAGAAATCGACATTCTCCCCTTCCTCGAGTCACCCACGAATATGAAATCTACTCTCTTACCTGGATTCGAAGAAAACACGACGAAGCTCTCGAATCTCTAGCTCTCCCCTTGCCCTAGCTCTTCAAGCTCTCTCTTCTCTTCTCTCAAGAACATAAGAACATGAGAAAAATGAATTTCTCTTCTCCCTCTCATGGCCATATGGCGCCACACACACACACAAGGCCCATTGGGCCTCAAGCCCAATTGGCTTGGCCCAATAACACGATAACTCTCACTATTCGCTTAATAACTAAAGTACTCGATAAATAACTCTAGTTATTAACTTAATTAAAATGCCACGTTAAATAAAATATTTTAACACATTAAAATTAATAATTTGAAAATTGGGTCGTTACGACAAGCGCTTACCTTCTTTTTTTATTTCCACATACAACACACACCTCACCATGACATCCATTCAGGTGACGCTTTCGAATCCTTAATATACACGCACAATCATAATTTTCCAAATTATATGTGAGGTAATCCCTTCCAAGTATCCTTAATTATTATAATCCACATTCTCATGTGCTTTTCCATCACTTATTCTTAACATTTCTTCCCAACGACTAACTATTTCACTTCATTCCTTCCATAAATGACACTTCGCACTTAAACTCGACTTCTAAATTCTTATGTGGTTTCTCCAACATGCTTTCCACTTACTAAACTTACCATCCTTATTCCGACTGTACTCCTTTCCCTATTTAAATTTCCAAATTAACCAATGAGGTTGTCAGTCTCCCCTTACAACTTGTATTACCTTCTCGCTTCCTTGCTAACGCACAACGTTAACCATTCCTTTGCGATTATCTTGTCGATGTTATAATATCTACAAAACTCCAATTAGGTCCTCCTCAACAATCTAGTAAAATGAAACTTCTAAGTTCGATACATTCCTAAAGTTGGTTTCCAAACAACCAAGACCTCCATCTCGTTGATTTCAAACCATGTCTTTAATTCGTCGCACATAATCTAAATATTCTACACATCCATTCACTAGCTTGATTCTTATTCATCTCTAACTTCCACTAAGGTGTCTACTAATGTATACCTCAAAATCAAACGCTCCAATTAATTAATCCATCAAGTTCCTATTACGTATTTCTCTATGCATAATTATCTCTAATCTTATCTTCGTCATGTCACTATAATTTCCTCCGAATCGACACATATTACTCATTCATCCAGCGATTGAATACGTGTCTCAAATCTTAATGCTTGACTTCTCCAGAACAACTACCAAAACACAACCCTTCGCTATGATTTCCTCCTTAGTACGTTTAATACCGAAATCAATCTCTTGAATCTAATCCTCAAGAGATTTAAAATACTTACCACACCATCTAACTTTCTCCATTACATCTCAAAATTAAACCAAAATTTCCTTCCAACTATCGCTCCCATTGTCTTAGTACTCTTACTAACAAACTCTCTTTCTAATAATACACGACATTTCTAGAAAATTTCCAAAAATTCTCGTCCAAAACTTGAATTATTTAAAACTTGTCTACCTCAACACCAATGATGTCATAAATTCAAGATACTACTTGGTCCTTCAACCCTTTTGGTCGATCGAAATCATTAACTTAAATGTCCAATCACACAGGATCTCTACTCAAATCTTGACTAATCCCTTCAAACTACTCAAGATGTTTACTTTCTCTTAGGGTCTACCTGCCAATAATCAACAATTATAGCTTACACTGCTACAATTCGCTAAGTATTTCCATACCATACACCTCTAGTATCCCATACCATCGACATAAAATTCACTTTCCAAAATAGAACTCCTCATTCTTACCAAAACATCTCTCGAAATCTATAGTTATCTAACCAATGATTACCTATATATTTCTCTTACATCAACACCTATACTTACTATCTCCCGAACTATGTATAGATTGTCACTCATCAACGTGATATTTGGTCTCATACCCTCAATTATCACGAGATTCATCCTTAATAATCTCATTTTCGAATTCAACCTATCTCACACACTCAACTTAAACCTTGAAGGTATCCACCATTCGTACAAATGTCTTCTAACACCACCAGGTTTGCTTACTCTTGACGTACAAGTTCCTCAAATTCCAATACAAGTCGCCCCGATGATTATCAAATCAGTGTAATTAAATCCAATTGGCATCTCTGCGTGCTCCACCATCCCACAGTGGCTGCATCCTCTTGACAACCAAATGACTTCACCAAGCCTCGTCCCTGGCTCACAAGGACGGATATCCAATCTCTTCTTCAAAAGGTCGTCCCAATCTGATCCTTACTTGCGATCCTTTATCAATTGACGTTCACTCGTCCATAAACAGAACCTCCGAGTGACAACAAACAATGCTACTTCCAATCCATTATATTACTTCTAAAAATCCCTTGTAGTTCTTGTTCGCCTCAAGTCCATCATCCTCGAACCACTCCGTCTAAGGAATTCAGAGACACTTGTCGACTAAATCCGACCAATGCTCTAGGGGCTAACTGTCCTACTCACTGAAGCACTATAGGGAACATTGTTTCGGTTGAGAAACAATCAATTACCTAAGCATTTAACCCATGCTTGACTCAAGACAACAAACACATAAGAACCCAAGCACTTATGCTCACTAAACCCGACTCTAACTCTAATATGACTGACCTCAGACTGTTAACTCACGTACACACTTTACCTTTGAAGATCTAATGCCGAGCTCTGATACCAAAATGTAACACCTCATTTTTCAAAGCATAAAAAGGGGTATTATTTTTTTTTTTTAAAATCAACACGCTTAAATAAAATGGCGTGCGTGAACGCCCGCAGCTATCTCGGCAATTCGTCATTCAATAGAAAATAAATATAACATCAACACATTATATTACAGGGCTTCCTCGAAGCAAAGTGTGTACCTGAATAATTTACATACAGCGGATACATTAAGTTCATCAACCAAAAGACACGAGTTATGAACCGAATATATCACAAGGCCAAAAGGCACTAAACATGTCTGAGTATAATGTATAAAACATACAGTCATCCCAAAATATAACCTAGGCCCTAAGCCTACCAAAATGTAGCCTAACAAGCGCTACTCTCTACACTCCGGGATAGTCCACGAAGTACTCGCCATCCACACGACCCACAGTCTCGCTTGGCTCTCCGTCATCTAAGGTGGGGGATAACCCGTTCATTTATCACATACAAAGCAAGGGCCACCATCTGGAAACAGGAAATACAAATACCAAATACCAAATACCAAATAGAAAGCGGCGAAACACTTATCATTTTCCTCAACACACGCATAATAAATAAAATGCGCACAAAGCCTAATGCAAACCTCTAATGAATGAGTGTGGCACCCCGTCACAGGATCGCCACGGTAACACCCCGTCACAGGATCGTTACATGCATGAATTCCGGAAAAAGGTGGATTACACCCGGCACAATCACTCAGATCAAATGCCAACTCAATTGGTGGATACTCCGGAGTACAATCACCCAGATCAAATACCGGCTCCGTTAACGGCGGTACAATCACCCAGATCAAATACCGTCTCCGTTAAAGGCGGAAGTATCACCCGGTACAATCACTCAGATCAAATACCGACAATGTTTGCATGAGCATACGTCCCTACATATACTAATGCAACAAACATACACATATTCATAACCACATGTCAACACATATATTTCCCACATATACGTAAGACAAATAACATCGAAAACAACCAAGCACACAAGCATGGAACCACAACAAGCATAACCACAAGCATACCCTAATGCTATTGACGGAAATAAAAAGGTGCCCTTACCTCGGCAAGTTTTCCCTAACTTTTTCTCGTCAAATCTACGATACGCGCTACCTAAAAGTTAAGCAGCGTACAATCAATAAAATGTTCCTCGTTTATCCTATCGAAACGAAACTTGTCCTCAAAGCTCCAGAAGGGTTTAAGGTATTTTCTAAAGCTATCCCTCAGAGGTTTCAGGTTATTCTCATAGCGATTAAAAATTCACGACGTTTAAAGACGTTATTTTTTTGTTATACGAAATTCATTTTGTTTTCAAAACATTACCATGAATCATTTGAAAACGACCAAGCCCGAACTAAAATCGTCCGACTTATAATAAAATACTCTTGGTGCGTATGTAACTAAAACGTTTTCAATTGATTAACTCTTTTAAACACAATTTTCGACAAAATAGTTTTCAAACTAAAATGACCATAACTAATTCAACTCTTGTCCACTCGAGACGAACCATACGCCAAACTCTTCGTCTCGAAAAGACTGATCAAATGGTTAAGTTTTGAGGGAACTGAAACAATTTTAAATGGACGAAAATGCCCCTGCACAGTTCGTCCAGAATTGAGAAATCAAGGCATTCTCCCACAAATTTTCATTTTTAAAACCATGATAATATCCCATAATACCTAAAAAGCATTAACCCTAACAATCCAAAACATTTTAGGTCGAATCGCAATTTTTGACAATTTTCAAATTGATTTCCTTAGGGCAAAAGCAACTCATTTTCTTTTCTAACAAAACCAAAACCAATCAAACTTTTTAGACTATGATTACGTCACACTACTTGTCTTAGAACAATTTCGAAAAAAAATCGATTCTCCCTACCCAAATTTGTTGCCTCGGCCAAAGAGGGAAAAACAAGGCCAACACCAAATTTTTCATTTCAAAACCCTAACAATTATCTATTAGTTTGCAAAGACATTTAATTGCTCAATCGACTACTTCGAGAATCGAAACGAAATTTCCTAACACAAGTTCAATAATTTGCTCAAGAACACCAAATGAAATTTTTTCTTATTTTTCAAAACAAAGTTCATAATCAATAATCCATTTTGTCACAAAGCTCTAAACTAGCTTCAAAAATCAAATCACCTAACCATTTCTCTTGATCATGTTCTTTTCAAAATTTTCTTAAAACCCTAACAATCAAATTTGTGAAACTTTTAAATCAACTATGAGAATCATGATGTTAGGCTTGAACAAGCTATACTACTACCAATCAAGACCTCTCTTGAAGTCACACTAATTTTTTTTCATGGAACTTACTCAAGAACACAAAATTAACTTAATGAAAACCTAAGAACTTATGAGTTTTTCATGAGTAATATGAGGAAGGAGAAGCTTGTTACCTCAAGGAAGAAGTTGATCTTGCAACTCCTAAGATCTTAGCACACCAAACAAACTTGAGAAGAAGAAGATGAAATTTTTTTTGTGAAGTGAAGGAGGGTGGGAGAGGGTTCGGCCAAGGAAAAATGAGGGGAGGGAGTATATGTAATTTTTCATTCTTGCTCTTTGATTCAATGCATTCAACACATTCTAACTATTATGGTCTTGATCCATGCCATCCATTGGATCAAATAGTGTAAAGGTGATTTGTTAAACCCTAGCCATTGGATCTAAAAGTAGTAATGATTGCTTTTCAAGAAATATCTAGATATTTCTTGAGCTCTCAGCTCTCGCGCGCGGCGAGTCGTACCTCGTCAACGGTCTAACTTGCGGAAAATAGAAAACTTACGAGGTAATTGTTCGTCGTAAAACATTTCTAAAAAGTATCGCGAAACTTTATTCTCCGACTGAAATTTTTATCTTAAGCTCCTAAAAATATTCGGAGTCCAGATCCTAACTCGTACCGATATATAAAGTCTCTAGTTAAAGTTCGACGGAAAACAGAAACCGTAAATTTTCCAACAGCGGGTACCATTTTCTACTCGTTTTTCCAATAAATGGAGAAAGTCGAATTTCGAAATTCTGAAACCACATGAACGTTCATGGATAGATAAAGACTACGAGCCAAAAGTCTGGGTTTTATTAATATATAAGTAAGAAGCAGGCTCCAACTCAGCAACTATGCTGTTATTACACGATTTTACGAAAATAACTTAACAGAAAACCCTAAAACTCTTAGCCACTACTCACATTCAATACACGCGTATGATGGAATCACGGGTCTTACAGAACGGCAACTAAGCACTCTACTCCACATCTAGGGTCCATAGTGGTTTCAGGTCGAAGGGTGGTATACACCATTATCACTATGAGAATAACTTATGACACTTTTCATAACATACTATGTAGTATTCTCATGGCGGATCAATCCAATATAAATATTACTCCTAATATTTATATCTATGTGAAGACTTGATATCTCATATCCATGACTCGTGAGATGAGGTCATCAGTCTACTCACATAATAGTCTCTATGTTTTATCGTTATCCCACATCACAGTAAAACTTGACTATGGATACTTTAAGAATAGTGTCCTTATGTTTAATGGAGTCTCACTATTAAGTCACACTTAATGTTCCATTAATTAGACTAGCAATTCTAGGGACTTTATTAGTTTCAAATAAACATAATAAAGAAATGCCTTATTATATATATTAAATATATAAATCAAAGTCATCATACAAAAGACGATTCTATCAAAATAGATTGACTTTTAGGGCTTACTCCAACAATCTCCCACTAGCACTAAAGCCAATCAGATATTAACTCAACATCTATTGGACTAGCGTCATCATCAAGCATATTCTATGCAAGATTTTCTATTAGTGGATAAGGAACTCTTTCCTATGTTGGTACCCGATACATCTTCCAATTCACACTTTTGATCTTTTATCAAAAGGAAATAAAGTGTCAAAACTTGTATTTGAATCGTTGGTGAGATCTGGTTTTCCGTTGCTTGCAAGATTAAACCATTACCATCTTTAATGAGGTCAAGGGAATCTGCAACGTAAGGAAAACAATTTTCTTCCTCATCTTATGAGACAAACGATTCAAATCATATATTTGACCTTTGTAATAGATATATCAATCTTCTGAAGCTTGTAAGCTTACAGATTTGACATCCAAGCATAAAGTTTATTCCAAACTACAATCTGGGTATACTGTTCTTCGGTTTTGGACAATCAGTATCATTGTAACTCATTTACAATGATCATTTCCAGATCTGATCAAGAAGCCATCCTTAGTGATTTTAAGATATCCATGGATATTCTTGATGGTGATCTAATGACAATCACTAGAAATAATTGGTACATATTGTTTATGCTAATAACATATAGTACATCTGGTCTAGTACATATCATGATATACATGATCAATCCAATTGCCAAAGCATTTGGATACTTCTCATGCATCCCCTTCTCATCCAACGAGGTTGGATATTGTCTTTGAGACAAAAAAAATACATCATGTGACGTATGCAATAATTTCAATAAAATTAAGCACATGAGGTGTCTGTACACTTCATCAAATTTGTACATAGGCTAAGGTTGAGATATGTCAACAATCTATCTCTATAGATCTTGATTCCTAACTTTTAGGAAGTCTCGCCTAAGTATTTCATCAAGAAACAATTACCTAATCATGTCTTACATGTGTAGTGTATGAAAATTGTCTTGATGATCAGTATGTCATCCACATACATTACCAGATTAATTTAAATACTCCCACTGACTTTCTTGTGTGCACAAGAGTTCCTTTATTAATCTTAGTTTTCATAAAACTTGATCAATAAAACTGATAATTCAACTTTGAGAAATTTGAACAAATTCATAAATGAATTTTGTAATTTATATACTTTTCTAGCATCCTTTAGATTAACGAAACCCTATCCATATGTCAAATACATATGTAAGGTCATTCCAATTAAGGAATGCAACCTCATTATCCATCTGCCAGAACTCGTAGTAAAACATACAATAATTGCAAGTGGATTCAAATGAGTTTAAGCACTATGATTGAAATAAAGGTTTCATCATAATTGCATCATGATTTGTATGAAACCTTTCACATTCAATCACACCTTAAATGTATTCACAATACCATCCATGTGAGTCTTTACAACAAGACTCATATTTATCTCATGAGTCTAAATCAATTGGATGACAAAACAATATCCATATATGTTTTGTGTACATGGACTCTTTATAAGTCACATTCGCATCTTCCATGAGCATCATATACCACCTTGTCGAGTCATGGTAAAACTGTGACTCTCAACTGTGTGATATGACATATCCGACTTATATAGGTCTTGTGCTACTCGAACTGTTGATCCAACAACTCTTGTTGAACCGATTCATGTTCCATTCTCAAAAATATGTGTTTTGTGGTACTCGAATTTACTCAAGTTTTACATCACTCCCACTATTTCTTCTAGAGACACATTCCTTCTAAAGGAATATTTAAATTCTAGTAACAAAACAACTTTTGTCCTAGAGAGTGTTGTAGAATTAGTATTTCTAAGTTTCTTTAGGATCCCTCCACAAATACACATTAATCCAAGTTGGAATTATGTTTATGTTATAAACCTTACAATCCCAAACTACCATAAAGTCAAACTAGGTACTTTTACCTCCATATCAAATATGGTGTCTTTATGATTTCTTTTATTGGAACTTTTGTGGGTAAAGAATAACTCTAATTAAAATAATTTTTTTTCGAAAGCGTCGTCGGAGATAAACGAACTATCTTATTTGTAATCATGTCAAACATGATGTAATATAAATAGTTATTACTATACTCCTTATCTAAGTATTTACCATTACGACTTGTTTGTATGGTCTTAATACTTTTTCAAAATTATTCATTTACTTCATAAATTCTTTGAACAAATTCAAAGAATCATACTTTGTGTCAACCGCACATATTCACATCTACTAAGCTAATTAGTAACGTAAATGAAGTAAAAGAAATAAAATTATATCTAGCAAATAATTAGTTTAGTGGTTCATATACATCTCATATGTATATATTTCAAATAGATCAAATGTCACTTTTCCTTAGTTGGTAATTGACATACCGAACTATTTTCAAAAGTGGAACTCACATCCTTCAAATGATATAAATCAAATGAGTCCAAAAGTTCCTATCCATGGAGTATGGAAATGTGTGTCTCACCTATTAGTACTAAACAATATTAATTGCCACTAATTTACAAGGTTCAAATCTTATTTGATCCTTATTCATCATTGTTATAGATAAGGTTATCAAGTTGATGGAACTCAATTCCATTACTCAATTAGAACAATAGAATAGAAAACATTATTTGGATAATGAAACAACACTTGTCTATTATTCAAACAAGCGGTCCTTTTTCTTGTCAATACAAGGTTTAAGTCCAATGTTTCTATTATTAAATGAAACATAATAACAATTATTTGGTTCCATGTCAAACTCAACTTCTACGATCAATGAAACTATTTCATTCTAAACGTAGGTTGACTTTATCTATGGTCAAATTTTCACTTCTTTAAAACAACTTCATATTTCAACAAATATGAAATTAACAACTGGTATCATATACCTAAGATAAAAAGTGGATAATAATTTAACATTCTATAACAAGGTCTATGAAGAAGTCTTACTTCTTTCTTCAACTTTAACTCTTTCAAAATCATTAGTAGTTTTTCTCGTATTTGAGAGAACAATTCTCAATACATGTACCAATTCAAAAACTCCTTTCTGAACTATTTATCCTTCGTAAGGATATTTTACAGTAAAATATAAAATATATGCCAAATATATCTAACTATGAAAATAAGAATATTTGTATCATGATTAAAACATATTTAACTAGGTCTTTAATTAAATATGCTCCCACTATTTTACTCAAACCAAATGACCCTTCACATTTAATTCGGAAAATCCTGTTGGAAGATTTTCTAGTGGGTCAAGATCCGTATTTCACCATGTCTTAAGTCAGCTTTGGCTGATCACCCAAAACATAGCTATTTAGGTAGGAACTCCTTCCAATTGTATCCTATACAATTCTCGAATATTACTTAGTTGGGTGAATAACTCCTTATTCTAATCCATCATATAGATTGTTCCCAACTCTTGCTTCTAAACTTTTATAATCGTATTATAATAGGTTTAGTTAAGTTAACCCAAAAAATAGCAGTCGGATATTACAATTATCCTATCGCACCTTACTAGTATAGAAAATGCACCTCGCTTTGGCGAACCCACATAATTCGATATTAGTCTTGATGAGTGCTAAATGTTGGAAAACTTTCAACTTAATATTTCTTTTAAGGGATTTTAATTAAATTTAATCTCACCGTATTTTGTATCTCATACAAAATGTGTTTCAATTTACATGACACTCATGTAAATATATGTTTAACAATTATATAAAATATTCAAAACATATATAATTAAAACATTCATCTCATGCATCACATACATAAAATAAACTAAGGTAGTATAGTTATGGCCTCCTAAAATGAAAGAATTAAATAAACTAATTTATTACAATTCTTTGACCCTTGAGCAAACTTTTCAAGTTACTCCGTCGACATCCTTCGTTTGGCTTTGTCTCCCTTCATCACGAGCAATTACAATTATTTAAAATAAATAAAGTAAATAAATTGTCACGATACGCAGGCCGTATTTATAAAATAATAAACCACGACACGCAAGTCGTATTTAAACCAAATAAAATAAACGCCAAACACGCTAAGGCCATAACTATATACCTCTAAGAATTAATTTAAATTGGCTATAAATTAGGATCAAGTATCCAAATATATTTTGGCAATTTATTTAATAAATAAACAAAATTAAATTTTGAATATATATATGTAATCAATTCAAACAATTAATCCAAAAACAGAATCAAACCTTTTGATTCATGATTGTTTTAAATTACCAAATTAATTAAATTTAATTCAAATCTTTTAATTCTAAATAAAATATTTTGAATCAAATATTTTTGACAATTCTGCAATCATCGAATATAGCAATTTATATAATCAAAACTCTTTTGACAAGAATAAAGCGTGTATCATACTGAACCAATATTATCCACTAGCTTTTGAGTTTTGAATCAAATTCAACACTTTCAGGAATAAATCATGATGGTTAATAATTTATAGTTTATAATGAAATAAACTTGTTTGATTATCAGATAATCAAACCACATTAGTAACTGTTACTATATAAATTATTATTAAATCAATCTCACAATTCAACATATTGAATTCATATGGTATACAATTGTTTTAGAACTAAAAGCGATGCACTTATATCTTTTAAAAAGCAAATATGACTTTCATATATAGCACACTCTTGCAAATCATAGTCGAATGCACTACACAAACATACGAACGAAAACATGTATAGCATATTTTGAACAAATTCAAAATTCATAGCCCATACAAATTTCGGATAATAAAATTCGAAACACGTGATTAACGCATTCAATCAAACAAACGCATATAAACATGATCATATCATCATATAACCATCGATATGCATAAAAGAAAATTTGAATTTAATGATTTAATCGGAACCGATGCTCTGATACCACTGAAGGGATTTAAGAGGGGTTTTTCAAAATAACTAATCCTCTTAGCGGAACAATCCCGATGAACGGATCTTGATTAAACCATTAATCACAAATCAAAGAACACAAAACCACAAGTTTATGTGTTTACCTCTTGAAGTGCAGAACTTTTGAGGTAGAAACTGTTTCTGATCACGAGCAAAGCAAAGTAGCGATGCATCTACTCAGTCCACACGAACAGAACTTCTTCGATGACCAGTGCTAGCCAATTCCACCAGAGATTCAGAGAGAATATGGTTTAGAGAGCGGCGGCTAGGTTATCACTTTGTGAATTAGGTTAAGCTCTCTTTAAAACTTCATCACAAGGGTTCTATTTATAGAACCACTTGTGTGGTCATCAAGCCAAGCACTGCACCGTACCTTACGGTGGACTGCATTTCTCTATTTTCATAAATTAAATAATAAGTCATACTTAATTATTTAATTACTAATAAGTCCTACTTATTATTTTATAAATAAGTCTTATTTATTTCTTTCATCTATCTGTCCTTTGTGTGTGACCCTATAGGTTCTCGTAACGTTGGCAATAATATTAAATCACATATTTAATATTATAAACAATGAGCGGTATCTAGCAACACATCACTGCTACCCAAGTGACGAGAATGTCATGTGATCTGACGAAACCTTTCCGTGATGATGATCGTGTGTATAATTATCCCTTTGCCCTTATATCTATATTGAACACCAGACATAGATCGTGTCACCCTTGTATGGTTCAATATTTTATTTCTTGATCCCAGAATATACTGAGCAACGAATAAGCTCAATATCTCATATTGACTTAGTTCGGCGTGGCCACACATTTTATCAGTCATATTCCATCAAGAGGCCTACAGATATTGCTCCTGTTATGTAGGAGGGGCAAATTCCATCTAGGTCACTCATGTCCCTCAGCATGATTTGTGGAGTACCCATCAACCGACTTTATAGTCATCCTGTTACGGACAATGTTTGAACGACAACTAAGCACTCTACTCCACATCTAGGGTCCATAGTGGTTTCAGGTCGAAGGGTGGTATACACCATTATCACTATGAGAATAACTTATGACACTTTTCATAACATACTATGTAGTATTCTCATTGTTGGAACATGATGAGAATTATGGAGGGAACTTGGTATTGAAATAAACACAAGTGTAAGAACCATGTAGAGTGTGAATTGAAAAAAGACTCTTTGAGTCCCACATTGGAAAGATCACACTACTTGGTAGTGTTTATATACCACAAGGTGACAACCAAGGGTGTGCCCTTGGGGTACCCACTTTTGTAAGAAAGGGAGACCGCACACAATGTCGAATATCACACGCGCGCGCGCGCTGAAGGTGTGAAAACACAAGAAGGGGGGGGGGGGGGGGGGGGGGGGGGGGGGGGGGGGGGTTGAATTGTGTTTTAGCCAAGTTAAAACTTTTCCCAAGTTCTTAACTTAACTAAGTTAGCAGCGGATAAATAACACAAATAATAACAAGATGAGAGAGAGAGAGAGAGAGAGAGAGAGAGAGAGAGCTCACAAGCAATTTATACTGGTTCCTCTCACAAAACGAGAGTAGTCCAGTCCCCTTGCACTTCCAAGGGATTTCACTATAATCACACAAGATTACAACTGCTCAAGCACACAAGCAAGAGACTTCACAACAATGCTCAAGCACACAAGCTTAAGACTTCTCACTTAAGCACACAAGCTTAAGATTACTCAAGTACCAGAGATAATAAAATAGTTGAAAGAATACAACTGCTCTTAAGAGAACCTTAATGAGCAAATACAATGAATACAAAGTATTTGGACTAAGAGTGCAAAAACACTAGTTCAGAGGTTCAGAGCTTGTATACAAAATTCAGAGTTTGTTCGAGCGCGTGTTTAATCCTTGATTAATTGATATTGCACAACTGATCCTTCTAGTATATATATAACCAGAAAAAGAGTCGTTGCATAAAGATGACCGTTGAAGTAGATAACCTTTTGTTTTCAAGCAACTTGTCTTGATGCAGTTGGTTGTTTCTAAAACTGAGTAAGAGTTTCAGACACTTTGACCATGTGCAGAGAAGACTTTCCTTATTCAGCTAACAAGTCTGATGTCCCACGTTCTCAAGAGTGGACAGACAAAATGAGAGTAGCTGTTCTGATCAAGCTTGAAAGGTCCTTTTCTTCATTGGTAGAAGAGTTGACTTGCAAAAGAGAATCTTCACAGACTTCAAGAAGATCTTCAGAGTTTGATGAAGCTTAGACCTTAAGAAGTTCTGACGACTTCATCATCTGACGGTTGTAACTTCTGAAGTTCAACATCTTCTGAGCGCTTGTGAACTTCTGAATACATATCTTCTGAGCTTCATTCAGAGTTAATCTGAAGCTAATATCTGCACACTTAAATTAAATTTTTAGTCCTTCCAATTGTTTATTAATACTTTGTTATCATCAAAACCTTAATAGATTTAGGTGCAACATTTTTAAATCAATTTTGTTCCAACACGCGCCGCCGCCGCCGCAGCAGCATCTTCATGTTTCCTCTTAGTCCTTTGTTCAGCCATAGATTGCTCAACCTTAATCTTCTTATGAGCAAGAAGATCTGGCTTAACTTGATCTTCTTGAGAATCAGCTTTCCTCTTGGGTTTCCTCTTAGGTCTATACATGTTTACTGGAGCCTTTGGAACCATACTCCTATCAACAGTAAAACCTTCATCTTGAAGAACCTTCAGATAATCTTGAATAACTTCTTCAGCATCCAGTTCAGAAATAATAGGATAACCATTCACATACAGACGATCTTCAAGACGTACTTCAAACTCTTGTTTAGGTTGAACCAGCTTGGTGTTAATGAGATGCATCTTTGTCAGAAAGCTTGCATTCAGAACTTCTGGAGATAACTTCTGAGCCATAAGTTCTGGATAGAACTTCTTCAAGTTCTGAATGATGTGACCTTGGAAGAGAAGATCTGAAAGTAGTCTAGGATAAACAATGGTTGTTTTCCTCTGAGACTTGCTTAAGAAGATGGCTTCACAGATCCTCTCAAAGAAATATTTACCCAGATTGACTTTCCTTTCAGTCAGAAGGAAGTATATCAGATGGCGATGGGGCCAGGAGATAGTATCAGTACCACCAACTCTTGGACTGATAGTTGATAAAATAATCTTGAATAGAACCCTACATTCTTCTGTCAGACCTTTAACCTTTCCCTTCAGCTTCATATCAATGCACATCCTGTGCAGAAGTTCTTCTATGAATCTTGTATCCTTCTCAAAGTCATCCAGCACCAAACCAGAGTTATCCAAACCCAGCAAGGCATTAAAGTGAATTGGAGAGAAAGTAAGATTGATACCACAGATGTTAGACCTAATCTGTGTACCGGTGAACTCCAATAAACCCATCTCCTTCCTAGTTTTTCCCTTCAGACTAAGATCTCTTTCAATAACAGCACGTTCTTCTAACTTAGCTTCGTACTTAGTAAAAACTCTTACTTTCATCCAGAATTTCTTCAAAAGATCTGGGTAGATAGGACCATTTAACATGTCGAAATACTTATCCCAACCCTGAGCAGAGAAGTACGGCTTCACATCAAACCCATTATCCTTCAGACTATCAAAGTCGACCATCTTCTCAGGAAGTAACGTTAGTTGAGATTCTGGGAATTCCATCTCGTTCCCAACAATCTGAAGATGTTTGAACATGAACGGAGGGATCTTGGTTGTTGAAGATGAAGAAGAACCAGCCATGATGAAGTTTAGGTAAGGGTAGGAACTAATGAGAGAGAAAGAAGATTTTTGTTGGAGGTTTAGAGAGAAAAGAAAGTGTAGGTTGTGAAAGTGAAAAGTGTGCAAGTGTATTGTGTAAGTTTATTTAAATGCGTACAGTTAACACAAAAATGGCAAATTTGGGAAGTTACGCTTATTGACAAAAATTTGAATACTAAAAGTCATCATTAACCACCCACTACCTGACACACGTAGACCACGTGCAGAAGTTTACTTGGTAACTGCTATTTTAATGGACAACTGTTCAGCAGCGAATACTAAACGTTTTCCACTTAAATAGTTCAGAGCCTCTGAGATTTAAAAAGATCTATCAGAGTTAAGTATTTCAGAGCTTGTGTTTCAGATGATCTGAACCATAAGTTCTGACATACATAACTTCTTACACTTTAATTGCCAAATAAAATTTTTCATTCAGAGATTGAAAACATGTTCAGATGTTTCTTTATAAAATCAAATCTTTCAACAGGTAGGGCTTTAGTAAATATGTCAGCCCATTGATTTTCAGTATCAACAAACTTAATATCTATAATGCCTCTCTGAACATAATCTCTGATAAAATGGTGTTTAATTTCAATATGTTTGGCTCTAGAGTGTAGGATAGGATTTTTAGATAAATGAATGGCTGCAGTGTTATCACAATATAAAGGAATATTGTAACGACCCAAATTTATTATTCACTATGTAAGTGTTTAATTATTTGGTGACGTGGTTTTTAAGTAAGATAGTAACTTTAAGTTATTTATCGAGAGTTTTAGTTAACGCGCGAGTTAGTGAGAGTTATCGCGAGTTGGACGTGTTAGTGGGCTTTAGGCCCAATGGGCCTTAGACTTATGGAAGGGGCGCTATTTAAGCCCATTAGAGAGAGAAAGTCACATTTTTTCTTTGTTCTTGAGAAAGATAGAGAGAAGGAAGAGAAGAGGAGAGCTAGGGCAAGCTTGAGCAAGAGAGATCAAGAGCAATCGTTGAGCTTTCGTCGGATCTAAGGTAGGAGAGTAGATTTCATATTCGTGGGTGACTCGAGGAAGGGGAGAATGTCGATTTCTCCTCACCCGAACTTCCTCCACCCCATTTTCGTTTTAGTTTTGGATGAATTTTCTTAAAGGAAATCGATTATTATGTTCATAACATGTTTGATATACTCTTGGTATGATGTATGAACGAATTTAACAAGTAAAAACATAAATTGTAGATGTTTGATCTAAGAACTTTGTGTTTTGGTGAGTTTTGGGTAAAATACATAAATCTCTTACTTTATGGCATGTGTTGAAGTAGATCTGTGAATCAATATGTTATTTTATGTTTATGTATGTGTAGTAGACATGAAAACAAACATATTTGGGTTTTATAACATGTAAAATGGGGTTTTTGGGCCAAATAAGTGAGTTTTGGACCATTTTTCGTATGAACATGAAGAACATCAGATCTATCACGCCCAGCGTGACTTTTCACGCCCCCAGCGTGACTGTTCCTCAGCACTCACGCGCAGCGTGATCCCCATCACGCGCAGCGTGATCCTTTTGGAAATGTTGCTGGTCGTCTCGGGTAGCATGATTCTTATCACGCGCAGCGTGATCATTTCCACGCGCGGCGTAGCCTTGTGTCACGCGCAGCGTGAACCTTTCACGCCCCCAGCGTAGTTCAACTTGAACTGTGTTGACTTTTGGGTTGACCGTTGACTTTTGACCTATTGACGGTTTATGCAACCGGAACCTATTTTACTCGATTTTTCGCGTAGATTCCGATTCCGGAGTTTGTTTTATGATAAAATGCATGCTTAATACACTTTACTTATATTATTAGTATTGTGTTAAAAATGTGAGTAAATGCATTGTATGTGTTGATAATTGTTGATGATGTTTGTTTAAATATCAAAGAAGTATATTAAGGTGTTAATCAACTTAATAAAGAAGGATATTAGAGTATGTTATTCTAATAAAGAAGGATATTAAGGTATAGTGTTATCTTAATAAAGAAGTAATGTTGGATAGTGTTCCACATTAGTAAAGGAAGAGCTTAATGCTAATTAAAATGATTGTGAGTGAATTCATGAAATACATACATGCATTCATGAATAAATGTGATATTGGATATTCCAATAAAGAAGGATATCGGATTATATTTATCCGATAAAGAAGGATATTAGAGGTGAGATACTCTAATAAAGAAGATGGTACCACATGCATTAGATATGTCTAGGGGACATAGCATGAAGATTGTGGCATTAGATTGCATTAGGATATGTGTACATTATTTGATATTTGATATGTGACACATTTGTTTGGAATTTGTGATAATTGTCTATGCGTGTTAGACTTGATGTATGTGTTGATTATCCGATGATTTTAAATGTAATTGACTTCAATATCTTGTAAATTATGATTGATATTTGGTTATAACTTTTCGTAGTTTATAATTAAATGAGATTAATGAAGTATATGCATGATATATGAATATGCATGAATGTTGATGAAGTGTTTAAGTATAATTTACTTACACTTGTATATTTTTGAGTATGTTATCTAACTCTCTTTTATGTGTTATGTGCTGGACCGTTGGGGTTCTAGATTCACAGGTTTTGTGGTTATCGATGTCGAGTCGTCGGTGAAGCTCTGCTCTGATTGTGACACGGGAAAGGGTTGTATTTAGTATATAGAGTCTTCATGACTATTTGTATTTACTTTGGAAAATGTATCTTTATAAAGAAGATTTATTTTGTATAAAACGAGTTTTACTAATTAATTAACTTAGTATTATTTTCGTAAAGAGGAGTGTAATATCTCGAACCAACAATTTATCAATCAATTGATTTAAGTCTAGAACTTTATTTTATCCGCTGCGTCGTTTTTGAGAAAAGAAATTTTTAAGCCATAATAAAGTCATTAATGGGTTTGGGTGTTACAATTGGTATCAGAGCCCCGTTGTCTTCGGACTGTGTGGGTTATGTGTCGATCAGAGCAGGTCTGTGCAGTCAGATCAAGTGAGTATTGTGTGTCAGTCGTGTTTGTCTAACGATTTTTTGTTGTTTGTTTTGTGAAATCATTCATGTTGTTCATTTAGGAACTATGAGTGGTGTGAATTGGATTAATTGATCCATTCTGTTGTTGAGTAATTGTATGAGTGCTATGCTTCTATGTTTATAATAGTTGTATATGCTTAGAGTTTAACCTTTGTGTAGTTTAAACTTGGTTGATTGATGCTTATTTGCTAATTGTTGATGATCCGGCATGATATAAAACTGCATGTGATGATCCGGCATGATATAAAACTGCATGTGACGATCCGGCATGATATAAAACTGCATGTGGTGACGATTTGAAATAATTTTAAAAGAAAAACTAATATTATTTGTTGAAGATTTTGGTGAAAATATATAGTTATTTTCCTTGAGTAAGTGAAAATTAAATTTTCAAAATGGTTAGAAGATTAGGATATTAATGTGTCCTGGTATGTGTTTGTTATATGTTTGTTTATAACATGTGCTAGATGATTACTAGGAACTTGAATTGATATGCGTTTTATGAGTAAAAACATGAAGATCTCATAATTCTATGTTGTGATTATTGATGCATGATTCTAATTGTACTTTCAAGTCTATTATGATGTTATATGATTGAAGTTTTGAATTTTGTGGATCGGTGAGTCGAGAAAACGAGATTTTAGTGGGCGTAAGTTCAAAACCGTAGCAGAGCACCCAGATTTTTGGATGTGCTCGCTAGGCGAAGAATGAACCTCGCTGAGTCTCGCTAAGTCTTGCTAAATCCTGTGAATGTTTTTGACTTGTCTCGCCGGGAGCTCGCTAGCTTTTGCTAAGCGAGGGAGCCAGACAAGAAATTTTATTTGGTTGATGTCGTGTCCTAAGTTGATTGAATGTGAAATTCTTGTCTTCTTGTGTTTGTTAGGACTAGAATAAATGTGGATATGGATTATTGCTTTGCAATGTTTATTTTTCTTGTGTTGTTTGATTTCCTAACTTTGAGAAGTGAGGGAAGTATAGGTTACTTGGATGCTTGCATGATTTTGTGTAAGTGTTTAGGTATCGTGGGTTAGGTTTTGTCCCTTGTATGCGACATGCGTGTAAACGATGTCGATACTAGTTTCTTCTTAGGAAGAATATGTTTAGAGACGATAGAACCGTTAGGTGTGAGCACCAGAAGTTCTAGTGGAAGAGTGTAGGTGGGTTTGAGATAAGTGGGGGAGAAGGTTATATCCCTCCGAGATGTTTCGAACGTGAGAAGATTGGATGAGTAGAGATGTTCTTGAAGCGGAATATTCAGGAGTTGGTGACGTTGTTCGAAGTGGAATGAATGGGCGCAACAAGTTGTGAGAAACTACTAGAAGGAAAGTTGTCGGACTGGGTGTTTCGCCGTATGGGCGTTAGAGATTGGCTAAGTGAGATGAAGGGTTTTCAGAACGGTTGGAGATCGTGTGTTGCACTAAAAGTATGAAGACGTCATTTTTGTGGACCAAGGTTGAAGTACCTGTTTGATCGGAAGGAGTCGAATAGGAAGAAGAGGGAGTGATTAGGATTCTTGAGAGGTGATGATTTTGAAGTAAGTTGTCATCCAAGTGGATCGGATGTTGTAGCGGATGTTCAAGTAAGAAGTTTTACGTGAGTCGTTCATATGGTAGTAGGTTGAATTGGTTGAACAATTCGGAGTTCTAAGCCTAGTGTGCGAGGTGATTTCTAGAAGAGGTTTAAGAAGCTTAGAGGAAGAGATGTGAAGATTAGTGAACCGTTAGTGTTAATTAATCAAGGAAAAAGAAGTGAATTCTCAAGTGAGATTAGAATGGAATTAAGAGGCATGGTGATAGGATGAGTATGATTGTTGAATCATTGGAAGTAAGGATTGTATGAATAATCGAGTTTATTCGAAGATGAAAGTAGGATAACGATTCGAAGGATTTTGTGAGAGGCTTGTCGAAGAAAGAGTGATTGGATTTGGATAATGACCGGACAATTGGTGTCACATGTTGAACAAGAACGTAGAGTCTTAGAGGTTGAGATGAAGCTAAGTGAGTAGTAACGTCTTAGAATGATTGGAAATAAGAAAGTTAGCCGTTGGAGAACGTGCTGAGAATGAGTAATATGAGGTCATGTTGGAAGTGACTTGTGTTAGGTGAGAGTTTGCGAAAAGGATTACCGCACATGTGAGTAGATGTTGTGTTTGAGCACATATAGTGAGGAGTTGAAGGCGATGCATAAGGTAAGTGTCAGAGAGCATTTGGTAGTACCCAAGAGATAAGAGTGAGTAAGTATTTACTAGAAAATTTGGATTTATGGAATAGGAAGGACAGTGGAGACTAGTGTTGTTAGATGCATCGTGGATGTTGATGTAGTATGGTCGTAATCGGTGACAATGAAGTAAAGGATTTTAGATTGTTTCATCATGGATGATTGAACGGTAGTGACTTGGTGTATAACTTAAAATGTATTTTTGGACGAGAATTTTGGAAATTTTCTAGAGATGTCATATTGGGAGTAGACAAGGAGTCATTAGTAAGAATACTAAGACAAAAGTTAATTAGAATTTGATGGATGGAATTAGATTGTATGGCGAATATTTGGAGCTTGTGGATTAAATTCAAGAGTTTGATTTTGGTATCGAACGTACTAAGGAAGAGTTTAAAGGTAGTTATCCATAGAGAGATGATGATTGGTAGAGGTTGGAGGTGAATAAGAAATCGATGAGTGAATAAATGGAGAAGAGTATGCTTGTTGCAATGCTAGATGATGGGGAACATGGATAGATGGATTGTACACGAATTGAAAAT